>NC_086098.1:164373815-164679648 GCF_963921235.1 Mobula hypostoma | reverse complement strand
ACAGGCTGACTTGCATGGACAAGGGGAGAATGTACAGTGTCTACCATTAGCAAACTCAAGTGGTCACAGGGAGAATGTAAACTCGCTACAGATGGACTCGTGTGGTCACAGGGAGAATGGAAACTCCCTGCATGCAGCAGACTCGCGTGGTCACGCAGAGAATGTACACTCCCTACAGACAGACTCGCGTGGTCACGTGGGAATGTACACTCCATACAGACAGACTCACGTGGTCACGGGGAGAACGTACGCTCCCTACACACAGACTCGCGTGGAGATTGATAGAATGTACACTCCCTACAGACAGATTCGCGTATTCACGGGGAGAATGTAAACTCTCTAGTGGCTGCAACCTCGCATGGTCACAGAGAGAATGTACTCTCCATACAGCCAGACTCTTGTGGTCACAGGGAGAATGTACACTCCCTACAGGCAGACTCTCATGGTCACAGGGAGAATGTACACTCCCTACAGACAGACTCTCGTGGTCACGGGGAGAATGTACACTCCCTACAGACAGACTCTCGTGGTCATGGGGAGAATGTACTCTCCCTATACACAGACTCGCGTGTTGACGGGGAGAATGTCCACTCCCTATAGACAGATTCGCGGGGTCACAGGGAGAATGTAAACTCCCTACAGGCAGCGGACTCGCATGGTCACGGAGAGAATGTACACTCCCTACAGACAGACTCATGTGGTCATGGGGCAATGTACACTCCCTACAGACAGACTCGCGTGGTCACGGAGAGAATGTACACTCCCTACAGACAGACTCGCGTTGTCACGGGGAGAATGTACGTTCCCTATAGAGAGTAGACTCGCGTGGTCATGGGGAAAATGTACACTCCCTACAGTCAGACTCTCGTGGTCATGGGGAGAATGTACACTGTCTACTGGCAGCAGACTCGCGTCGTCACAGGGAGAATTTAGTCTCTTACAGACAGACTCACGTGGTCACGGGGAGAATGTAAACTCCCTATAAACAGCAGACTTCCATTGTCACGGGGAGAATGTACACTCCCTAAAGAGAGACTCGAGTGGTCACGGAATGAAAGTACACTCTCTACAGACAGAGTCCTGTGGTTATGGGCAGAATGTAAACTCACTACAAACAAACTCCCGTGGTCATGGAGAGAATGTACACTCCCTACAGATAGACTCACGTGGTCATGGGGCAATGTACACTCCCTGCAGACAGCAGACTCGTGTGGTCACGGGGTGAATGTACACTCCCTACAGACAGACTCGCGTGGTTACGGGGCAAAAGTACACTCTCTACAGACAGACTCCCGTGGTCATGGGGAGAATTTAAACTTGCTTCAGACAGACTCCCGTGGTCACGGAGAGAATGTACATTCCCTACAGGCTGACTTGCATGGACAATGGGAGAATGTACAGTGTCTACCATTAGCAGACTCACATGGTCACAGGGAGAATGGAAACTCCCTACAGGCAGCAGACTCGCGTGGTCACGCAGAGAATGTACACTCCCTACAGACAGACTCGCGTGGTCACGTGGGAATGTATACTTCCTATAGACAGACTCGCGTGGTCACGGGGAGAATGTACACTCCCTATACACAGACTCACATGGAGATGGGGAGAATGTTAACTCCCTACAGACAAACTCACGTGGTCACGGGGAGAATGTAAACTCCCCACAGGCAGCGGACTCGCATGGTCACGGAGAGAATGTACACTCCCTATAGACAGAGTCACATGGTCCCGGGGAGAATGTACACTCCCTACAGACAGACTCGTGTGGTCACGGGGAGAATGTACACTCCCTGTAGACAGACTCGCGTGGTCATGGGGAGAAAGTTCACTCCCTATAGACAGCAGACTCGTGTGGTCACGGGAAGAATGTACAAAGCCTACAGATAGACTTGCATGGTTATGGGGCGAAAGTACACTCTCTACAGACAGACTTCTGTGGTCACGGGGAGAATGTAAACTCACTACAGACAGACTCCTGTGGTCACAGGGAGAATTTAAACTCGCTTCAGACAGACTTGGGTGGTCACGGAGAGAATGTACACTCTCTACGGGCTGACTTGCATGGACAATGGGAGAATGTACAGTGTCTACCATTAGCAGATTCACGTGGTCACAGGGAGAATGTAAACTCGCTACAGATGGACTCGTGTGGTCACAGGGGGAATGGAAACTCCCTGCATGCAGCAGACTCACGTGATCACGCAGAGAATGTACCCTCCCTACAGATAGACTCGTGTGGTCACATGGGAATGTACACTCCATACAGGCAGACTCGTTTGGTCACGGGGAGAATGTACGCTCCCTCCACACAGACTCGCGTGGAGATGGGGAGAATGTCCACTCCCTACAGACAGACTCGCGTGGTCAAGTGGACAATGTAAACCCCCTACAGACAGACTCTCGTGGTCACAGGGAGAATGTACTTTCCCTATAGACAGCAGACTCGCGTGGTCACGGGGAGAATGTACACTCCCTATATACAGCAGACTCGCGTGGTCACGTGGGAATGTACACTCCCTACAGACAGACTCATGTGGTCATGGGGAGAATGTACACTCCCTATATACAGAGTCACGTGGTCACGGGGAGAATGTAAACCCCCTACAAAGAGACGCTCATGGTCACGGAGAGAATGTACATTCCCTATAGACAGCAGATTCGCGTTGTCACGGGGAGAATGTACACTCCCTATAGACAGCAGACTCGTGTGGTCACGAGGAGAATGTACAAACCGTACAGACTCGCGTGGTAACGGGGTGAAAGTACACTCACTACAGACAGTCTCCCGTGGTCACGGGGAGAATGTCCACCTGCTACAGACAGACTCGCGTGGTCACCGAGAGAATGTACACTCCCTATAGACAGAGTCAAATGGTCACAGGGAGAATGAACCATGTCTACTGGCAGCAGACTGGCGTAGTCACGGGCAGAATGTACACTCCGTGCAGACAGACTGACGTGGTCACGGGGACAATGAACACTCCCTGTAGACAGCAGACTCGCGTGGTCACGGGGAGAATGTCCACCTGCTACAGACAGACTCCCGTGGTCTCGGGGAGAATATAAACTCCCTACAGACAGACTCCCGTGGTCATGGAGAGAATGTACACTCCCTACAGACAGACTCACGTCGTCACGGGGAGAATGTACTCTCCTACAGTCAGACTCGCATGGTTACCGGTAGAATGTACACTGTCTACAGACAGACTCGTGTGGTCACAGCGACATGTACAATCGCTATAGACAACAGACTATCGTGGTCACAGGGAGAATGTACACTTCCTGCAGGCAGACTCACTTGGACACGGGGAGAATGTACATCCCCTACAGGCAGACTCACGCAGTCACGGGGAGAATGTACATTCCCTACATGCAGCAGACGCACATGTTCACGGAGAGAATATACTCTCCTACAGACAGACTCGCGTGGTTACGGGGAAAATGTACACTGTCTACAGACAGACTCATGTGGTCACAGCAAAATGTACAGTCCCTATAGACAGCAGACTATCGTGGTCACGGGGAGAATGTGCACTGTCTACAGGCAGACTCACGTGTTCATGGTGAGAACTGACACTGCCTACAGGCAGACTGTCATGGTCATGGGGAGAATGTACATTCCCTACAGGCATCAGACTCGCATGGTCATGGGGAGAATGTACACTCCCTATAGACAGCAGACTCACGTAGTCACGGGGAGAATGTGCACTCCCTACAGGCAGCAGACTCGCGAGGCCACGGGGAGAATGTACCCTCCCTATAGACAGCAGACTCGCGTAGTCACGGGGAGAATGTACACTCCCTACAGACAGCAGACTCGCGAGGCCACGGGGAGAATGAACACTCCCTGTAGACAGCAGACTCATGTGGTCATGTGGAGAATGTACAATCCCTACAGACAGACTCGCGTGGTCACGGAGAGAATGTACACTCCCTACAGGCTGACTTGCATGGACAAGGGGAAAATGTACACTGTCTACCATTAGCAGACTCACGTGGTCACGGGGAGAATGTAAACTCGCTACAGACAGACTCGCGTGGTCACAGGGAGAACGGAAACTCCCTACAGGTAGCAGACTCGCATGCTCAGGCAGCGAACGTACACTCCCTACAGACTGACTCGCGTGCTCACAGGGAGAATGTAGACTCCCTACAGACAGCCTCTCGTAGTCATGGGCAGAATGTACACTGTCTACTGGCAGCAGACTCACGTTGTCACAGGGAGAATGTACACTCCCTACAGACAGATTCACGTGGTCAACAGGAGAATGTAAATTCCCTACAGATAGACTCGCATGGTCACGGGGCGAATGTAAACTCCCTACAGACAGACTCACGTGGGCACGGGGAGAACGTACACTGTCTACATATAGACTCCTGTGGTCACAGGGAGAATGTACACTCCCTGCAGCAGACTCACGTGGTCATGGGGAGAATGTACTTTCCCTACAGGCAGCAGACTCCCATGGTCTCGGGCAGAATGTACACTCCCTACAGCCTGACTTGTATGGACAATGGGAGAATGTACAGGGTCTACCATTAGCAGACTCACGTAGTCACAGGGAGAATGTAAACTCGCTACAGACGGACTCACATGGTCACGGAGAGAACGGAGACTACCTACAGGCAGCAGACTCGTGTGGTCAATGGGAGAATGTGAACTCCCTACAGACAGCAGACTAGTGTGGTTACGGGGAGAATGTAAACTCCCTACAGACAGACTCGCGTGGTCATGGGGAAAATGTACACTCCCTACAGATAGACTCGCGTGGTCATGGGGAGAATGTACACTCCCTACAGATAGACTCGCGTGGTCATGGGGAGAATGTACACTCCCTACAGACTCTCATGGTCACGGGAAGAATGTACACTGTCTACCGGCAGCAAACTCGCGTTGTCTCAGGGAGAATGTACACTCCCTACAGACAGACTGACGTGGTCACGGGGAGAATGTACACACCCTACAGACAGACTCGCATGCTCATGGAGAGAATGTACACTAGCTGCAGACAGACTCGCGTGGTCACAGGGAGAAGGTAAACTCCCTACAAATAGACTCATGTGGTCACGGACAAAACGTACACTGTCTACCAGCAGCAGACTCGCGTGGTCACGGGGAGAATTTAGTCTCCTACAGACAGACTCGCGTGGTCACAGGGTGTATGTATGCTCGATACGGACAGGGTCACGTGGTAACGGAGAGAATGTACAATCCCTACAGACAGACTCGTGTGGTCACGGGGAGAATGTACTCTCCTACAGTCAGACTCGCGTGGTTACCGGTAGAATGTACACTGTCTACAGACAGACTCGCGTGGTCACAGCGACATGTACAATCGCTATAGACAACAGACTATCGTGGTCACAGGGAGAATGTGCACTGTCTACAGGCAGACTCACGTGTTCATGGTGAGAACTGACACTCCCTACAGGCAGACACGCATGGTCACGGGGAGAATGTACACTCCCTATAGACAGCAGACTCGCGTGGTCATGGGGAGAATGTACACTCCCTAGAGTTAGCAGGCTATCGTCCTTACGGGGAGAATGTACACTCCCTACAGGCAGACTCTCGTGGCCTCGGTGAGAATGTACACTCCCTACAGGCAGCAGACTCGTGTGGTCATGTGGAGAATGTACAATCCCTACAGATAGACTCGCATGGTCACGGGGCGAATGTAAACTCCCTACAGACAGACTCACGTGGTCATGGAGAGAATGTATACTCCCTACAGGCTGACTTGCATGGACAAGGGGAGAATGTACACTTTCTACCATTAGCAGACACACGTGGTCACGGGGAGAATGTAAACTCGCTACAGACAGACTCTCGTGGTCACGGGCAGAATGTACACTGTCTACCGGCAGCAGACTCGCGTTGTCACAGGGAGAATGTACACTCCCTACAGACAGATTCACGTGGTCAATGGGAGAATGTGAACACCCTCCAGGCAGCAGACTAATGTGGTCACGGGGAGAATGTAAACTCCCTACAGACAGACTCGCGTGGGCACCGGGAGAATGTACACTGTCTACACATAGACTCGTGTAGTCACGGGGAGAATGTACACTCCCTATAGACAGCAGACTATTGTGGTCACGGGGAGAATGTACACTCCCTGCAGCAGACTCATGTGGTCATGGGGAGAATTTACACTCACTACAGGCAGACTCACGTGGTCACATGGAGAATGTACTTTCCCTACAGGCAGCAGACTCCCGTGGTCTTGGGCAGAATGTACACTCCCTGCAGCCTCACTTGAATGGACAAGGGGATAATGTGCATTGTCTGCCATTAGCAGACACACGTGGTCACAGGGAGAATGTAAACTCGCTACAGACGGACTCACATGGTCACGGGGAGAACGGAAACTCCCTACAGGCAGCAGACTCACGTGGTCAATGGGAGAATGTGAACTCCATACAGGCAGCAGACTAGTGTGGTTACGGGCAGAATGTAAACTCCCTACAGACAGACTCGCGTGGTCACGGGGAGAATGTAAACTCTCTGCAGACAGACTTGCGTGGTCACGGGGAGAATGTACAGTCCCTATAGACAGACTTGTGTGGTCACGGGGAGAGGATACACTCCCTACAGACAGACTCACGTGGTCACGTGGAGAATGTACACTCTGTATAGACAGCAGACTCGTGTTGTCAAGGGGAGAATGTACACTCTCTACAGACAAACTTGCATGGTCACAGGGAGAATGTACACTCCCTATAGACAGCAGACTCTTGTGGTCACGGGGAGAATGTACAGTCCCTACAGATAGACTCGCGTGGTCACGAGGAGAATGTACACTCCCTACAGACTCCCACGGTCACGGGAAGAATGTACACTGTCTGCCGGCAGCAGACTCGCGTTGTCTCAGGGAGAATCTACACTCCCTACAGGCAGACTCTCATGGCCTCGGGGAGAATGTACACTCCCTACAGGCAGACTCACGTGGTTACAGGGAAAATGTACATTCCCTACAGGCAGCAGACTCATGTGGTCACGGGCAGAATGTACTGTCCCTATAGACAGCAGACTATCATGGTCATGGGGAGAATGTGCACACCCTACAGGCAGACTCACGTGGTTACGGGGAGAATGTACATTCCCTACAGGCAGCAGACTCACGTGGTCACGGGCAGAATGTACCCTCCAAATAGACAGCAGACTCGCGTGCTCACGGGGAGAATGTACATTTCCCGCAACCAGACTCACATGGTAAGGGGGAGAATGTACACTTCCTACAGACAGGGTCACGTGGTCACGGGGTGAATGTACACTCCCTACAGACAGACTCACATGGTCACGGAGAGAATGTATACTCCGTACAGGCTGACTTGCATGGACAATGGGAGAATGTACACTCCCTACAGACAGACTCTCGTGGTCACGGGCAGAATGTACACTGTCTACCGGCAGCAGACTCGCGTTGTCACAGGGAGAATGTACACTCCCTACAGACAGATTCACGTGGTCAACGGGAGAATGTACACTTCCTACAGACAGATTCACGTGGTCAACGGGAGAATGTGAACTCCCTCCAGGCAGCAGACTAGTGTGGTCACGGGCAGAATATAAACTCCCTACAGAAAGACTCGCGTGGTCACAGGGAGAATGTACACTGTCTGCATATAGACTCGCGTGGTCATGGGCAGAATGTACACTCACTGTAGACAGCAGACTCGTGTAGTCACAGGGAGAATGTACAGTCCCTACAGACAGACTCTCGTGGTCACGGGGGGAATGTACACTGTCTACAGACAGACTCAAGTGGTCATGGAGAGAATGTACACTCCCTACAGACACTCACATGGTCACGGGGAGAATGTAAACTCCCTACAGGCAGACTTGCGTTGTCACAGGGACAATGTAAACCCCCTACAGACAGACTCTCATGGTCACGGAGAGAATGTACACTGTCTACCGGCAGCAGACTCGCGTTGTCACGGGGAGAATGTACGCTCCCTACAGACAGACTCATGTAGTCACAGGGAGAATGTACATTCCCTACAGGCAGACTCTCATGGCCTCAGGGAGAATGTACACTCCCTACAGGCAGACTCACGTGGTTACGGGGAGAATGTACATTCCCTACAGGCAGCAGACTCACGTGGTCACGGGCAGAATGTACCCTCCCTATAGACAGCAGACTATCGTGGTCACGGGGAGAATGTACACTCCCTACAGGCAGACTCACGTGGTTACGGGGAGAATGTACATTCCCTACAGGCAGTAGACTCATGTGGTTACGGGCAGAATGTACCCTCCAAATAGACAGCAGACTCGCGTGCTCACGGGGAGAATGTACACTCCCTACAAACAGCAGACTTGCAAGGCCACGGGGAGAATGTACACTCCCTATAGACAGCAGACTCACGCACTCACGGGGAGAATGTAAACTCGTTACAGACAGACTCGCGTGGTCATGGGGAGAATGTACACTCTCTGTAGACAGCAGACTCGCGTAGTCATGGGAAGAATATACACTCCCTACAGACAGCAGACTCGCGAGGCCACGGGGAGAATGTACACTCCCTATAGACAGCAGACTCATGTGGTCATGTGGAGAGTGTACAATCCCTACAGATAGACTTGTATGGTCACAGGGCGAATGTAAACTCCCTACAGACAGACTCACATGGTCACGGAGAGAATGTATACTCCCTACAGGCTGACTTTCATGGACAATGGGAGAATGTACACTCCCTACAGACAGACTCTTGTAGTCACAGGCAGAATGTATACTGTCTACCGGCAGCAGACTCGCGTTGTCACAGGGAGAATGTACACTCCCTACAGACAGATTTACGTGGTCAATGGGAGAATGTACACTCCCTACAGACAGATTCACGTGGTCACTGGGAGAATGTGAACTCCCTCCAGGCAGCAGACTAGTGTGGTCACGGGCAGAATTTAAACTCCCTACAGACAGACTCGCGTGGTCACGGGGAGAATGTACACTCCCTGTAGACAGCAGACTCGTGTAGTCACAGGGAGAATGTAAACTCCCTAAAGACAGACTCATGTAGTCACAGGGAGAATGTACACTCCCTACAGACAGCAGACTCACGTGGTTACGGGGAGAATGTACACTCTCTACAGGCAGCAGACTCTCATGGTCACGGGGAAAATGTACCCTCCCTATAGACAACAGACTCGCGTGGTCATGGGGAGAATGTACACTCCCCAGAGTTAGTAGACTATCGTCCTTACGGGGAGAATGTACACTCCCTACAGGCAGACTCTCATGGCCTCGGGGAGAATGTACACTCCCTACAGGCAGACTCACGTGGTTACGGGGAGAATGTACATTCCCTACAGGCAGCAGACTCACGTGGTCATGGGCAGAATGTACCGTCCCTATAGACAGCAGACTACCATGGTCATGGGGAGAATGTGCACTCCCTACAGGCAGACTCACATGGTTACGGGGAGAATGTGCATTCCCTACAGGCAGCAGACTCACGGGGTCACGAGCTGAATGTACCCTCCCTATAGACAGCAGACTCGCGTGCTCACGGGGAGAATGTACATTCCCTGCAGCCAGACTTGCATGGTATGGGGGAGAATGTACACTTCCTACAGACAGGGTCACGAGGTCACAGGGTGAATGTACTATCCCTATAGACAGCAGACTTGCGTAGTCACGGGGAGAATGTAAACTCGCTACAGACAGACTCACGTGGTCATGGGGAAAATGTAAACTCCCTACTGGCAGCAATCTCACATGGTCATGGAGAGAATGTACTCTCCCTACAGCCAGACTCACATGGTCACGGGAAGAATATACACTCCCTACAGACAGCAGACTCGCGAGGCCACGGGGAGAATATACACTCCCTATGGACAGCAGACTCGTGTGATCATGTGGAGAATGTACAATCCCTGCAGATAGACTCGCATGGTCACTGGGCGAACGTAAACTACCTACAGACAGACTCTCGTGGTCACGGGCAGAATGTACACTGTCTACTGTCAGCAGACTCACGTTGTCACAGGGAGAATGTACATTCCCTACAGACAGATTCACGTGGTCAATGGGAGAATGTACACTCCCTACAGACAGATTCACGTGGTCAATGGGAGAATGTGAACTCCCTCCAGGCAGCAGACTAGTATGGTCACGGGGAGAATGTAAACTCCCTATAGACAGCAGACTCGTGTGTTCACAGAGAGAATGTACGCTCCCTACAGACAGACTCGCGTGGTCCCGGGGGGAATGTACACTGTCTACAGACAGACTTAAGTGGTCATGGAGAGAATGTACACTCCTTGCAGACACTCACATTGTCACGGGGAGAATTTAAACTCCCTACAGACAGACTCGCGTTGTCACAGGGAGAATGTACACTTCCTATAGACAGCAGACTCGCGTGGTCACGGGTACAATGTAAACCCCCAACAGACGGACTCATGTGGCCACAGGGAGAATGTACACTGTCTACCGGCAGCAGACATGTGTTGTCACAGGGAGAATGTACACTCCCTACAGACAGACTCGTGTGGTCACGGGGAGAAGATACACTCCCTACAGGCAGACTCACGTGGTTACCGGGAGAATGTACATTCCCTACAGGCAGCAGACTCAAGTGGTCATGGGGGAATGTACACTCCCTACAGAGAGACATGTGTGGTCACGTGGAGAATGTACACTCTCTACATACAGACTCATGTGGTCACGGGGAGTATGTACATTACCTATAGACGACAGACTATCATGGTCACAGGTAGAATGTACACTCCCTAAAGGCAGACTTAAGTGGTTACAGGGAGAATGTACACTGTTTAAAGACAGACTCGCGTCGTCACCGCGAGAATGTAGACTCCCTATAGACAGTAGACTTGTGTGGCCACGGGTAGAATGTACACTCCCTACAGGCAGACTCACGTGGTCAAGGGGAGAAGACACACTCCCTACAGACAGACTCACGTGGTCACAGTGAGAATGTAAAATCCCTATAGACAGCAGTCTATCGTGGTCACGGGTAGAATGTACACTCCCTACAGGCAGACTCACGTGGTCAAGGGGAGAACGTACACTCCCTACAGACAGACTGGTGTAGTCACGGGAAGAATGTACACTGTCTACAGACTCGCGTGGTCACAACGAAATGTCCACTCCCTATACAAAGCAGACTCACGTCATCACGGGGAGAATGTAAAATCCCTACAGGCAGACTCACGTGGTCAAGGGGAGAACGTACACTCCCTATAGAAAGCAGACTCGCGTGGTCACAGGGAGAATGTATGCTCCCTACAGGCAGACTCACATGGTTACGGGGAGAATGTACACTCCCTACAGACAGACTCGCATCGTCACAGCGAGAATGTACACTCCCTATAGACAGCAGACTCGTGTGGTCACAGGGAGAATGTAAACTCTCTACAAGAAGACTCGCGTGGTCACAGGGAGAATGTAAACTCCATCCAGACAGACTCACGTGGTCACAGTGAGAATGTAAACTCCCTATAGACAGCAGTCTATCGTGGTCACGGGTAGAATGTACACTCCCTACAGGGAGACTCATGTGGTCAAGAGGAGAACGTACACTCCCTACAGGCAGACTCACGTGGTCAAGGGGAGAACGTACACTCCCTAGAGACAGACTGGAGTAGTCACGGGAAGAATGTACACTGTCTACAGACTCGCGTGGTCACAACGAAATGTACACTCCCTATGGAAAGCAGACTCGCGTGGTCATGGGGAGAATGTAAAATCCCTACAGGCAGACTCAGGTGGTCAAGGGGAGAATGTACACTCCCTACAGACAGACTCGCGTCGTCACAGCGAGAATGTACACTCCCTATAGACAGCAGACTCGTGTGGTCACAGGGAGAATGTAAACTCCATCCAGACAGACTCACGTGGTCACAGTGAGAATGTAAACTCCCTATAGACAGCAGTCTATCGTGGTCACAGGTAGAATGTACACTCCCTAAAGGCAGACTTAAGTGGTTACAGGGAGAATGTACACTGTTTACAGACAGACTCACGTCGTCACAGCGAGAATGTACACTCCCTATAGACAGCAGACTTGTGTGGCCACGGGGAGAACACACACTCCCTATAGACAGTCTCGCATGGACATGGGGAGAATGTACACTCCCTACAGACTCGCGTGGTCACAGGGAGAATGTATACTCCCTATAGACAGCAGACTCCTGTGGTCACGCGGAGAATGTACACTCCATACAGACAGACTCACGTGGTCACAGTGAGAATGTAAACTCCCTATAGACAGCAGTCTATCGTGGTCACGGGTAGAATGTACACTGCCTACAGGCAGACTCACGTGGTCAAGCGGAGAACGTACACTCCCTAGAGACAGACTGGTGTAGTCACGGGAAGAATGTACACTGTCTACAGACTCGTGTGGTCGCAAAGAAATGTACACTTCCTATAGAAAGCAGACTCGCGTGGTCATGGGGAGAATGTAAAATCCCTACAGACAGACTCGCGTGGTCACGGGGAGAATGTATGCTCCCTACAGGCAGACACATGGTTACGGGGAGAATGTATGCTCCCTACAGGCAGACTCGTGGTCACGGGGAGAATGTACACTCCCTATAGACAGCAGACTTGCATGGTCACAGGGAAAATGTACTCTCCCTATAGACAGCAGACTCGCGTAGTCACGGGGAGAATGTAAACTCGCTACAGACAGACTCGCGTGGTCATGGGCAGAATGTAAACTCCCTACAGGCAGCAATCTCACATGGTCACGGAGAGAATGTACTCTCCCTACAGCCAGAGTCACGTGGTCACAGGGAGAATGTACATTCGTTAAAGGCAGACTCACGTGGTCACGGGGAGAATGTACACTCTCTATAGATAGCAGACTCACGTAGTCACGGGAAGAATATACACTCCCTACAGACAGCAGACTCGCGAGGCAACGGGGAGAATGTACACTCCCTATAGACAGCAGACTCGTGTGATCATGTGGAGAATGTACAATCCCTACAGATAGACTTGCATGGTCATGGGGAGAATGTAAACTCGCTACAGACAGACTCACGTGGTCACGGAGAGAATGTATACTCCCTACAGGCTGACTTGCATGGACAAGGGGAGAATGTACAGTGTCTACCATTAGCAGACACACGTGATCACGGGGAGAATGTAAACTCCCTACAGACAGACTCGAGTGGTCACGGAGAGAATGTGCACTCCCTACAGACAGACTCTCGTGGTCACGGGGAGAATGTACACTGTCTACCGGCAGCAGACTCACGTTGTCACAGGGAGAATGTACAGTCCCTACAGACAGACTCGCGTAGTCACAGGGAGAATGTACACTCCCTACAGACAGCAGACTCACGTGGTCACGTGGAGAATGTACACTCCGTATAGACAGCAGACTCGTGTGGTCAAGGGGAGAATGTACACTCTCTACAGACAAACTTGCATGGTCACAGGGAGAATGTACACTCCCTAAAGGCAGCAGACTCTCATGGTCACGGGGAAAATGTACCCTCCCTATAGATAGCAGGCTCACGTGGTCATGGGGAGAATGTACACTCTCTAGAGTTAGCAGACTATCGTCCTTACGGGGAGAATGTACACTCCCTACAGGCAGACTCTCATGGCCTCGAGGAGAATGTACACTCCCTACAGGCAGACTCACGTGGTTACGTGGAGTATGTACATTCCCTACAGGTAGCAGGCTCATGTGGTCACGGGCAGAATGTACCCTCCCTATAGACAGCAGACTATGGTGGTCACGGGGAGAACGTACATTCCCTGCAGCCAGACTCACATGGTAAGGGGGAGAATGTACACTTCCTACAGACAGGGTCACGTGGTCACATGGTGAATGTACTCTCCCTATAGACAGCAGACTCGCGTAGTCACGGGGAGAATGTAAACTCTCTATAGATAGCAGACTCACGTAGTCACCGGAAGAATATACACTCCCTACAGACAGCAGACTCGCGAGGCCACGGGGAGAATGTACACTCCCTACAGATAGACTCGCATGATCATGGGGAGAATGTAAACTCGCTACAGACAGACTCACGTGGTCACGGAGAGAATGTATACTCCCTACAGGCTGACTTGCATGGACAAGGGGAGAATGTACAGTGTCTACCATTAGCAGACACACGTGATCACGGGGAGAATGTAAACTCCCTACAGACAGACTCTCGCGGTCACGGGCAGAATGTACACTGTCTACCGGCAGCAGACTCGCGTTGTCACAGGGAGAATGTACACTCCCTACAGACAGATTCACATGGTCAACGGGAGAATGTAAACTCCCTCCAGGCAGCAGATTAGTGTGGTCACAGGGAGAATGTAAACTCCCTACAGACAGACTCGCGTGGGCACCGGGAGAATGTACAGTCCCTACAGACAGACTCGCGTGGTCACGGGGGGAATGTACACTGTCTACAGACAGACTCAAGTGGTCATGGAGAAAATGTACACTCCCTATAGACAGCAGACTCGCATGGTCACCAGGACAATGTAAACCCCCTACAGACAGACTCTCGTGGTGACGGGGAGAATGTACACTGTCTACCGGCAGCAGACTCGCGTTATCACGGGGAGAATGTACACTCCCTACAGGTAGACTCATGTGGTCACGGGGAGAATATACACTCCCTACAGGAAGACTCATGTGGTTACGGGGAGAATGTACACTCCCTACAGACAGACTCACGTGGTTACGGGGAGAATGTATACTCCCTATAGACAGCAGACTTGTGTGGCCACGGGCAGAACACACATTCCCTATAGACAGTCTCGCGTGGACCTGGGGAGAATATACATTCCCTACAGACAGACTCACGTGGTCACAGGGAGAATGTACACTCCCTATAGACAGCAGACTCCTGTGGTCACGCAGAGAATGTATACTCCATACAGACAGACTCACGTATCACACTGAGAATGTAAAATCCCTATAGACAGCAGTCTATCGTGGTCACGGGTAGAATGTACACTGCCTACAGGCAGACTCACGTGGTCAAGGGGAGAACGTACATTCCCTACAGACAGACTGGTGTAGTCACGGGAAGAATGTACACTGTCTACAGACTCGCGTGGTCACAATGAAATGTACACTTCCTAAAGAAAGCAGACTCGCGTGGTCATGGGGAGAATGTAAAATCCCTACAGACAGACTCGCGTAGTTACGGGGAGAATGTATGCTCCCTACAGGCAGACTCACGTGGTTACGGGGAGAATGTACAGTGTCTACAGACAGACTCGCGTCGTCACAGCGAGAATGTACACTCCCTATAGACAGCAGACTTGCATGGTCACAGGGAAAATGTACTCTCCCTATACACAGCAGACTCGCGTGGTCACGGAGAGAATGTACACTCCCTACAGACAGACTCACCTGGTCATGGGTAGAATGTATACTCCCTATAGACAGCAGTCTATCGTGGTCACAGGTAGAATGTACACTCCCTAAAGGCAGATTTAACTGGTTACAGGGAGAATGTACACTCCCTACAGGGAGACTCACGTGGTCACAGGGAGAATGTACACTGTTTACAGACAGACTCGCGTTGTCACAGCGAGAATGTAGACTCCCTATAGACAGCAGACTTGTGTGGCCGCGGGGAGAACACACACTCCCTATAGACAGTCTCGCGTGGACATGGGGAGAATGTACACTCCCTACAGACTCGTGTGGTCACAGGGAGAATGTACACTCCCTATAGACAGCAGACTTGTGTGGCCACGGGGAGAACACACACTCCCTATAGACAGTCTCGCGTGGACATGGGGAGAATGTACACTCCCTACAGACTCGTGTGGTCACAGGGAGAATGTACACTCCATACAGACAGACTCACGTGGTCACAGTGAGAATGTAAACTCCCTATAGACAGCAGTCTATCGTGGTCACGGGTAGAATGTACACTGCCTACAGGCAGAGTCACGTGGCAAGCGGAGAACGTACACTCCCTAGAGACAGACTGGTGTAGTCACGGGAAGAATGTACACTGTCTACAGACTTGCGTGGTCGCAAAGAAATGTACACTTCCTATAGAAAGCAGACTTGCGTGGTCATGGGGAGAATGTAAAATCCCTACAGACAGACTCGCGTGGTCACGGGGAGAATGTATGCTCCCTACAGGCAGACTCGTGGTCACGGGGAGAATGTACACTCCCTATAGACAGCAGACTTGCATGGTCACAGGGAAAATGTACTCTCCCTGTAGACAGCAGACTCGCGTGGTCACGGAGAGAATGTACACTCCCTACAGACAGACTCACCTGGTCATGGGTAGAATGTATACTCCCTACAGGCAGACTCACATGGTCACAGGGAGAATGTACACTCCCTACAGGCAGCAGACTCACGTGGTCACAGGCAGAATGTACCCTCCCTAAAGACAGCAGACTCTGGTGCTCATGGGGAGAATGCACACTCCCTACAGACTGACATGGTCACAGGGAGAATGTAAACTCCCTACAGACAGACTCGTGTGGTCACAGGGAGAAGATACACTCCCTACAGACAGACTCACGAGATCACAGGGAGAATGTACACTCCCTACAGACAGCAGACTCACGTGGTCACAGGCAGAATGTACCCTCCCTAAAGACAGCAGACTATCGTGGTCACGGGGAGAATGTACATTTCCTGCAGCCAGACTCACATGGTAAGGGGGAGAATGTACACTTCCTACAGACAGGGTCATGTGGTCACATGGTGAACGTACTCTCCCTATAGACAGCAGACTCGCGTAGTCACGGGGAGAATGTAAACTCCCTACAGGCAGCAGACTCAAGTGGTCACGGGCAGAATGTACCGTCCCTATACACAGCAGACTATCGTGGTCACGGGGAGAATGTGCACTCCCTACAGGCAGACTCACATAGTTACGGAGAGAATGTACATTCCCTACAGGCATCAGACTCACGTGGTCACAGGCAGAATGTACCCTCCCTAAAGACAGCAGACTCTGGTGCTCATGGGGAGAATGCACACTCCCTACAGACTGACATGGTCACAGGGAGAATGTAAACTCCCTACAGACAGACTCGTGTGGTCACAGGGAGAAGATATACTCCCTACAGACAGACTCACGTAGTCACAGGGAGAATGTACACTCCCTACAGACAGCAGACTCACGTGGTCACGTGGAGAATGTACACTCCCTAAAGACAGCAGACTCACGTAGTCACGTGGAGAATGTACACTCCGTATAGACAGCAGACTCGTGTGGTCAAGGGGAGAATGTACACTCTCTACAGACAAACTTGCATGGTCACAGGGAGAATGTACACTCCCTACAGGCAGCAGACTCTCATGGTCACGGGGAAAATGTACCGTCCCTATAGACAGCAGACTATCATGGTCATGGGGAGAATGTGCACACCCTACAGGCAGACTCACGTGGTTACGGGGAGAATGTACATTCCCTACAGGCAGCAGACTCACGTGGTCACGGGTAGAATGTACCCTCCAAATAGACAGCAGACTCGCGTGCTCACGGGGAGAATGTACATTTCCCGCAACCAGACTCACATGGTAAGGGGGAGAATGTACACTTCCTACAGACAGGGTCACGTGGTCACGGGGTGAATGTACACTCCCTACAGACAGACTCACATGGTCACGGAGAGAATGTATACTCCGTACAGGCTGACTTGCATGGACAATGGGAGAATGTACACTCCCTACAGACAGACTCTCGTGGTCACGGGCAGAATGTACACTGTCTACCAGCAGCAGACTCACGTTGTCACAGGGAGAATGTACACTCCCTACAGACAGATTCACGTGGTCAACGGGAGAATGTACACTTCCTACAGACAGATTCACGTGGTCAACGGGAGAATGTGAACTCCCTCCAGGCAGCAGACTAGTGTGGTCACGGGCAGAATATAAACTCCCTACAGAAAGACTCGCGTGGTCACAGGGAGAATGTACACTGTCTGCATATAGACTCGCGTGGTCATGGGCAGAATGTACACTCACTGTAGACAGCAGACTCGTGTAGTCACAGGGAGAATGTACAGTCCCTACAGACAGACTCTCGTGGTCACGGGGGGAATGTACACTGTCTACAGACAGACTCAAGTGGTCATGGAGAGAATGTACACTCCCTACAGACACTCACATGGTCACGGGGAGAATGTAAACTCCCTACAGGCAGACTTGCGTTGTCACAGGGACAATGTAAACCCCCTACAGACAGACTCTCGTGGTCACGGAGAGAATGTACACTGTCTACCGGCAGCAGACTCGCGTTGTCACGGGGAGAATGTACGCTCCCTACAGACAGACTCATGTAGTCACAGGGAGAATGTACATTCCCTACAGGCAGACTCTCATGGCCTCAGGGAGAATGTACACTCCCTACAGGCAGACTCACGTGGTTACGGGGAGAATGTACATTCCCTACAGGCAGCAGACTCACGTGGTCACGGGCAGAATGTACCCTCCCTATAGACAGCAGACTATCGTGGTCACGGGGAGAATGTGCACTCCCTACAGGCAGACTCACGTGGTTACGGGGAGAATGTACATTCCCTACAGGCAGTAGACTCATGTGGTTACGGGCAGAATGTACCCTCCAAATAGACAGCAGACTCGCGTGCTCACGGGGAGAATGTACATTCCCTGCAGCCAGACTCGCATGGTAAGGGGGAGAATGTACACTTCCTACAGACAGGGTCACGTGGTCACGGGGTGAATGTACACTCCCTACAAACAGCAGACTTGCAAGGCCACGGGGAGAATGTACACTCCCTATAGACAGCAGACTCACGCACTCACGGGGAGAATGTAAACTCGTTACAGACAGACTCGCGTGGTCATGGGGAGAATGTACACTCTCTGTAGACAGCAGACTCGCGTAGTCATGGGAAGAATATACACTCCCTACAGACAGCAGACTCGCGAGGCCACGGGGAGAATGTACACTCCCTATAGACAGCAGACTCATGTGGTCATGTGGAGAGTGTACAATCCCTACAGATAGACTTGTATGGTCACAGGGCGAATGTAAACTCCCTACAGACAGACTCACATGGTCACGGAGAGAATGTATACTCCCTACAGGCTGACTTTCATGGACAATGGGAGAATGTACACTCCCTACAGACAGACTCTTGTAGTCACAGGCAGAATGTATACTGTCTACCGGCAGCAGACTCGCGTTGTCACAGGGAGAATGTACACTCCCTACAGACAGATTTACGTGGTCAATGGGAGAATGTACACTCCCTACAGACAGATTCACGTGGTCACTGGGAGAATGTGAACTCCCTCCAGGCAGCAGACTAGTGTGGTCACGGGCAGAATTTAAACTCCCTACAGACAGACTCGCGTGGTCACGGGGAGAATGTACACTCCCTGTAGACAGCAGACTCGTGTAGTCACAGGGAGAATGTAAACTCCCTAAAGACAGACTCATGTAGTCACAGGGAGAATGTACACTCCCTACAGACAGCAGACTCACGTGGTCACGTGGAGAATGTACACTCTCTACAGGCAGCAGACTCTCATGGTCACGGGGAAAATGTACCCTCCCTATAGACAACAGACTCGCGTGGTCATGGGGAGAATGTACACTCCCCAGAGTTAGTAGACTATCGTCCTTACGGGGAGAATGTACACTCCCTACAGGCAGACTCTCATGGCCTCGGGGAGAATGTACACACCCTGCAGGCAGACTCACGTGGTTACGGGGAGAATGTACATTCCCTACAGGCAGCAGACTCACGTGGTCACGGGGAGAATGTACACTCTCTATAGATAGCAGACTCACGTAGTCACCGGAAGAATATACACTCCCTACAGACGGCAGACTCGCGAGGCCACGGGGAGAATGTACACTCCCTATAGACATCAGACTCGTGTGATCATGTGGAGAATGTACAATCCCTACAGATAGACTCGCATGGTCATGGGGAGAATGTACACTCTCTACAGACAAACTTGCATGGTCACAGGGAGAATGTACACTCCCTACAGGCAGCAGACTCTCATGGTCACGGGGAATATGTACCCTCCCTATAGACACAGACTCGCGTGGTCATGGGGAGAATGTACACTCCCCAGAGTTAGCAGACTATCGTCCTTACGGGGAGAATGTACACTCCCTACAGGCAGACTCTCATGGCCTTGGGGAGAATGTACACTCCTTACAGAGAGACATGTGTGGTCACGTGGAGAATGTACACTCCCTACAGACAGACTCACGTGGTCATGGGGAGAATGTACACGCCGTACAGACAGACTCACGTGGTCATGGGGAGAATGTACACTCTCTACAGACAGACTCATGTGGTCATGGGGAGTATGTACATTACCTATAGATGACAGACTATCATGGTCACGGGTAGAACGTACACTCCCTAAAGGCAGACTTAAGTGGTTACAGGGAGAATGTACACTGTTTACAGACAGACTCGCATCGTCACAGCGAGAATGTAGACTCCCTATAGACAGCAGACTTGTGTGGCCACGGGGAGAACACACACTCCCTATAGACAGTCTCGCGTGGACCTGGGGAGAATATACACTCCCTACAGACAGACTCACGTGGTCACAGTGAGAATGTAAAATTCCTATAGACAGCAGTCTATCGTGGTCACGGGTAGATACACTGCTTACAGGCAGACTCACGTGGTCAAGGGGAGAACGTACACTCCCTACAGACAGACTGGTGTAGTCATGGGAAGAATGTACACTGTCTACAGACTCGCGTGGTCATGGGGAGAATGTAAAATCCCTACAGACTCGTGTGGTCACGTGGAGAATGTATGCTCCCTACAGGCAGACTCACATGGTTATGGGGAAAATGTACAGTGTCTACAGCCAGACTCGCGTCGTCACAGCGAGAATGTACACTCCCTATAGACAGCAGACTCGTGTGGTCACAGGGAGAATGTAAATTCCATACAGACAAACTCACCTGGTCACAGTGAGAATGTAAACTCCCTATAGACAGCAGTCTATCGTGGTCACAGGTAGAATGTACACTCCCTAAAGGCAGACCTAAGTGGTTACAGGGAGAATGTACACTCCCTACAGGGAGACTCACGTGGGCACGGGGAGAATGTACACTGTTTACAGACAGACTCGCGTCGTCACAGCGAGAATGTAGACTCCCTATAGACAGCAGATTTGTGTGGCCACGGGGAGAACACACACTCCCTATAGACAGTCTCGCGTGGACATGGGGAGAATGTACACTCCCTACAGACTCGTGTGGTCACAGGGAGAATGTACACTCCATACAGACAGACTCACGTGGTCACAGTGAGAATGTAAACTCCCTATAGACAGCAGTCTATCGTGGTCACGGGTAGAATGTACACTGCCTACAGGCAGAGTCACGTGGCAAGCGGAGAACGTACACTCCCTAGAGACAGACTGGTGTAGTCACGGGAAGAATGTACACTGTCTACAGACTTGCGTGGTCGCAAAGAAATGTACACTTCCTATAGAAAGCAGACTTGCGTGGTCATGGGGAGAATGTAAAATCCCTACAGACAGACTCGCGTGGTCACGGGGAGAATGTATGCTCCCTACAGGCAGACTCGTGGTCACGGGGAGAATGTACACTCCCTATAGACAGCAGACTTGCATGGTCACAGGGAAAATGTACTCTCCCTATAGACAGCAGACTCGCGTGGTCACGGAGAGAATGTACACTCCCTACAGACAGACTCACCTGGTCATGGGTAGAATGTATACTCCCTACAGGCAGACTCACGTGGTCACAGGGAGAATGTACACTCCGTATAGACAGCAGACTCGTGTGGTCAAGGGGAGAATGTACACTCTCTACAGACAGCAGACTCTCATGGTCAAGGAGAAAATGTACCCTCCCTAAAGACAGCAGACTCTGGTGCTCATGGGGAGAATGCACACTCCCTACAGACTGACATGGTCACAGGGAGAATGTAAACTCCCTACAGACAGACTCGTGTGGTCACAGGGAGAAGATACACTCCCTACAGACAGACTCACGTAGTCACAGGGAGAATGTACACTCCCTACAGACAGCAGACTCACGTGGTCACGTGGAGAATGTACACTCCGTATAGACAGCAGACTCGTGTGGTCAAGGGGAGAATGTACACTCTCTACAGACAGCAGACTCTCATGGTCACGGGGAAAATGTACCCTCCCTATAGACAGCAGGCTCGCGTGGTCATGGGGAGAATGTACACTCTCTAGAGTTAGCAGACTATCGTCCTTAGGGGGAGAATGTACACTCCCTACAGGCAGAATCTCATGGCCTCGGGGAGAATATACACACTCTACAGGCAGACTCACGTGGTTACGGGGAGAATGTACATTCCCTACAGGCAGCAGACTCATGTGGTCACGGGCAGAATGTACGGTCTCTATAGACAGCAGACTATGGTGGTCACGGGGAGAATGTGCACTCCCTACAGACAGACTCACATAGTTACAGGGAGAATGTACCTTCCCTACAGGCAGCAGACTCACGTGGTCACAGGCAGAATGTACCCTCCCTATAGACAGCAGACTCGCGTGCTCATGGGGAGAATGTAAACTCGCTACAGACAGACTCGCGTGGACATGGGGAGAATGTAATCTCCCTACAGGCAGCAATCTCACATGGTCACGGAGAGAATGTACTCTCCCTACAGCCAGACTCACATGGTCACGGGTGAATGTACACTCTCTATCGACAGCAGACTCGCGTAGTCACGGGAAGAATGTACATTCCCTGCAGCCAGACTCACATGGTATGGGGGAGAATGTACACTTCCTACAGACAGGGTCACGTGGTCACATGGTGAATGTACTCTCCCTATAGACAGCAGACTCGCGTAGTCACGGGGAGAATGTAAACTCGCTACAGACAGACTCGCGTGGTCATGGGCAGAATGTAAACTCCCTACAGGCAGCAATCTCACATGGTCACGGAGAGAATGTACTCTCCCTACAGCCAGAGTCACGTGGTCACAGGGAGAATGTACATTCGTTAAAGGCAGACTCACGTGGTCACGGGGAGAATGTACACTCTCTATAGATAGCAGACTCACGTAGTCACGGGAAGAATATACACTCCCTACAGACAGCAGACTCGCGAGGCAACGGGGAGAATGTACACTCCCTATAGACAGCAGACTCGTGAGATCATGTGGAGAATGTACAATCCCTACAGATAGACTTGCATGGTCATGGGGAGAATGTAAACTCGCTACAGACAGACTCACGTGGTCACGGAGAGAATGTATACTCCCTACAGGCTGACTTGCATAGACAAGGGGAGAATGTACACTGTCTACCATTAGCAGACACACGTGGTCATGGGGAGAATGTAAACTCCCTACAGACAGACTCGAGTGGTCACGGAGAGAATGTGCACTCCCTACAGACAGACTCTCGTGGTCACGGGCAGAATGTACACTGTCTACCGGCAGCAGACTCGCGTTGTCACAGGGAGAATGTACACTCCCTACAGACAGATTCACATGGTCAACGGGAGAATGTAAACTCCCTCCAGGCAGCAGACTAGTGTGGTCACAGGGAGAATATAACTCCCTACAGACTGACTCGCGTGGTCACGGGGAGAATGTACACGCCCTATAGACAGCCGACTCGCGTGGTCACGGGGAGAATGTACATTCCCAACAGGCAGCAGACTCGCGAGGTCACGGGGAGAATGTACACGCCCTATAGACAGCAGACTCGTGTCGTCACAGGAAGAATGTACACTGTCTACAGACAGACTCAAGTGGTCATGGAGAGAATGTACACTCCCTATAGACAGCAGGCTCGCGTGGTCATGGGCAGAATGTACACTCCCTATAGACAGCAGACTCGTGTGGTCACAGGGAGAATGTACAGTCCCTACAGACAGACTCGCATGGTCACGGGGGAATGTACACTGTCTACAGACAGACTCAAGTGGTCATGGAGAAAATGTACACTCCCTATAGACAGCAGACTCGCATGGTCACCAGGACAATGTAAACCCCCTACAGACAGACTCTCGTGGTGACGGGGAGAATGTACACTGTCTACCGGCAGCAGACTCGCGTTATCACGGGGAGAATGTACACTCCCTACAGGTAGACTCACGTGGTCACGGGGAGAATATACACTCCCTACAGACAGACTCTCGTGGTGACGGGGAGAATGTACACTGTCTACCGGCAGCAGACTCGCGTTATTACGGGGAGAATGTACACTCCCTACAGGTAGACTCACGTGGTCACGGGGAGAATATACACTCCCTACAGGCAGACTCACGTGGTTACGGGGAGAATGTATGCTCCCTACAGGCAGACTCATGTGGTCATGGGGAGAATGTACACTCCCTACAGACAGACTCACGTGGTCACGGGGAGAATGTATACTCCCTATAGACAGCAGACTTGCATGGTCACAGGGTAATGTACTCTCCATATACACAGCAGACTCGCCTGGTCACGGGGAGAATTTACACTCCCAATGGGCAGACTCACGTGGTTACGGGGAGAATGTACACTGCCTACAGACAGACTCGCGTCGTCACAGCGAGAATGTAGACTCCCTATAGACAGCAGACTTGTGTGGCCACCGGGAGAACACACACTCCCTAAAGACAGACTCGCGTGGACATGGGGAGAATGTACACTCCCTATAGACAGCAGACTCGTGTGGTCACGGGGAGAATGGACACTCCGTACAGACAGACTCACGTGGTCACGGGGAGAATGTACACTCCCTACAGACAGACTCATGTGGTCATGGGGAATATGTACATTACCTATAGACGACAGACTATCATGGTCACAAGTAGAATGTACACTCCCTAAAGGCAGACTTAAGTGGTTACAGGGAGAATGTACACTGTTTACAGACAGACTCGCGTCGTCACAGCGAGAATGTAGACTCCCTATAGACAGCAGACTTTGTGGCCACGGGCAGAACACACACTCCCTATAGACAGTCTCGCGCAGACCTGGGGAGAATATACATTCCCTACAGAGAGACTCACGTGGTCACAGGGAGAATGTACACTCCCTATAGACAGCAGACTCCTGTGGTCACGCGGAGAATGTACACTCCATACAGACAGACTCACGTGGTCACACTGAGAATGTAAAATCCCTATAGACAGCAGTCTATTGTGGTCATGGGAAGAATGTACACTGCCTACAGGCAGACTCACGTGGTCAAGGGGAGAACGTACACTCCCTAGAGACAGACTGGTGTAGTCACGGTGAGAATGTTTGCTCCCTACAGGCAGACTCACGTGGTTACAGGGAGAATGTACAGTGTCTACAGACAGACTCGCGTCATCACAGCGAGAATGTACACTCCTTATAGACAGCAGACTCGTGTGGTCACGGGGAGAATGTAAACTCCCTACAGAAAGAATGGCGTGGTCACAGGGAGAATGTAAACTCCATACAGACAGACTCATGTGGTCACAGTGAGAATGTAAACTCCCTATAGACAGCAGTCTATCGTGGTCACAGGTAGAATGTACACTCCCTACAGGCAGACTCACGTGGTCAAGAGGAGAATGTATGCTCCCTACAGGCAGACTCATGTGGTCAGGGGGGGAATGTACACTCCCTTTACACAGCAGACTCGCGTGGGCACGGGGAGAATGTAACCTCCCTAAAGACAGACTCTCGTGGTCACGGGAAGAACGCACACTCCCTATAGGCAGCCTCACGTGTACACGTGTGAGAATGTACACTCCCTACAGGCAGACTCATGTGGTCAGGGGGGGGAATGTACACTCCCTATACACAGCAGACTCGCGTGGGCATGGGGAGAATGTAACCTCCCTAAAGACAGACTCTCGTGGTCAGGGGATGAATGCACACTACCTACAGGCAGACTCACGTGGTCACGGGGAAAATGTACATTTCCTACAGGCACCAGACTCGCGGAGTCATGGGGAGAATGTACACTCCCTATAGACAGCAGATTCATGTAGTCACGGTTAAAATGTACACTCCCTATACACAGCAGACTCACGTGGTCACATGGAGAATGTACGCTCCATACAGACAGACTCTCGTTGTCATGGGGAGAATGTACATCCCCTATAGACAGCAGAATATTGTGGTCATGGGAATAATGTACACTCCCTACAGGCAGCAGAATCAAGTGGCCATGGGAGAATGTACACTCCCTACAGACAGACATGTGTGGTCACGGGGAGAACGTACACTCCCTACAGGCAGAATCTCGTGGTCACGGGGAGAATATACACTCCCTACAGGCAGACTCGCGTCATCCAAGTGAGAATGTACACTCCCTATAAACAGCAGAGTCGTGTGGTCACGGGGAGAATATAAACTCCCTACAAGAAGACTCGCGTGGTCACGGGGAGAATGTATGCTCGCTACAGGCAGACTCACATGGTTACGGGTAGAATGTATGTTCCCTACAGGCAGACTCACGTGGTTATGTGGAGAATATACACTGTCTACAGACAGACTCGCGTCGTCACAGCGAGAATGTACACTCCCTATAGACAGCAGACTCGTGTCGTCACGGGGAGAATGTAAACTCCCTACAAGAAGACTCGCGTGGTCACAGGGAGAATGTAAACTCCATAAAGACAGACTCAGGTGGTCACAGTGAGAATGTAAACTCCCTATAGACAGCAGTCTATCGTGGTCATGGGTAGAATGTACACTCCCTACAGGCAGACTCACGTGGTCACAGGGAGAATGTACACTCCCTACAGACCCAGTCACGTGGTCACGGGGAGAATATACACACCCTACAGGCAGACTCACGTGGTTACGGGGAGAATGTATGCTCCCTACAGGCAGACTCATGTGGTCACGGGGCGAATGTACACTCCCTACAGACAGACTCACGTGGTCACGGGGAGAATGTAAACTCCATACAGACAGATTCACGTGGTCACAGTGAGAATGTAAACTCCCAATAGACAGCAGTCTATCGTGGTCACGGGTAGAATGTACACTCCCTACAGGCAGACTCACATAGTCACGGGGAGACTGTACACTGTCTACAGACTCAGGTGTTCACATCGAAATGTACACTTCCTATAGAAATCAGACTTGCGTGGTCACGGGGTGAATGTAAAATCCCTACAGACAGACTCACGTCGTCACAGCGAGAATGTACACTCCCTATAGACAGCAGACTCATGTGGTCACGGGGAGAATGTATGCTCGCTACAGGCAGACTCACATGGTTACGGGTAGAATGTATGTTCCCTACAGGCAGACTCACGTGGTTATGGGGAGAATATACACTGTCTACAGACAGACTCACGTCGTCACAGCGAGAATGTACACTCCCTATAGACAGCAGACTCGTGTCGTCACGGGGAGAATGTAAACTCCCTACAAGAAGACTCGCGTGGTCACAGGGAGAATGTAAACTCCATACAGACAGACTCAGGTGGTCACAGTGAGAATGTAAACTCCCTATAGACAGCAGTCTATCGTGGTCACGGGTAGAATGTACACTCCCTACAGGCAGACTCACGTGGTCACAGGGAGAATGTACACTCCCTACAGGGAGATTCACATGGTCACGGGGAGAATGTACACTGTCTACAGACTCAGGTGTTCACATCGAAATGTACACTTCCTATAGAAAGCAGACTTGCGTGGTCACGGGGAGAATGTAAAATCCCTACAGACAGACTCGCGTGGTCACGGGGAGAATGTATACTCCCTACAGACCCAATCACGTGGTCACGGGGAGAATATACACACCCTACAGGCAGACTCACGTGGTTACGGGGAGAATGTATGCTCCCTACAGGCAGACTCATGTGGTCACGGGGAGAATGTAAACTCCATACAGACAGATTCACGTGGTCACAGTGAGAATGTAAACTCCCTATAGACAGCAGTCTATCGTGGTCACGGGTAGAATGTACACTCCCTACAGGCAGACTCACGTGGTCACAGGGAGAATGTACACTCCCTACAGGGAGACTCACGTGGTCACAGTGAGAATGTAAACTCCCTATAGACTGCAGTCTATCGTGGTCACAGGTAGAATGTACACTCCCTACAGGCAGACTCACGTGGTCAAGGGGAAAATGTATGCTCCCTACAGGCAGAGTCATGTGGTCACGGGGGGAATGTACACTCCCTACAGACAGACTCACGTGGTCAAGGGGAAAATGTATGCTCCCTACAGGCAGAGTCATGTGGTCACGGGGAGAATGTACACTCCCTATACACAGCAGACGCTCATGGTCACGGGATGAATGCACACTCCCTACAGGCAGCCTCATGTGGTCACGGGGAAAATGTACATTTCCTACAGGCACCAGACTCGCGTAGTCATGGGGAGAATGTACACTCCCTATAGACAGCAGATTCACGTAGTCACGGTTAAAATGTACACTCCCTATACACAGCAGACTCACGTGATCACATGGAGAATGTACACTCCAGCAGACAGACTCTCGTTGTCATGGGGAAAATGTACACCCCCTATAGACAGCAGACTATTGTGGTCACGGGAATAATGTACACTCCCTACAGGCAGCAGAATCAAGTGGCCATGGGAGAATGTACACCCCTACAGACAGTCATGTGTGGTCACGGGGAGAATGTACTCTCCCTACAGGCAGACTCATGTGGTTACGGGGAGAATGTATGTTCCCTACAGGCAGACTCACGTGGTTACGGGATTATTGGTCAAGGGGAGAACGTGCACTGTCTACAGACTCGCGTCGTCACAGCGAGAATGTACACTCTTATAGACAGCAGACTCGTGTGGTCACGGGGAGAATGTAAATTCCATACAGACAGACTCACCTGGTCACAGTGAGAATGTGAACTCCCTATAGATAGCAGTCTATCGTGGTCACGGCAAGAATGTACACTGTCTACAGACTCGCGTGGTCACAACGAAATGTACACTTCCTATAGAAAGCAGACATGCGTGGTCATGGGGAGAATGTAAAATCCCTACAGACAGAATCGCGTGGTCACGGGGAGAATGTATACTCCCTACACACAGAATTACATGGTCACGGGGAGAATATACACTCCCTACAGGCAGACTCGCGTCGTCTCAGCGAGAATGTACACTCCCTATAGACAGCAGACTCGTGTGGTCACGGGGAGAATGTAAACTCCCTACAAGAAGACTCGCGTGGTCACAGGGAGAATGTAAACTCCATACAGACAGACTCACGTGGTCACAGTGAGAATGTAAACTCCCTATAGACAGCAGTCTGTCGTGGTCACGGGTAGAATGTACACTCCCTACAGGCAGACTCACGTGGTCACAGGGAGAATGTACACTCCCTACAGGGAGACTCACGTGGTCACGGCGAGAATGTACACTCCCTACAGACAGACTGGTGTAGTCACGGGAAGAATGTACACTGTCTACAGACTCACGTGGTCACAACGAAATGTACACTTCCTATAGAAAGCAGACTTGCGTGGTCATGGGGAGAATGTATACTCCCTACAGACAGAATCACGTGGTTACGGGGAGAATGTATGCTCCCTACAGGCAGACTCATGTGGTCACGGGGAGAATGCACACTCCCTACAGACAGACTCATGTGGTCACTGGGAGAATGTATACTCTCTATAGACAGCAGACTTGCATGGTTACAGGGAAAATGTACTCTCCATATACACAGCAGACTCGCCTGGTCACGGGGAGAATGCACACTCCCAACGGGCAGACTCACGTGGTTACGGGGAGAATTAACACTGTCTACAGACAGGCTCGCGTCGTCACAGCGAGAATGTACACTCCCTATAGACAGCAGACTCGCGTGGGCATGGGGAGAATGTAACCTCCCTAAAGCCAGACTCTCGTGGTCATGGGAAGAATGCACACTCCCTATAGGCAGACTCACGTGGTTACGGGGAGAATGTACACTCCCTACAGACAGACTCACGTGGTCACAGGAAGAATGTACACTCCCTACAGGGAGACTCACGTGGTTACAGGGAGAATGTATACTCCCTACAGACCCAATCACGTGGTCACGGGGAGAATATATACTCCCTACAGGCAGACTCGCGTGGTTACGGGGAGAATGCACACTCCCTATAGGCAGACTCACGTGGTTACGGGGAGAATGTACACTCCCTACAGACAGACTCACGTGGTCATGGGGAGAATGTACACTCCCTATAGACAGCAGATTCACGTAGTCACGGTTAAAATGTACACTCCCTATACACAGCAGACTCACGTGGTCACATGGAGAATGTACACTCCCTGCAGACAGACTCTTGTTGTCATGGGGAAAATGTACACCCCCTATAGACAGCAGACTATTGTGGTCATGGGAATAATGTACACTCCCTACAGGCAGCAGAATTAAGTGGCCATGGGAGAATTACACTCCCTACAGACAGACATGTGTGGTCACGGGGAGAATGTACACTCCCTACAGACAGACTCGCGTGGTCACGGGGAGAATGTACACTCCCTACAGGCAGACTCGCGTGGTCAAGGGGAGAACGTACACTCCCTACAGACAGACTGGTGTAGTCACGGGAAGAATGTACACTGTCTACAGACTCGCGTGGTCACGGGGAGAATGTATGCTCCCTACAGGCAGACTCACGTGGTTACGGGGAGAATGTACACTGTCTACAGACAGACTCGCGTAATGTACACTGTCTACAGACAGACTCGCGTCGTCACAGCGAGAATGTACACTCCCTATAGACAGCAGACTCATGTGGTCACGGGGAGAATGTAAACTCCCTACAAGAAGACTCACGTGGTCACAGTGAGAATGTAAACTCCCTATAGACAGCAGTCTATCGTGGTCACGGGTAGAATGTACACTCCCTACAGGCAGACTCACGTGGTCACAGGAAGAATGTACACTCCCTACAGGGAGACTCACGTGGCTACAGGGAGAATGTATACTCCCTACAGACCCAATCACGTGGTCACGGGGAGAATATATACTCCCTACAGGCAGACTCGCGTGGTTACGGGGAGAATGTATGCTCCCTACAGGCAGACTCATGTGGTCACGGGGAGAATGTACACTCTCTACAGACAGACTCACGTGGTCACGGGGAGAATGTATAATCCCTATAGACAGCAGACTTGCGTGGTCACAGGGAAAATGTACTCTCCATATACACAGCAGACTCGCCTGGTCACGGAGAGAATGCACACTCCCAATGGGCAGACTCACGTGGTTACGGGGAGAATGTACACTCTCTACAGACAGGCTCGCGTCGTCACAGCGAGAATGTACACTCCCTATAGACAGCAGACTCGTGTGGGCATGGGGAGAATGTAACCTCCCTAAAGCCAGACTCTCGTGGTCACGGGAAGAATGTACACTCCCTATAGGCAGACTCACGTGGTCATGGGGAGAATGTACACTCCCTACAGACAGACTCACGTGTCATGGGGAGAATGTACACTCTCTACAGACAGACTCACGTGGTCACGGGGAGAATGTACATTGCCTATAGATGACAGACTATCATGGTCAAGGGTAGAATGTACACTCCCTAAAGGCAGACTTAAGTGGTTACGGGGAGAATGTACACTGTCTACAGACAGACTCGCGTCGTCACAGCGAGAATGTACACTCCCTATAGACAGCAGACTCATGTGGTCACGGGGAGAATGTAAACTCCCTACAAGAAGACTCACGTGGTCACAGTGAGAATGTAAACTCCCTATAGACAGCAGTCTATCGTGGTCACGGGTAGTATGTACACTCCCTACAGGCAGACTCACGTGGTCACAGGAAGAATGTACACTCCCTACAGGGAGACTCACGTGGTTACAGGGAGAATGTATACTCCCTACAGACCCAATCACGTGGTCACGGGGAGAATATATACTCCCTACAGGCAGACTCGCGTGGTTACGGGGAGAATGCACACTCCCTATAGGCAGACTCACGTGGTTACGGGGAGAATGTACACTCCCTACAGACAGACTCACGTGGTCATGGGGAGAATGTACACTCCCTATAGACAGCAGATTCACGTAGTCACGGTTAAAATGTACACTCCCTATACACAGCAGACTCACGTGGTCACATGGAGAATGTACACTCCCTGCAGACAGACTCTTGTTGTCATGGGGAAAATGTACACCCCCTATAGACAGCAGACTATTGTGGTCATGGGAATAATGTACACTCCCTACAGGCAGCAGAATTAAGTGGCCATGGGAGAATTACACTCCCTACAGACAGACATGTGTGGTCACGGGGAGAATGTACACTCCCTACAGACAGACTCGCGTGGTCACGGGGAGAATGTACACTCCCTACAGGCAGACTCGCGTGGTCAAGGGGAGAACGTACACTCCCTACAGACAGACTGGTGTAGTCACGGGAAGAATGTACACTGTCTACAGACTCGCGTGGTCACGGGGAGAATGTATGCTCCCTACAGGCAGACTCACGTGGTTACAGGGAGAATGTACACTGTCTACAGACAGACTCGCGTCGTCACAGCGAGAATGTACACTCCCTATAGACAGCAGACTCATGTGGTCACGGGGAGAATGTAAACTCCCTACAAGAAGACTCACGTGGTCACAGTGAGAATGTAAACTCCCTATAGACAGCAGTCTATCGTGGTCACGGGTAGAATGTACACTCCCTACAGGCAGACTCACGTGGTCACAGGAAGAATGTACACTCCCTACAGGGAGACTCACGTGGTTACAGGGAGAATGTATACTCCCTACAGACCCAATCACGTGGTCACGGGGAGAATATATACTCCCTACAGGCAGACTCGCGTGGTTACGGGGAGAATGTATGCTCCCTACAGGCAGACTCATGTGGTCACGGGGAGAATGTACACTCTCTACAGACAGACTCACGTGGTCACGGGGAGAATGTATAATCCCTATAGACAGCAGACTTGCGTGGTCACAGGGAAAATGTACTCTCCATATACACAGCAGACTCGCCTGGTCACGGGGAGAATGCACACTCCCAATGGGCAGACTCACGTGGTTACGGGGAGAATGTACACTCTCTACAGACAGGCTCGCGTCGTCACAGCGAGAATGTACACTCCCTATAGACAGCAGACTCGTGTGGGCATGGGGAGAATGTAACCTCCCTAAAGCCAGACTCTCGTGGTCACGGGAAGAATGTACACTCCCTATAGGCAGACTCACGTGGTCATGGGGAGAATGTACACTCCCTACAGACAGACTCACGTGGTCACGGGGAGAATGTACATTGCCTATAGATGACAGACTATCATGGTCAAGGGTAGAATGTACACTCCCTAAAGGCAGACTTAAGTGTTTACGGGGAGAATGTACACTGTCTACAGACAGACTCGCATCGTCACAGCGAGAATGTACACTCCCTATAGACAGCAGACTCATGTGGTCACGGGGAGAATGTAAACTCCCTACAAGAAGACTCACGTGGTCACAGTGAGAATGTAAACTCCCTATAGACAGCAGTCTATCGTGGTCACGGGTAGTATGTACACTCCCTACAGGCAGACTCACGTGGTCACAGGAAGAATGTACACTCCCTACAGGGAGACTCACGTGGTTACAGGGAGAATGTATACTCCCTACAGACCCAATCACGTGGTCACGGGGAGAATATATACTCCCTACAGGCAGACTCGCGTGGTTACGGGGAGAATGTATGCTCCCTACAGGCAGACTCATGTGGTCACGGGGAGAATGTATAATCCCTATAGACAGCAGACTTGCGTGGTCACAGGGAAAATGTACTCTCCATATACACAGCAGACTCGCCTGGTCACGGTAAGGAATGCACACTCCCAACGGGCAGACTCACGTGGTTACGGGGAGAATTTACACTGTCTACAGACAGGCTCGCGTCGTTACAGCGAGAATGTACACTCCCTATAGACAGCAGACTCGTGTGGGCATGGGGAGAATGTAACCTCCCTTAAGCCAGACTCTCGTGGTCACGGGAAGAATGTACACTCCCTATAGGCAGACTCACGTGGTCATGGGGAGAATGTACACTCCCTACAGACAGACTCACGTGGTCATGGGGAGAATGTACACTCTCTACAGACAGACTCACGTGGTCACGGGGAGAATGTACATTGCCTATAGACGACAGACTATCATGGTCAAGGGTAGAATGTACACTCCCTAAAGGCAGACTTAAGTGGTTACGGGGAGAATGTACACTGTTTACAGACAGACTCGTGTCATCACAGCGAGAATGTAGACTCCGTATAGACAGCAGACTCGTGTGGCCACAGGGAGAACGCACACTCCCTACAGACAGACTCGCCTGGTCACGGGGAGAATGTAAACTCCCTACAGGCAGCAGACTCGCGTGGTCACAGGGAGAATGTACAGTCCCTATAGGCAGACTCTCGTGGTCACGGGGAGAATGCACACTCCCTACAGAAAGACTCACGTGGTCACGGGGTTAATGTAAAGTCCCTACAGGCAGACACGCATGGTCATGGAGAGAATGTACACTCCCTACAGACAGACTCGCGTGGTCATGGGGAGAATATACATTCCCTACAGACAGACTCACATGGTCACGGGGAGAATGTAGACTCTCTACAGACAGACTCACGTGGTCATGGGGAGAATATACGTTACCGATAGATGACAGACTATCATGGTCACGGGGAGAATGTACACTGTTTACAGACAGACTCACATGGTCACGGGGAGAATTTACACTCCCTATAGACAGCAGACTCACGTGGTTACGGGGAGAATGTACATTCCTTACAGACAGACTCGCATGGTCACGGGGGGGGAATGAATATATACTCCCTACAGAGAACAGACTCGCATGGTCACAGGGAGAATGTACACTCCCTGCAGACAGACTCACGTGGTCACGAGAGAATGTAACCTCGCTACAGACAGACTCGCGTCATCACGGGGAGAATGTAAACTCCCTACAGGTAGGAGACTCGCGTCGTCACGGAGAGAAACTACTCTGCCTACAGACAGACTCTTGTGGTCAGTGGGAGAATGTAACCTCCCTACAGGCAGACTCATGTGGTCACGGGGAAAATGTACATTTGCTACAGGCAGCAGATTCACGTAGTCACGGGGAGACTGTACACTCCTTTTAGACAGTAGACTCGCATGGTCATGGGGAGAATGTACACTCCCTAAAGACAGACTCGCGTGTTCATGGGTAGAATGTATACTGGGTGCTCATGGGTAGAATGTATAGTCCCTACAGGGAGACTCTCCCCATGACCACGTGAGTCTGTCTGCAGGGAGTGTACATTCTCCCTGTGACCACGCGAGTCTGCTGCCTGTAGCAAATGTACATTTTCCCCATGACCACATGAGTCTGCCTGTAGGGAGGTCACATTCTCTGCCTGACCACAAGAGTCTGTCTGTAGGCAGAGTACTTTCTCTCCATGACGATGCGAGTCTCCTAACTGTAGGGAGTTTACATTCTCTCGTGACCACGTGAGTCTGTCTGTAGCGAGGTTACATCCTCTCATGACAACATGAGTCTGTCTGCAGGGAGTGTACATTCCCCCCGTGACCACGCGAATCTGTCTGTGTATAGGGAGTGTACATTTTACCCGTGACCATGTGACTCTGCCTGTAGGGAGCATACATTCTCCCCGTAACCATGTGAGTCTCCCTGTAGGGAGTGTACATTCTCTCCATGACCACGCGTGTCGGCCTGTAGGAACTTTACATTCTCCCCGTGACTGCGTGATTCTGTTTGTAGGGAGTGTACATTTTCCCCATGATGACACGAGTCTGCTGCCTGTAGGGACTTTACATTCTCCCCGTGACCACATCAGACTGTCTGTAGGCAGTGTGCATTCTTCCCGTGACCAAGAGAGTCTGCCTGTAGGGACTGGACATTCTCTCCGTGACCACAATCGTCTGCTGACTATAGAGACTGTATATTCTCCCCGTGACCACGCGAGTCTGTCTGTAGGTTGTTTTCACTCTCCCCGTCACTATGTGAGTCTCTCTATTGGGAGTGTACATTCTCCCCGTGACCACGCGAGTCTGTCTGTAGGGAGTGTACATTCTCCCCGTGACCACGCGAGTCCGTCTGTAGGGAGTGTACATTCTCTGTGACCGTGTGTGTCCGCCTGTAGGGACTTTACATTCTCCCCGTGACCGCATGATTCTGTCTGTAGGGAGTGTACATTCTCCCCGTGACGACGCGAGTCTGTCTGTAGGGAGTGTACATTCTCCTCGTAACCACGTGAGTCTCCTGTGTATAGGGAGTGTACATTCTCCCCGTGACTACATGAGTCTGCTGTCTCTAGGTAGTGTATATTCCCCCGTGGCCACATGAGTCTGCTGTCTATAGGGAGTGTATATTCTCCCCATGACCACTTGAGTCTGCTGTGTATAGGGAGTGTACATTCTCCCCGTAACCATGTGAGTCTCCCTGTAGGGAGTATACATTCTACCCATGAGCACGTAAGTCTGTCTTTAGGGAGTGTACATTCTCCCCATGACCATGCGAGTCTGCTCTCTATAAGGAGTGTACAGTCTCCCCGTGACTACGCGAGTCTGCTGCCTATAGCAAATGTACATTTTCCCCGTGACCACATGAGTCTGCCTGTAGGGAGGTTACATTCTCCCACTGACCACAAGAGTCTGTCTGTAGGCAGAGTAGTTTCTCTCCGTGACGACGCGAGTCTCCTACCTGCAGGGAGTGTACATTCTCCCTGTGACCATGCGAGTCTGCTCTCTGTAGGGAGTGTGTATTCTCCCCACGACCAAGCAAGTCTGTCAGTAGGGAGTGTACATTCCCCCCGTGACCACGTGAGTCTGCCTGTAGGGAGTATACATTCTACCCATGACCAGGTGAGTCTGTCTGTAGGGAGTGTACATTCTCTCCGTGACCACGTGAGTCTGCTGTCTATAGGGAGTGTACATTCTCCCTGAGACCATGTGAGTCTGCTGTCTATAGGGAGTGTACATTTTCCCCGTGACCACGTGACTCTGCCTGTCGGGAGCATACATTCTCCCCGTGACCACAATAGTCTGCTGACTATAGGGAGTGTATATTTTCCCTGTGACCACGCGATTCTGTCTGTACGGAGTTTTCTCTCTCCTCGTGACCAGGCAAGTCTGCCTGTAGGGAGTGTATATTCCCCCCATGACCACGTGAATCTGTCTGTAGAGAGTCTACATTCTCCCCGTGACCACGAGATTCTGCTGTCTTGAGCATGCTCAAGCCAAAATTAAAGGCGTTTCAATTTTTATTGATCCCTCAATTACATTTATTCATCAAGACATTATTTCAGATCCTAACGGCAGATTTCTGTTAATTACTGGGGTACTTTTTAATAAAAAGGTTGCTATGGTTAATGTTTACGCTCCGAATGTGGATTATCCTGAATTCTTTAAACACTTACTCACTTCCTTTCCTAATTTAAACGAGTATATGTTGATAATGGGCGGCGATTTTAATTTATGTTTGAATCCCATGTTGGACAGATCCATAGGTAGTCCGGCTTTACCGAATAAGTCGGCTACTATTATTAACTCTTTTATGTTGGATTCTGGGATTTCAGAAATTTGGAGATTTCTATATCCAAATGATAAGGAATTCTCCTTTTTTTCACATGTACATCATTCTTTTTCCCGTATTGATTATTTTCTGATTGACTCTCGTTTGATTCCACATGTAGTTGATTGTAATTATGACATTATTGCTATTTCAGATCATGCTCCAATGAAACTTTCCATCAAGCTAATGGATACCTTTTGTACTAGCAGACAATGGCGATTTAACCCTATTTTGCTTCAAGATCAGGACTTTGTCAAATTTATAAAGGAGCAGATTGATTTCTTCTTTTCAACTAATACTACGGAAGAAGTTTCCAATGGAACTGTTTGGGATGCCTTTAAAGCTTATATCCGTGGTCAAATTATTTCCTATTCGGCTGGTTTGAAAAGACGTATTAACAATGAAATACTTCTGTTGGTTGATAGAATTAAAGAAGGCGATAAAAAATATGCTATTTCTCCCAGTAAGGAGCTGTACAAACACAGAGTTGAACTCCAATTGGAACATAGCTTATTATTAACATCCTCCATCGAAAATCAATTAATGAGAACTAGAAGTGATTTTTATATTCATAGCGATAAATCGGGTAAATTACTGGCCAACCAATTGAAATTTGATTCGGCTAAACGTCAAATTACTAAGATTCGTAAACAGGATGATACTTTCACAGTTGATCATGTTGGGATAAACCAAACCTTTCAAGAATTTTATACCTCTTTATATCACTCTGATTTTCCTCATGATTCTAATTTCATGCATGATTTTTTAAGTAAATTGAGTTTTCCGAAACTATCACCCGAAGATTGCCTATCATTAGAAACTTCCATTTCAGAGGAAGAAATAATAACTGCAATCTCATCACTGAATTGCGGTAAAGCACCCGGTCCGGATGGGTTTACAGTGGAATTTTTAAAATTGTTTCCTCCATTCTTTCTTCTAAGTTGTCTAGAATATTCAAGGAAGCAATCAGCTTAGGTAAATTACCACAATCATTTTATGAAGCCTCTATTTCCTTAATTCTTAAAAAGAATAAAGATCCTACTGATTGTGCATCATACAGACCGATATCTCTTCTGAATGTAGACTCTAAAATTTTTTCAAAAATTCTAGCAAATAGACTGGAGAAGGTGTTACCTCAAATTATTTCTATGGATCAAACCGGATTTATTAAAAATCGCTATTCATCCTTTAATATTAGGAGGTTAATGAATATTGTTTATACCCCCTCATTTACTACCCCGGAGTGTATTATCTCATTAGATGCCGAGAAAGCCTTTGACAGAGTTGAATGGCCTTATTTATTTAATGTTCTTGAGAAATTTAATTTTAATTTGACATTTATATTTTGGATTAAATTGTTATATTACTCGCCAGTAGCCTCGGTTTGTACAAATAATTATAGATCTCCTTTTTTTCCTCTTTTTCGTGGCACTAGGCAAGGTTGCCCTCTTAGTCCTTTACTATTTAATATTGCTTTTGAACTTTTAGCAATTGCTATTCGTGACTCGCCAAATATTGTTGGTATTACCCGTGGAAACGAAATACATAAATTATCATTATATGCAGATGATTTGTTGTTATACATCTCTAACCCAGAGAAGTCAATTCCTGCTATCCTAGATCTGTTAGCTCAATTTAGTAACTTCTCTGGTTACAAATTGAACCTTAATAAGAGTGAATTATTCCCTTTAAATAAGCATGTACTTATTTATGGACGTTTACCATTTAAATTGGTTACTGATTCATTTATATATTTAGGGATAACAATTACGAAAAAGTATAAAGATTTATTTAAAGCTAATTTTTTACCTTTAATTGATCAGATTAAACTTTTATTTACCAAATGGTCCCCAATCTCTTTGTTTTTGATTGGTCGGATTAATGCTATTAAGATGATCATTTTGCCTAAATTTTTGTATATATTCCAATCGGTTCCAATTTTTATCCCAAAATCTTTTTTTTGATAACGTAGATTCAAAAATTTCCTCTTATATTTGGCAGAATAAAAATCCTAGGTTAGGTAAAAGGTATCTACAGAAATCTAAAAAGGAGGGGGGGCTCGCACTCCCGAATTTTAGATTCTATTATTAGGCAATTAATATTCGATATTTAAAATTTTGGTTACAAGATTTGGACACATCTTTAAACCCTCATTGGGTAAATCTTGAATCTAATTCATTACAAGGGTTCTCCTTGGGTTCGGTTTTAGGAACTTTACTTCCTTTTACTTCTTTTAAATCATATAAACAAATGAACAACCCAATAGTTAAGCATACTTTACGTATATGGTTTCAATTCCGAAGATTTTTTGGGTTTAATCAATTTATTCTAGCAAGTCCTATTATATCAAATTTTCTTTTTCAACCTTCTACGATGGATCAAGCTTACTTTGATTGGAAAACCAAAGGTATAATATCTTTTCGCCATTATTTCTTGGATAACTGTTTTATGTCTTTTGATCAACTCTCTAATAAATATAATTTACCCAGATCTCACTGTTTTAGATATCTACAGATTAGAAAATTTTTAATTACTGTCTCTCCTAATTTGACACATCCATATCCAATGGACACTTTGGGAAAAATCTTAGATTTAAATCTCTCTCAGAAAAGTGCTGTAGCAATTATATAATATAATTATATAACACTCCCTACTGACAGACTTGCTTGGTCACGGGGAGAATATACACACCCTACAGAGAGCAGACTCGTCTGGTCACGGGGAGAATGCACACTGTCTACCGGTAGAAACCTCGCGTGGTCACAGGGAGAATGTACACTCCCTGCAGACAGACTCACGTGGTCATGAGAGAATGTAACTTCGCTACAGACAGATTCGCGTGGTCACGGAGAGAATGTAAACTCCCTACAGGTAAGACACTCGCGTCATCACGGAGAGAAACTACTCTGCTTACAGACAGACTCTTGTGCTCACGGGAAGAATATGCACTCACTACAGACAGTCTCACGTAGTCACGGGGAGAATGTAAAGTCCCTACAGGCAGACACGCGTGGTCATGGAGAGAATGTACACTCCCTACAGACACACTCACATGGTCACGGGGAGAATGTACAGTCCCTATAGACAGACACGCGTGGTCAGGGGCAGAATGTACACTCCCTATAGACAGCAGAATCTCGTGGTCACGGGGAGAATGTACACTCCCAATAGAGAGACTCACGTAGTCACGGGGAGAATGTAAAGTCCTTACAGGCAGCAGACTCGTGTCGTCACAGGGAGAATGTAACCTCCCTAAAGACAGACTCTCGCGGTCACGGGAAGAATGCACACACCCTACAGACAGACTCACGTGGTCACGATGAGAATGTAAAGTCTCTACAGGCAGACATGGGTGGTCACGGGGAGAATGTACACTCCCTACAGACAGACTCACATGGTCATGGGGAGAATATAAACTCCCTATAGACAGCAGTCTATCGTGGTCATGGGTAGAATGTACACTCCCTACAGGCAGACTCATGTGGTCACAGGGAGAATGTACACTCCCTACAGGGAAACTCATGTGGTCACGGGGTGAAAGTCCACTCCCTACAGACAGACTCATGTGGTCACGGGGAGAATATACACTCCCTATAGACAGCAGTCTATTGTGGTCATGGGTAGAATGTACACTCCCTACAGGTAGACTCACGTGGTCACTGGTAGAATGTACACTCCCTACAGACAGACTCACCTGGTCACTGGTAGAATGTACACTCCCTACAGACAGACTCACCTGGTCACGGGGAGAATGTAAAGTCCCTACAGGCAGACACGCGTGGTAACGGAGAGAATGTACACTCCCTACAGACAGACTCGCGTGGTCACGGGCAGAATGTACACTCCCTATAGACAGCAGAATCTCGTGGTCACGGGGAGACTGTACACTCCCTATAGAGAGACTCACGTAGTCACGGGGAGAATGTAAAGTCTTACAGGCAGCACATTCAGGTGGTCATGGGGAAAATGTAAATTCCCTACAGACAGACACGCTTGGTCAAGGGTAGAAAGTACACTCCCTACAGGCAGACTCAAGTGGTTACGCGGAGAATGTACACTGTTAACAGACAGACTCAGGTCAGCACAGAGAGAATGTAGAATCCCTACAGACAGCAGTCTTGCGTGGCCACGGGGAGAATGTACACTCCCTACAGACAGACTCACGTAGTGACGGGGAGAGTGAAACCAACCTACAGACATACTAGCGTGGTCACGGGGATAATATACACTCCCTATAGTCAGCAGACTATTGTGGTCACGGGGAGAATGTATACTCTCTACAGGCAGCAGACTGGCGTGGTCACAGGGAGAATGTACAGTCCCTACAGGCAGACTCTGGTGGTCACGGGAAGAATGCACACTCCCTACAGGAAGACTCACGTGGTTACGGGGAAAATGTATGCTCCCTACAGGCAGAGTCGCGTGGTCACGGGGAAAATGTACATTTTCTACAGACAGACCCACATGGTGACGGGGAGAATATACACACCCTGTAGACAGCAGTCTATCGTGGTCACGGGTAGAATGTACACTCCCAACAGGCAGACTCACGTGGTCACTGGGAGAATATACACTCCCTATACACAGCAGACTCGCATGGTCACGGGGAGAATGTACACTCCCTACAGACAGACTCGTGTGGTTACGGGGAGAATGTACACTCCCTACTGACAGACTTGCTTGGTCACGGGGAGAATTTACACTCCCAATAGAGAGACTCACATAGTGACGGGGAGAGTGAAAACAACCTACAGACAGACTCACGTGGTCACGGGGAGAATATACAGTCCCTATAGTCAGCAGACTATTGTGGTCACGGGGAGAATGTACAGTCCCTACAGGCAGACTGTCATGGTCACAGGAAGAATGCATACTCCCTACAGACAGTCTGATGTGGTTACGGGGAGAATGTACACTCCCTACAGACGGACTCGCGTGGTCACGGGGAGAAAGTCCACTCCCTACAGGCAGACTCACATGGTGACGAGGAGAATATACACTCCCTATAGACAGCAGTCTATCGTGGTCACGGGTAGAATGTCCACTCCCTACAAGCAGACTCACGTGGTCACTGGGAGAATGTACACCTCCTATACACAGCAGACTCATGAGGTCACGGGGAGACTGTACACTCCCTATAGACAGCAGACTCGCGTGGTCATGGGGAGAATGTACACTCCCTAAAGACAGCCTCGCGTGGTCATGGGTGGAATGTACACTCCCTACAGGGAGACTCACGTGGTTATGGGGAGAATGTATGCTCCTTACAGGCAGACTTACGTGGTCACGGGGAAAATGTACATTTCCTACGGGCACCAGACTCGCGTAGTCATGGAGAGAATGTACACTTCCTATAGACAGCAGATTCACATGGTCATGGTTAAAATGTACACTCCCTATACACAGCAGACTTGCATGGTCACGGGGAGAATGTACACTCCCTACAGACAGACTCGCGTGGTCACGGGAAGAATGTACACTCCCTATAGACAGCAGAATCTTGTGGTCACAGGGAGAATGTACACTCCGTACAGACAGACTCACGTGATCATGGGGAGAATGTACACTCTCTACAGACAGACTCACGTGGTCACGGGGAGAATATACATTACCTATAGACGACAGACTATCATGGTCACAGGTAGAATGTACACTCCCTAAAGGCAGACTTAAGTGGTTACAGGGAGAATGTACACTGTATACAGACAGACTCGCGTCGTCACAGCGAGAATGTAGACTCCCTATAGACAGCAGACTCATGTGGCCAAGGGGAGAACGCACATTCCCTATAGACAGACTCGCGTGGAAATGGGGAGAATGTACACTCCCTATAGACAGCAGAATCTCGTGGTCACAGGGAGAATGTACACTCCCTACAGATAGACTCACGTGGTCACGGGGAGAATGTACACTCCCTACAGACAGACTCGCGTGGTTACGGGGAGAATGAAAACTCCCCACAGACTCGCGTGGTCACGGGGAGAATGTACACTCCCTACTGACAGACTTGCTTGGTAACGGGGAAAATATACGCTCCCTATAGTCAGTAGACTATTGTGGTCACTGGGAGAATTTAAACTCCCTACAGGCAGCAGACTCGCGTAGTCACAGGGAGAATGTACAGTCCCTATAGGCAGACTCTCGTGGTCACGGGAAGAATGCACACTCCCTACGGACAGACTCACGTGGTCACGAGGAGAATGTAAAGTCCCTACAGGCAGACACGGGTGGTCACGGGGAGAATGTACACTCCCTACAGACAGACTCACATGGTCACGGGGAGAATATAAACCTCCTATAGACAGCAGTCTATCGTGGTCACGGGGAGAATGTACACTCCCTACACGGAGACTCACGTGGTTACGTGGAGAATGTACACTGTTAACAGACAGACTTGTGTTGTCACAGTAAGAATGTAGACTCCCTATAGACAGCAACTCGCGTGGCCACAGGGGGAATGTACACTCCCTACAGAGAGACTTGCGTGGTCACGGGGAGAATGTAAACTCTCTACAGACAGACTCGCATGTCCCCAGGCAGAATGTACACTCCCTACAGACAGACTCGAGTGGTCATGGGGAGAATGTCCACTCCTTACAGACAGACTCATGTGGTCACGGGGAGAATATACACTCGATACAGGCAGACTCACGTGGTCATGGGGAAAATGTACACTCCCTACAGGCAGACTCACGTGGTCACGGGGAGAAAGTCCACTCCCTACAGACAGACTCACCTGGTCACGGGGAGAATGTAAAGTCCCTACAGGCAGACATGCGTGGTAACAGAGAGAATGTGCACTCCATACAGACAGACTCACCTGGTTACGGGGAGAATGTAAAGTCCCTACAGGCAGACACGCATGGTAACGGAGAGAATGTACACTCCCTACAGACAGACTCGCGTGGTCATGAGTAGAATGTACACTCCCTACAGGGAGAGTCATGTGGTTACGGGGAGAATGAAAGCTCCCAGCAGACAGACTCGCGTGGTCACGGGGAGAATGTACACTCCCTACAGACAGACTCGCGTGGTCACGGGGAGAATGTACACTCCCTAGAGACAGCAGACTCGTGTGGTCTCACTGAGAATGTACACTCCCTACTGACAGACTTGCTTGGTCACTAGGAGAATATACACTCCCTATAGTCAGCAGACTATTGTGGTCACTGGGGGAACGTAAACTCCCTACAGGCAGTAGACTCACGTAGTCACAGGGAGAATGTACAGTCCCTACAGGCAGACTCTCATGGTCACGGGAAGAATGCACACTCCCTACAGACAGACTCACATGGTCACAGGGAGAATATAAACTCCCAGTAGACAGCAGTCTATCGTGGTCACGGGTAGAATGTATACTCCCTACAGGCAGACTCACGTGGTCACGGGGAGAATATACGCTCCCTACAGGGAGACTCACATGGTTACGGGGAGAATGTATGCTCCCTACAGGCAGAGTCACATGGTCACGGGTAAAATGTACACTCCCTATACACAGACAGACTCGTGTGGTCACGGGGAGAATGTACACTCCCTACTGACAGACTTGCTTGGTCACGGGGAGAATATACACACCCTACAGAGAGCAGACTCGTCTGGTCATGGGGAGAATGTACACTGTCTACCGGTAGCAGACTCGCGTGGTCACAGGGAGAACGTACACTCCCTGCAGACAGACTCACATGGTCACGAGAGAATGTAAATTCGCTACAGACAGACTCGCGTGGTCACGGAGGGAATGTAAACTCCCTACAGGTAGGAGACTCGCGTCATCACGGAGAGAAACTACTCTGATTACAGACAGACTCTTGTGGTCAGGGGAAGAATGTAACCTCCCTACAGGCAGACTCACGTGGTCACGGGGAAAACGTACATTTGCTACAGTCAGCAGACTCGCGTAGTCATGCGGAGAATGTACACTCCCTATAGATAGCAGACTCACGTGGTCACGGGGAGACTGTAAACTCACTATACACAGCAGACTAAAGTGGTCACGGGTAGAATGTACACTCCCTACAGGCAGACTCACGTGATTACAGGGAGAATGTACAGTCCCTAAAGACAGATATGCGTGTCACGGGGAGAATGTACACTCCCTACAGAGAGACTCTTGTGCTCACGGGAAGAATATGTACTCACTACAGACAGTCTCACGTGGTCACGGGGAGAATGTAAAGTCCCTACAGGCAGACACGCGTGGTCATGGAGAGAATGTACACTCCCTACAGACACACTCACATGGTCACAGGGAGACTGTACACTCCCTATAGACAGACACGCGTGGTCAGGGGCAGAATGTACACTCCCTATAGACAGCAGAATCTCGTGGTCACGGGGAGAATGTACACTCCCAATAGAGAGACTCACGTAGTCACGGGGAGAATGTAAAGTCCTTACAGGCAGCAGACTCGTGTCGTCACAGGGAGAATGTAACCTCCCTAAAGACAGACTCTCGCGGTCACGGGAAGAATGCACACACCCTACAGACAGACTCACGTGGTCACGGGGAGAATGTAAAGTCTCTACAGGCAGACACGGGTGGTCACGGGGAGAATGTACACTCCCTACAGACAGACTCACATGGTCATGGGGAGAATATAAACTCCCTATAGACAGCAGTCTATCGTGGTCATGGGTAGAATGTACACTCCCTACAGGGAAACTCACGTGGTCACGGGGTGAAAGTCCACTCCCTACAGACAGACTCATGTGGTCACGGGGAGAATATACACTCCCTATAGACAGCAGTCTATTGTGGTCATGGGTAGAATGTACACTCCCCACAGGTAGACTCACGTGGTCACTGGTAGAATGTACACTCCCTACAGACAGACTCACCTGGTCACGGGGAGAATGTAAAGTCCTTACAGGCAGACACGCGTGGTCACGGGTAGAAAGAACACTCCCTACAGGCAGACTCACGTGGTTACGTGGAAAATGTACACTGTTAACAGACAGACTCAGGTCATCACAGAGAGAATGTACAATCGCTACAGACAGCAGTCTCGCGTGGCCACGGGGAGAATGTACACTCGCTAAAGACAGACAGACGTGGTCACGGGGAAAATGTACATTTCCTACAGGCAGCAGACTCACGTAGTCATGGAGAGAATGTACACTTCCTATGGACAGAAGATTCACGTGGTCACGATTAAAATGTACACTCCCTATACACAGCAGACTCGTGCGGTCACGGGGAGAATGTACACTGCCTACAGACAGACTCGCGTGGTCACGGGAAGAATGTACACTCCCTATAGACAGCAGAATCTCGTCGTCACAGGGAGAATGTACACTCGCTACAGACAGACTCACGTAGTGACGGGGAGAGTGAAAACAACCTACAGACAGACTCGCATGGTCACGGGGATAATATACACTCTGTATAGTAAGCAGACTATTGTGGTCACAGGGAGAATGTATACTCTCTACAGGCAGCAGACTCGCATGGTCACAGGGAGAATGTACAGTCCCTACAGGCAGACTCAAGTGGTCATTGGGAGAATATACACTCCCTATACACCACAGACTCACAAGGTCACGGGGAGACTGTACACTCCCTTTAGAGAGCAGACTCGCGTGGTCATGGGGAGAATGTACACTCCCTAAAGACAGACTCGCGTGGTCATGGGGAGAATGTACACTCCCTAAAGACAGACTCGCGTGGTCACGGGTAGAATGTACACTCCCTACAGGCAGACAGACGTGGTCACGGGGAAAATGTACATTTCCTACAGGCAGCAGACTCACGTAGTCATGGAGAGAATGTACACTTCCTATAGACAGAAGATTCACGTGGTCACGGTTAAAATGTACACTCCCTATACACAGCAGACTCGCGTGGTCATGGGGAAAATGTACACTCCCTAAAGACAGCAGACTCGTGCGGTCACGGGGAGAATGTACACTGCCTACAGACAGACTCGCGTGGTCACGGGAAGAATGTACACTCCCTATAGACAGCAGGATCTCGTGGTCACAGGGAGAATGTACACTCCCTACAGGCAGACTCACGTGGTCACGGGGAGAATGTACACTCCCTACAGACAGACTCACGTAGTCACGATGAGAATGTAAAGTCTCTACAGGCAGACACGGGTGGTCACGGGGAGAATGTACACTCCCTACAGACAGACTCACATGGTCATGGGGAGAATATAAACTCCCTATAGACAGCAGTCTATCGTGGTCATGGGTAGAATGTACACTCCCTACAGGCAGACTCACGTGGTCACAGGGAGAATGTACACTCCCTACAGACAGACTCATGTGGTCACGGGGAGAATATACACTCCCTATAGACAGCAGTCTATTGTGGTCATGGGTAGAATGTACACTCCCTACAGGTAGACTCACGTGGTCACTGGTAGAATGTACACTCCCTACAGACAGACTCACCTGGTCACGGGGAGAATGTAAAGTCCCTACAGGCAGACACGCGTGGTCACGGGTAGAAAGAACACTCCCTACAGGCAGACTCGCGTGGTTACGTGGAAAATGTACACTGTTAACAGACAGACTCAGGTCATCACAGAGAGAATGTAGAATCCCTACAGACAGCAGTCTTGCGTGGCCATGGGGAGAATGTACACTCGCTACAGACAGACTCAAGTGGTCATTGGGAGAATATACACTCCCTATACATCACAGACTCACAAGGTCACGGGGAGACTGTACACTCCCTATAGAGAGCAGACTCGCGTGGTCACGGGAAGAATGTACACTCCCTATAGACAGCAGAATCTCGTCGTCACAGGGAGAATGTACACTCGCTACAGACAGACTCACGTAGTGACGGGGAGAGTGAAAACAACCTACAGACAGACTCGCATGGTCACGGGGATAATATACACTCTGTATAGTAAGCAGACTATTGTGGTCACAGGGAGAATGTATACTCTCTACAGGCAACAGACTCGCATGGTCACAGGGAGAATGTACAGTCCCTACAGGCAGACTCAAGTGGTCATTGGGAGAATATACACTCCCTATACACCACAGACTCACAAGGTCACGGGGAGACTGTACACTCCCTTTAGAGAGCAGACTCGCGTGGTCATGGGGAGAATGTACACTCCCTAAAGACAGACTCGCGTGGTCATGGGGAGAATGTACACTCCCTAAAGACAGACTCGCGTGGTCACGGGTAGAATGTACACTCCCTACAGGCAGACAGACGTGGTCACGGGGAAAATGTACATTTCCTACAGGCAGCAGACTCACGTAGTCATGGAGAGAATGTACACTTCCTATAGACAGAAGATTCACGTGGTCACGGTTAAAATGTACACTCCCTATACACAGCAGACTCGCGTGGTCATGGGGAAAATGTACACTCCCTAAAGACAGCAGACTCGTGCGGTCACGGGGAGAATGTACACTGCCTACAGACAGACTCGCGTGGTCACGGGAAGAATGTACACTCCCTATAGACAGCAGGATCTCGTGGTCACAGGGAGAATGTACACTCCCTACAGGCAGACTCACGTGGTCACGGGGAGAATGTACACTCCCTACAGACAGACTCACGTAGTCACGATGAGAATGTAAAGTCTCTACAGGCAGACACGGGTGGTCACGGGGAGAATGTACACTCCCTACAGACAGACTCACATGGTCATGGGGAGAATATAAACTCCCTATAGACAGCAGTCTATCGTGGTCATGGGTAGAATGTACACTCCCTACAGGCAGACTCACGTGGTCACAGGGAGAATGTACACTCCCTACAGACAGACTCATGTGGTCACGGGGAGAATATACACTCCCTATAGACAGCAGTCTATTGTGGTCATGGGTAGAATGTACACTCCCTACAGGTAGACTCACGTGGTCACTGGTAGAATGTACACTCCCTACAGACAGACTCACCTGGTCACGGGGAGAATGTAAAGTCCCTACAGGCAGACACGCGTGGTCACGGGTAGAAAGAACACTCCCTACAGGCAGACTCGCGTGGTTACGTGGAAAATGTACACTGTTAACAGACAGACTCAGGTCATCACAGAGAGAATGTAGAATCCCTACAGACAGCAGTCTTGCGTGGCCATGGGGAGAATGTACACTCGCTACAGACAGACTCAAGTGGTCATTGGGAGAATATACACTCCCTATACATCACAGACTCACAAGGTCACGGGGAGACTGTACACTCCCTATAGAGAGCAGACTCGCGTGGTCATGGGGAGAATGTACACTCCCTAAAGACAGACAGACGTGGTCACGGGGAAAATGTACATTTCCCACAGGCAGCAGACTCACGTAGTCATGGAGAGAATGTACACTTCCTATGGACAGAAGATTCACGTGTTCACGGTTAAAATGTACACTCCCTATACACAGCAGACTCGCGTGGTCATGGGGAGAATGTACACTCCCTAAAGACAGCAGACTCGTGCGGTCACGGGGAGAATGTACACTGCCTACAGACAGACTCGCGTGGTCACGGGAAGAATGTACACTCACTGTAGACAGCAAAATCTCGTGGTCACAGGGAGAATGTACACTCCCTACAGGCAGACTCACGTGGTCACGGGGAGAATGTACACTCCCTACAGACAGACTCACGTGATTAAGGGGAGAATGTACAGTCCCTACAGACAGATATGCGTGTCATGGGGAGAATGTACACTCCCTACAGAGAGTCTCTTGTGCTCACGGGAAGAATATGTACTCACTACAGACAGTCTCACGAGGTCACGGGGAGAATGTAAAGTCCCTACAGTCAGACACACATGGTCATGGAGAGAATGTATACTCCCTACAGACACACTCACATGGTCACGGGGAGAAGGTACACTCCCTATAGACAGACACGCGTGGTCAGGGGCAGAATGTACACTCCCTATAGACAGCAGAATCTCGTGGTCACGGGAAGAATGTACACTTCCAATAGAGAGACTCACGTAGTCACGGGGAGAATGTAAAGTCCTTACAGGCAGCAGACTCGTGTCGTTTCAGGGAGAATGTAACCTCCCTAAAGACAGACTCTCGCGGTCACGGGTAGAATGCACACTCCCTACAGACAGACTCACGTGGTTACGGGGAGAATATAAACTCCCTATAGACAGCAGTCTATCGTGGTCATGGGTAGAATGTACACTCCCTACAGGCAGACTCACGTGGTCACAGGGAGAATGTACACTCCCTACAGGCAGATTCACGTGGTCACGGAGAGAAAGTCCACTCCCTATAGACAGACTCATGTGGTCACGGAGAGAATATACACTCCCTATAGACAGCCGTCTATTGTGGTCACGGGCAGAATGTACACTCCCTATAGACAGCAGAATCTTGTGGTCACGGGGAGAATGTACACTCCCAATAGAGAGACTCACGTAGTTACGGGGAGAATGTAAATTCCCTACAGACAGACACGTGTGGTCACGGGTAGAAATTACACTCCCTACAGGCAGACTCACGTGGTTACGTGGAGAATGTACACTGTTAACAGACAGACTCAGGTCATCACAGAGAGAATGTAGAATCCCTACAGACAGCAGTCTCGCTTGGCCACGGGGAGAATGTACACTCCCTACAGACAGACTCATGTAGTGACGGGGAGAGTGAAAACAACCTACAGACAGACTCGCGTGGTCACGGGGATAATATACACTCCCTATAGTCAGCAGACTATTGTGGTCACGGGGAGAATGTATACTCTCTACAGGCAGACTCTGGTGGTCACAGGAAGAATGCACACTCCCTACAGGGACACTCACGTGGTTACGGGGGAAATGTATGCTCCCTACAGGCAGAGTTACATGGTCACGGGTAAAATGTACACTCCCTATACACAGACAGACTCGTGTGGTCACGGGGAGAATGTACACTCCCTACTGACAGACTTGCTTTGTCACGGGGGGAATATACACACCCTACAGAGAGCAGACTCGTCTGGTCACGGGGAGAATGTACACTGTCTACCGGTAGCAGACTCGCGTGGTCACAGGGAGAACGTACACTCCCTGCAGACAGACTCACATGGTCACGAGAGAATGTAACTTCGCTACAGACAGACTCGCGTGGTCACGGAGGAATGTAAACTCCCTACAGGTAGGAGACTCGCGTCATCACGGAGAGAAACTACTCTGATTACAGACAGACTCTTGTGGTCAGGGGAAGAATGTAACCTCCCTACAGGCAGACTCACGTGGTCACGGGGAAAACGTACATTTGCTACAGTCAGCAGACTCGCGTAGTCATGCGGAGAATGTACACTCCCTATAGATAGCAGACTCACGTGGTCACGGGGAGACTGTAAACTCACTATACACAGCAGACTAAAGTGGTCACGGGTAGAATGTACACTCCCTACAGGCAGACTCACGTGATTACAGGGAGAATGTACAGTCCCTAAAGACAGATATGCGTGTCACGGGGAGAATGTACACTCCCTACAGAGAGACTCTTGTGCTCACGGGAAGAATATGTACTCACTACAGACAGTCTCACGTGGTCACGGGGAGAATGTAAAGTCCCTACAGGCAGACACGCGTGGTCATGGAGAGAATGTACACTCCCTACAGACACACTCACATGGTCACAGGGAGACTGTACACTCCCTATAGACAGACACGCGTGGTCAGGGGCAGAATGTACACTCCCTATAGACAGCAGAATCTCGTGGTCACGGGGAGAATGTACACTCCCAATAGAGAGACTCACGTAGTCACGGGGAGAATGTAAAGTCCTTACAGGCAGCAGACTCGTGTCGTCACAGGGAGAATGTAACCTCCCTAAAGACAGACTCTCTTTCTTTTTAAATCTTTTTATTGAGTAAGTATACAAAAAAGGTAAGCCATATAAACATTAATACAATGTTAAAGTATAATAAAATTCCAAAAGATAACAATACCAAAAAGAAAATACTACAAACAATGTAATTTAAGCATAAGAAACCAAGATAACATAATAGTATACTAGATTTTATATATATCAATGGAAAAAAAAGAAAAAAAAAACCCCAAAAAAAAAACCCACCGTGCAACTAACTAAAAGCAAAGCAAAGCAATGGGCTAACTTGAAACCAAACAGAGTTAAACTTAAAATCACGTCCTCAATCCCGACCTCCATTAAAACAGTGAAGAAAAAACAAGAAGGGTAAATATTACATTAAATGAAAATATCGAATAAAAGGTCCCCAAATCTGTTCAAATTTAAATGAAGAATCATAAAGGTTACTTCTAATTTTCTCCAGATTCAAACATAAAATCGTCTGAGAAAACCAAAAAAAGGTAGTTGGAGCATTAAGCTCTTTCCAATGTTGTAAAATACATCTTTTCGCCATTAAAGTAAGAAATGCAATCATTCTACGGGCTGAAGGGGAAAGATTACTAGAAATTTTAGGTAGTCCAAAGATAGCAGTAATAGGGTGAGGAGAGATATCTATATTTAATACCTTAGAAATAATATTGAAAATATCTCTCCAAAAAGTTTCCAAAGTAGGGCAAGACCAAAACATATGAGTTAAAGAGGCTATCTGCCCCGAACATCTATCACAGAAAGGATTAATATGCGAGTAAAAACGCGCTAACTTATCTTTGGACATATGTGCTCTATGAACCACTTTAAATTGAATTAGGGAATGTTTAGCACAAATAGAGGAAGTATTAACTAATTGTAAAATCTGCCCCCAATCATCCACAGAGATGGTAAGCCCCAATTCCTGTTCCCAATCTACCCTAATCTTATCAAATGGAGCTTTCCTAAGTTTCATAATAATATTATAAATCATAACCGATGCACCTTTCTGACATGGATTAAGGTTAATTATCGAATCTAAAATATATATAGGAGGAAGCATTGGAAAGGAAGTAAGTATAGTACTTAGGAAATTTCTAACTTGTAAATATCTAAAAAAATGTATTCTTGATAAGTTATATTTATTAGATAATTGTTCAAAAGACATAAGGGAACCATCTAAAAATAAATCCAAAAACCGTAAAATACCCTTAGTCTTCCAAGTTTGAAAAGCGCGATCCGTAAAAGAGGGAGGAAAAAATATGTTACCTAAAATAGGAATCGCTAACCCGAATTGATTAAGATCAAAAAATTTTCTGAATTGAAACCAAATGCGCAAAGCATATTTAACTATCGGGTTAGAGACCTGCTTAAGACGTTTCGAATCAAAAGGAAGAGAGGAACCTAAAATAGAACCAAGTGTATAACCCTGAACAGATTGTAATTCCAATGCTACCCATTTAGGAATAAATAGTATGTCCCGGTCAAGTAACCAAAATTTCATATGTCGAATATTAATAGCCCAATAATAAAATCTAAAGTTAGGTAATGCTAAACCTCCATCTCTCTTAGCTTTCTGTAAATGTATTTTACCCAGTCTCGGATTCTTGTTCTGCCAAATAAATGAAGAAATTTTAGAGTCAACTTTATCGAAAAAAGATTTAGGAACGAAAATTGGTAATGCCTGAAACACATATAAAAATTTTGGCAAAAAAAACATCTTAACTGCATTAATACGACCAATCAAAGTTAAATATAAGGGAAACCATTTAGATGAAAGTTGAGTAATATGGTCTATTAATGGTAAAAAGTTAGTCTTAAATAAATCTTTATGTTTACAAGTAATTTTAATCCCAAGATATGAAAAGTAATTATTAATCAATTTAAATGGAAATTTATAATATAAGGGAAGATGTTTATTAATCGGAAAAAGTTCACTCTTACTAAGATTTAATTTATAACCTGAGAAAAGACCAAATTGTGCTAATAACTCTAAAACAGCAGGAATGGATCTCTCAGGATTAGAAATATATAAAAGTAAATCATCAGCATAGAGTGATAATTTATGGGACTTTAATCCCCGAGTTATCCCAGTAATATTTAAAGATTCTCGAATAGCAATTGCAAGAGGTTCTAATGCAATATCAAATAATAGGGGACTAAGAGGACAGCCTTGTCGAGTACCACGAAAGAGAGGAAAAAAAGGTGAGTTTAAGGAGTTAGTACGAACCGAGGCTACAGGGGAGTAATATAACAGTTTAATCCAGGATATAAATTTCAAGCTAAAATTAAACATTTCAAGCACCTTAAATAAATAAGGCCATTCTACTCTATCAAAAGCTTTCTCGGCATCTAAAGAAATAACACACTCAGGAACATTTTGTGAGGGAGTATAAACGATATTTAACAATGTACGAATATTATAAAAAGAGTAACGACCTTTAATAAAACCCGTTTGGTCTTCCGAAATAATAGAAGGAAGTACTTTTTCTAGTCTATTTGCTAATAACTTAGAAAAAACTTTAGAATCAACATTTAATAAAGATATTGGTCTATAAGATGCACATTGAGCAGGGTCTTTATCCTTCTTTAGTATTAAAGAAATTGATGCTCTATTAAAAGATTCCGGAAGTTTACCAAGTTTCAAAGAAGCCTCAAAAACCTTATAGAGCCAAGGAATCAATAAAGAAGCAAAACATTTATAAAATTCAACGGTAAACCCATCAGGGCCAGGAGCTTTCCCCAGATTCATAGAAAAAATAACATTCTTAATCTCATCCATTGTAATGGAAGTATCTAATAAAGAAGACATATCCTGTGAAATCAGAGGGAAGTCTAACTTATCTAAAAAATCATTCATATATTTAGAATCTCGAGGAGACTCTGATTGGTATAAAGAAGAATAAAAATCACAAAAGGTTTGATTAATCCCCACATGATCCAATATCAATCGATCATTTTGGTTATAAATCTGATTGATTTGAGATTTAACATAATTAGATTTCAATTGATTAGCCAGCAGCTTGCCAATTTTATCACTGTGAACATAAAAATCACTTCTTGTTTTCTTTAATTGGTTTACAATCGAGGACGAGAGTAGTAAACTGTGTTCCATTTGAAGTTCAGTTCTTTGTTTGTATAGCTCCTCAGAAGGAGCCATAACATATTTCTTATCAATTTCTTTAATCTTGTCCACAATTACCATCTCCTCCTGCTTCTGTTTCTTCCTCAAAGCAACGGAATACGAAATAATCTGACCCCGAATATAGGCTTTAAAAGTGTCCCAAAGAGTGTTAACCGAAATATCTTCTGTATGGTTAATTGTAAAAAAAAGCTCAATCTGTTCATTCATAAAATTAACAAAGTCCGAGTCCTGAAGCAACAGCGAATTAAAACGCCATTGTCTATTGTTTGGTATATTGGCCATAATTTTAATAGAAAGCTTAAGTGGAGCATGATCCGAAATGGTTATAGAATCATAATCACATTTAATCACTGAAGGAATGAGACGAGAATCAATGAAAAAATAATCAATTCTTGAATAGGAATGATGAACATGTGAAAAGAAGGAAAAATCTTTTTCCTGAGGATGCAGAAAACGCCAAATGTCCGTCAACCCAGAATCAGAAAGGAAAAAATTAATCAAATTTGCAGATTTATTAGGTAAAGTCCGTAAAGGAGCCGAACGGTCCAAAGCTGGAGATAAACAGGTATTAAGATCTCCGCCCCAAATCAATGAAAACTCGTTCAAATTCGGAAACTGATCAAACAATGATTTATAAAATTCCGGACAATCCATATTAGGAGCATAAACATTAACCAAAACTACTTTTTTATTAAATAATAAACCACTAACCAATAAAAATCTACCATTCGGATCAGAGATAATATCCTGTTGTATAAAAGTAACTGAGGAGTCTATAAAAATAGAGACGCCTCGAATCTTAGCATTGGAGTTCGAATGAAATTGTTGTCCCTTCCAAAATTTGAAAAAACGTAGTCTGTCCCCCCTCCGTACATGGGTCTCTTGTAAAAATAAAATTTGTGCTTTAAGTCTCCGGAACACTTTAAAAACTTTTTTCCTTTTAATAGGATGATTAAGACCATTAGTATTCCAGGAGACAAAATTAATAATAGACTCCATAAATCCTAAAGTCAACCCATAACAAAGAGGATTGACAATAGGCGCGACCCACAGACCCGGAGAGGAAACAGAACATACAAAAGATACCGGGGAAAAGGACGTAACCAATACTTCAATAATGTATATAGCCCAAAGAGAAACAAACTAAAACGTGAAGCCCCTCCCACCGCCCCCCACCCCAGGACCCCAAGGCGAAATCTAAAGCAGACCCGCCAGAAAGAAGCAAGCGCTAAAACTACCCCCATGACTTCCGGTATACGCTCCCTAAAAAAAAGGTATAAATATGAAAAGGATCAGCTAATTGTAAAACAGTAAAAAAAATAAGTAAAAAAAAGTTAGCTCAATTAAAATACACACAGAACAGAACAAAAGCCGGAAAGTATATATTAAAAAAAAACCACAATAAACCTCAAACTCATGAATAGACACAGCAACAAAAAAAATAGGATTATTAACATAAAATGATTATAAAAAACAAAACAGAATAAAATTTAAAAAAAACTACAAAATTTAAGGCCGCACAGGAAATACGTAAGATGACAAAAGGGAAGTAACCACCCAGAATCCCCTGGAAAAAGAAAGAAATGACGCAGTTAAAAAGAAAGTTTAGCAGCCATATTAAGAAATCGAAAGTAAACTTTTCTGCCCAAATAGGGCACAGAAAAGTTAAAACCAACCAATTCACAGCCTCCGATCAACGGAGAAAATTAAAAAAAAGGCAATTAAGATGTTGAAGATGAAAGTTGATCCAGATAACTCTGGGCATCCGATGGAGAATCAAAAAAACGAAGAGCTCCATCTAACATGCGAATCCTTAGACGTGCAGGGTACAGCAGCGCTGGTCTTAAATCCATCTTATAGAATTCCGACATCACGGATCTGTAACGGACCCGTTGGTCCCAGATTGGTTTACTGAAATCTTCCACGAATCGGAACTTAAGATCCGATTAAAATGTACAGTCCCTACAGGCAGACTCTCATGGTCACGGGGAGAATATAAACTCCCTATAGACAGCAGTCTATTGTGGTCACGGGTAGAATGTACACTCCCTACAGGCAGACTCACCAGGTCACAGGGAGAATGTACACTCCCTGCAGGGAGACTCACGTGGTTACGGAGAGAATGCACACTGTTAACAGACAGACTAGCATTGTCACAGCAAGAACGTAGACTCCCTATAGACAGCAACTCGCGTGGCCACGGGGGGAATGTACACTCCCTACAGAGAGACTTGCATGGTCACGTGGAGAATGTAAACTCTCTACAGATAGACTCGCATAGTCACAGGCAGAATGTACACTCCCTACAGACAGACTCGAGTGGTCATGGGGAGAATGTCCACTCCCTACAGACAGACTCATGTGGTCACGGGGAGAATGTACACTCCCTACAGTCAGACTCACGTAGTCACGGGGAGAAAGTCCACTCCCTACAGACAGATTCATGTGGTCACGGGGAGAATATACACTCCCTATGGACAGCAGTCTATCGTGGTCACAGGTAGAATGTACACTCCCTACAGGTAGACTCACGTGGTCACGGGGAGAATGTACACGCACTACAGGGAGACTCACGTGGTTACGGGGAGAATGTGCACTGTTAACAGACAGACTTGCGTTGTCACAGCAAGAATGTAGACTCCCTATTGACAGCAACTCGCATGGTCACGGGGGGAATGTACACTCCCTACAGAGAGACTTGCGTGGTCACGGGGAGAATGTACACTCCCTACAGAGAGACTTGCGTGGTCACGCGGAGAATGTAAACTCTCTACAGACAGACTCGCATGGTCCCAGGCAGAATGTACACTCCCTACAGACAGACTCACGTGTCACGGGGAGAATATAAAGTCCCTACAGGCAGACACGGGTGGTCACGGAGAGAATGTACACTCCCTACAGACAGACTCACATGGTCACAGGGAGAATATAAACTCGCTGTAGAGAGCAGTCTATCGTGGTCACGGGTAGAATGTACACTCCCTACAGGCAGACTCACGTGGTCATGGGGAGAAAGTCCACTCCCTACAGACAGACTCATGTGGTCACGGGGAAAATATACACTCCCTATGGACAGCAGTCTATTGTGGTCATGGGTAGAATGTACACTCCCTACAGGCAGACTCACCAGGTCACGGGGAGAATGTACACTCCCTACAGGGAGACTCACGTAGTGACGGGGAGAGTGAAAACAACCTACAGACAGACTCACGTGGTCACGGGGATAATATACATTCCGTATAGTAAGCAGACTATTGTGGTCACGGGGAGAATGTAAACTCCCTACAGGCAGACTCTCATGGTCACGGGAAGAATGCACACTCCCTACAGACAGACTCACGTGTCACGGGGAGAATATAAAGTCCCTACAGGCAGACACGGGTGGTCACGGAGAGAATGTACACTCCCTACAGACAGACTCACATGGTCACAGGGAGAATATAAACTCGCTGTAGAGAGCAGTCTATCGTGGTCACAGGGAGAATGTACACTCCCTACAGGGAAACTCACGTGGTCACGGGGTGAAAGTCCACTCCCTACAGACAGACTCATGTGGTCACGGGGAGAATATACACTCCCTATAGACAGCAGTCTATTGTGGTCATGGGTAGAATGTACACTCCCTACAGGTAGACTCACGTGGTCACTGGTAGAATGTACACTCCCTACAGACAGACTCACCTGGTCACGGGGAGAATGTAAAGTCCCTACAGGCAGACACGCGTGGTCACGGGTAGAAAGAACACTCCCTACAGGCAGACTCGCGTGGTTACGTGGAAAATGTACACTGTTAACAGACAGACTCAGGTCATCACAGAGAGAATGTAGAATCCCTACAGACAGCAGTCTTGCGTGGCCACGGGGAGAATGTACACTCGCTACAGACAGACTCAAGTGGTCATTGGGAGAATATACACTCCCTATACATCACAGACTCACAAGGTCACGGGGAGACTGTACACTCCCTATAGAGAGCAGACTCACGTGGTCATGGGGAGAATGTACACTCCCTAAAGACAGAAGACGTGGTCACGGGGAAAATGTACATTTCCCACAGGCAGCAGACTCACGTAGTCATGGAGAGAATGTACACTTCCTATGGACAGAAGATTCACGTGGTCACGGTTAAAATGTACACTCCCTATACACAGCAGACTCGCGTGGTCATGGGGAGAATGTACACTCCCTAAAGACAGCAGACTCGTGCGGTCACGTGGAGAATGTACACTGCCTATAGACAGACTCGCGTGGTCACGGGAAGAATGTACACTCCCTATAGACAGCAGAATCTCGTCGTCACAGGGAGAATGTACACTCGCTACAGACAGACTCACGTAGTGACGGGGAGAGTGAAAACAACCTACAGACAGACTCGCGTGGTCACGGGGATAATATACACTCTGTATAGTAAGCAGACTATTGTGGTCACGGGGAGAATGTATACTCTCTACAGGCAACAGACTCGCGTGGTCACAGGGAGAATGTACAGTCCCTACAGGCAGACTCAAGTGGTCATTGGGAGAATATACACTCCCTATACACCACAGACTCACAAGGTCACGGGGAGACTGTACACTCCCTATAGAGAGCAGACTCGCGTGGTCATGGGGAGAATGTACACTCCCTAAAGACAGACTCGCGTGGTCATGGGGAGAATGCACACTCCCTAAAGACAGACTCGCGTGGTCACGGGTAGAAAGAACACTCCCTACAGGCAGACTCGCGTGGTTACGTGGAAAATGTACACTGTTAACAGACAGACTCAGGTCATCACAGAGAGAATGTACACTCCCTACAGACAGACTCGAGTGGTCATGGGGAGAATGTCCACTCCTTACAGACAGACTCATGTGGTCACGGGGAGAATATACACTCGTTACAGGCAGACTCACGTGGTCACAGGGAAAATGTACACTCCCTACAGGCAGACTCACGTGGTCATGGGGAGAAATCCACTCCCTACAGACAGACTCATGTGGTCACGGGGAGAATATACACTCCCTATGGACAGCAGTCTATTGTGGTCATGGGTAGAATGTACACTCGCTACAGACAGACTCAAGTGGTCATTGGGAGAATATACACTCCCTATACATCACAGACTCACAAGGTCACGGGGAGACTGTACACTCCCTATAGAGAGCAGACTCGCATGGTCATGGGGAGAATGTACACTCCCTAAAGACAGACAGACGTGGTCACGGGGAAAATGTACATTTCCCACAGGCAGCAGACTCACGTAGTCATGGAGAGAATGTACACTTCCTATGGACAGAAGATTCACGTGGTCACGGTTAAAATGTACACTCCCTATACACAGCAGACTCGCGTGGTCATGGGGAGAATGTACACTCCCTAAAGACAGCAGACTCGTGCGGTCACGTGGAGAATGTACACTGCCTACAGACAGACTCGCGTGGTCATGGGAAGAATGTACACTCCCTACAGACAGACTCGATTGGTCATGGGGAGAATGTCCACTCCTTACAGACAGACTCATGTGGTCACGGGGAGAATATACACTCGTTACAGGCAGACTCACGTGGTCACAGGGAAAATGTACACTCCCTACAGGCAGACTTGCGTGGTCACGGGGAGAATGTACACTCCCTACAGGCAGACTTGCGTGGTCACGGGGAGAATGTACACTCCCTACAGAGAGACTTGCGTGGTCACGCGGAGAATGTAAACTCTCTACAGACAGACTCGCATGGTCCCAGGCAGAATGTACACTCCCTACAGACAGACTCGAGTGGTCATGGGGAGAATGTCCACTCCTTACAGACAGACTCATGTGGTCACGGGGAGAATATACACTCGTTACAGGCAGACTCACGTGGTCACAGGGAAAATGTACACTCCCTACAGGCAGACTCACCAGGTCACGGGGAGAATGTACACTCCCTACAGGGAGACTCACGTAGTGACGGGGAGAGTGAAAACAACCTACAGACAGACTCACGTGGTCACGGGGATAATATACATTCCGTATAGTAAGCAGACTATTGTGGTCACGGGGAGAATGTAAACGCCCTACAGGCAGCCAACTCGCGTAGTCACAGGGAGAATGTACAATCCCTACAGGCAGACTCTCATGGTCACGGGAAGAATGCACACTCCCTACAGACAGACTCATGTGTCACGGGGAGAATATGAAGTCCCTACAGGCAGACACGGGTGGTCACGGGGAGAATGTACACTCCCTACAGACAGACTCACATGGTCACAGGGAGAATATAAACTCGCTGTAGAGAGCAGTCTATCGTGGTCACGGGTAGAATGTACACTCCCTACAGGCAAACTCACGTGGTCACGGGGAGAATGTACACTCCCTACAGGGAGACTCTCATGGTTACGGGGAGAATGTATGCTCCCTACAGGCAGAGTCACGTGGTCACGGGTAAAATGTACACTCCCTATACACAGATAGACTCGCGTGGTCACGGGGAGAATGTATACTGTCTACCGGTAGCAGACTCGCGTGGTCACAGGGAGAATGTACACTCCCTTCAGACAGACTCACGTGGTCATGAGAGAATGTAACTTCGCTACAGACAGACTCGCGTGGTCATGGAGAGAATGTAAACTTCCTACATGTAGGAGACTCGCGTCATCACGGAGAGAAACTACTCTGCCTACAGGCAGACTCATGTGGTCACGGGGAAAATGTACATTTGCTACAGTCAGCAGACTCGTGTAGTCATGGGGAGAATGTACACTCCCTACAGACAGTAGACTCACGTGGTCACGGGGAGACTGTACACTCACTATACACAGCAGACTAAAGTGGTCACGGGTAGAATGTACACTCCCTACAGGCAGACTCACGTGATTACGGGGAGAATGTACAGTCCCTACAGGGAAACTCACGTGGTCACGGTGTGAAAGTCCACTCCCTACAGACAGACTCATGTGGTCACGGGGAGAATATACACTCCCTATAGACAGCAGTCTATTGTGGTCATGGGTAGAATGTACACTCCCTACAGGTAGACTCACGTGGTCACTGGTAGAATGTACACTCCCTACAGACAGCTCACCTGGTCACGGGGAGAATGTAAAGTCCCTACAGGCAGACACGCGTGGTCACGGGTAGAAAGAACACTCCCTACAGGCAGACTCGCGTGGTTACGTGGAAAATGTACACTGTTAACAGACAGACTCAGGTCATCACAGAGAGAATGTAGAATCCCTACAGACAGCAGTCTTGCGTGGCCACGGGGAGAATGTACACTCGCTACAGACAGACTCAAGTGGTCATTGGGAGAATATACACTCCCTATACATCACAGACTCACAAGGTCACGGGGAGACTGTACACTCCCTATAGAGAGCAGACTCACGTGGTCATGGGGAGAATGTACACTCCCTAAAGACAGAAGACGTGGTCACGGGGAAAATGTACATTTCCCACAGGCAGCAGACTCACGTAGTCATGGAGAGAATGTTCACTTCCTATGGACAGAAGATTCACGTGGTCACGGTTAAAATGTACACTCCCTATACACAGCAGACTCGCGTGGTCATGGGGAGAATGTACACTCCCTAAAGACAGCAGACTCGTGCGGTCACGTGGAGAATGTACACTGCCTACAGACAGACTCGCGTGGTCACGGGAAGAATGTACACTCCCTATAGACAGCAGAATCTCGTCGTCACAGGGAGAATGTACACTCGCTACAGACAGACTCACGTAGTGACGGGGAGAGTGAAAACAACCTACAGACAGACTCGCGTGGTCACGGGGATAATATACACTCTGTATAGTAAGCAGACTATTGTGGTCACGGGGAGAATGTATACTCTCTACAGGCAACAGACTCGCGTGGTCACAGGGAGAATGTACAGTCCCTACAGGCAGACTCAAGTGGTCATTGGGAGAATATACACTCCCTATACACCACAGACTCACAAGGTCACGGGGAGACTGTACACTCCCTATAGAGAGCAGACTCGCGTGGTCATGGGGAGAATGTACACTCCCTAAAGACAGACTCGCGTGGTCATGGGGAGAATGCACACTCCCTAAAGACAGACTCGCGTGGTCACGGGTAGAAAGAACACTCCCTACAGGCAGACTCGCGTGGTTACGTGGAAAATGTACACTGTTAACAGACAGACTCAGGTCATCACAGAGAGAATGTACACTCCCTACAGACAGACTCGAGTGGTCATGGGGAGAATGTCCACTCCTTACAGACAGACTCATGTGGTCACGGGGAGAATATACACTCGTTACAGGCAGACTCACGTGGTCACAGGGAAAATGTACACTCCCTACAGGCAGACTCACGTGGTCATGGGGAGAAAGTCCACTCCCTACAGACAGACTCATGTGGTCACGGGGAGAATATACACTCCCTATGGACAGCAGTCTATTGTGGTCATGGGTAGAATGTACACTCGCTACAGACAGACTCAAGTGGTCATTGGGAGAATATACACTCCCTATACATCACAGACTCACAAGGTCACGGGGAGACTGTACACTCCCTATAGAGAGCAGACTCGCATGGTCATGGGGAGAATGTACACTCCCTAAAGACAGACAGACGTGGTCACGGGGAAAATGTACATTTCCCACAGGCAGCAGACTCACGTAGTCATGGAGAGAATGTACACTTCCTATGGACAGAAGATTCACGTGGTCACGGTTAAAATGTACACTCCCTATACACAGCAGACTCGCGTGGTCATGGGGAGAATGTACACTCCCTAAAGACAGCAGACTCGTGCGGTCACGTGGAGAATGTACACTGCCTACAGACAGACTCGCGTGGTCACGGGAAGAATGTACACTCCCTACAGACAGACTCGATTGGTCATGGGGAGAATGTCCACTCCTTACAGACAGACTCATGTGGTCACGGGGAGAATATACACTCGTTACAGGCAGACTCACGTGGTCACAGGGAAAATGTACACTCCCTACAGGCAGACTTGCGTGGTCACGGGGAGAATGTACACTCCCTACAGGCAGACTTGCGTGGTCACGGGGAGAATGTACACTCCCTACAGAGAGACTTGCGTGGTCACGCGGAGAATGTAAACTCTCTACAGACAGACTCGCATGGTCCCAGGCAGAATGTACACTCCCTACAGACAGACTCGAGTGGTCATGGGGAGAATGTCCACTCCTTACAGACAGACTCATGTGGTCACGGGGAGAATATACACTCGTTACAGGCAGACTCACGTGGTCACAGGGAAAATGTACACTCCCTACAGGCAGACTCACCAGGTCACGGGGAGAATGTACACTCCCTACAGGGAGACTCACGTAGTGACGGGGAGAGTGAAAACAACCTACAGACAGACTCACGTGGTCACGGGGATAATATACATTCCGTATAGTAAGCAGACTATTGTGGTCACGGGGAGAATGTAAACTCCCTACAGGCAGCCAACTCGCGTAGTCACAGGGAGAATGTACAATCCCTACAGGCAGACTCTCATGGTCACGGGAAGAATGCACACTCCCTACAGACAGACTCACGTGTCACGGGGAGAATATGAAGTCCCTACAGGCAGACACGGGTGGTCACGGGGAGAATGTACACTCCCTACAGACAGACTCACATGGTCACAGGGAGAATATAAACTCGCTGTAGAGAGCAGTCTATCGTGGTCACGGGTAGAATGTACACTCCCTACAGGCAAACTCACGTGGTCACGGGGAGAATGTACACTCCCTACAGGGAGACTCTCATGGTTACGGGGAGAATGTATGCTCCCTACAGGCAGAGTCACGTGGTCACGGGTAAAATGTACACTCCCTATACACAGATAGACTCGCGTGGTCACGGGGAGAATGTATACTGTCTACCGGTAGCAGACTCGCGTGGTCACAGGGAGAATGTACACTCCCTTCAGACAGACTCACGTGGTCATGAGAGAATGTAACTTCGCTACAGACAGACTCGCGTGGTCATGGAGAGAATGTAAACTTCCTACATGTAGGAGACTCGCGTCATCACGGAGAGAAACTACTCTGCCTACAGACAGACTCTTGTGGTCAGGGGAAGAATGTAACCTCCCTACAGGCAGACTCATGTGGTCACGGGGAAAATGTACATTTGCTACAGTCAGCAGACTCGCGTAGTCATGGGGAGAATGTACACTCCCTACAGACAGTAGACTCACGTGGTCACGGGGAGACTGTACACTCACTATACACAGCAGACTAAAGTGGTCACGGGTAGAATGTACACTCCCTACAGGCAGACTCACGTGATTAAGGGGAGAATGTACAGTCCCTACAGACAGATATGCGTGTCATGGGGAGAATGTACACTCCCTACAGAGAGTCTCTTGTGCTCACGGGAAGAATATGTACTCACTACAGACAGTCTCACGAGGTCACGGGGAGAATGTAAAGTCCCTACAGTCAGACACACATGGTCATGGAGAGAATGTATACTCCCTACAGACACACTCACATGGTCACGGGGAGAAGGTACACTCCCTATAGACAGACACGCGTGGTCAGGGGCAGAATGTACACTCCCTATAGACAGCAGAATCTCGTGGTCACGGGAAGAATGTACACTTCCAATAGAGAGACTCACGTAGTCACGGGGAGAATGTAAAGTCCTTACAGGCAGCAGACTCGTGTCGTTTCAGGGAGAATGTAACCTCCCTAAAGACAGACTCTCGCGGTCACGGGAAGAATGCACACTCCCTACAGACAGACTCACGTGGTTACGGGGAGAATATAAACTCCCTATAGACAGCAGTCTATCGTGGTCATGGGTAGAATGTACACTCCCTACAGGCAGACTCACGTGGTCACAGGGAGAATGTACACTCCCTACAGGCAGATTCACGTGGTCACGGAGAGAAAGTCCACTCCCTATAGACAGACTCATGTGGTCACGGAGAGAATATACACTCCCTATAGACAGCCGTCTATTGTGGTCACGGGCAGAATGTACACTCCCTATAGACAGCAGAATCTTGTGGTCACGGGGAGAATGTACACTCCCAATAGAGAGACTCACGTAGTTACGGGGAGAATGTAAATTCCCTACAGACAGACACGTGTGGTCACGGGTAGAAATTACACTCCCTACAGGCAGACTCACGTGGTTACGTGGAGAATGTACACTGTTAACAGACAGACTCAGGTCATCACAGAGAGAATGTAGAATCCCTACAGACAGCAGTCTCGCTTGGCCACGGGGAGAATGTACACTCCCTACAGACAGACTCATGTAGTGACGGGGAGAGTGAAAACAACCTACAGACAGACTCGCGTGGTCACAGGGAGAATGTACACTCCCTTCAGACAGACTCACGTGGTCATGAGAGAATGTAACTTCGCTACAGACAGACTCGCGTGGTCATGGAGAGAATGTAAACTTCCTACATGTAGGAGACTCGCGTCATCACGGAGAGAAACTACTCTGCCTACAGGCAGACTCATGTGGTCACGGGGAAAATGTACATTTGCTACAGTCAGCAGACTCGCGTAGTCATGGGGAGAATGTACACTCCCTACAGACAGTAGACTCACGTGGTCACGGGGAGACTGTACACTCACTATACACAGCAGACTAAAGTGGTCACGGGTAGAATGTACACTCCCTACAGGCAGACTCACGTGATTACGGGGAGAATGTACAGTCCCTACAGGGAAACTCACGTGGTCACGGTGTGAAAGTCCACTCCCTACAGACAGACTCATGTGGTCACGGGGAGAATATACACTCCCTATAGACAGCAGTCTATTGTGGTCATGGGTAGAATGTACACTCCCTACAGGTAGACTCACGTGGTCACTGGTAGAATGTACACTCCCTACAGACAGCTCACCTGGTCACGGGGAGAATGTAAAGTCCCTACAGGCAGACACGCGTGGTCACGGGTAGAAAGAACACTCCCTACAGGCAGACTCGCGTGGTTACGTGGAAAATGTACACTGTTAACAGACAGACTCAGGTCATCACAGAGAGAATGTAGAATCCCTACAGACAGCAGTCTTGCGTGGCCACGGGGAGAATGTACACTCGCTACAGACAGACTCAAGTGGTCATTGGGAGAATATACACTCCCTATACATCACAGACTCACAAGGTCACGGGGAGACTGTACACTCCCTATAGAGAGCAGACTCACGTGGTCATGGGGAGAATGTACACTCCCTAAAGACAGAAGACGTGGTCACGGGGAAAATGTACATTTCCCACAGGCAGCAGACTCACGTAGTCATGGAGAGAATGTACACTTCCTATGGACAGAAGATTCACGTGGTCACGGTTAAAATGTACACTCCCTATACACAGCAGACTCGCGTGGTCATGGGGAGAATGTACACTCCCTAAAGACAGCAGACTCGTGCGGTCACGTGGAGAATGTACACTGCCTACAGACAGACTCGCGTGGTCACGGGAAGAATGTACACTCCCTATAGACAGCAGAATCTCGTCGTCACAGGGAGAATGTACACTCGCTACAGACAGACTCACGTAGTGACGGGGAGAGTGAAAACAACCTACAGACAGACTCGCGTGGTCACGGGGATAATATACACTCTGTATAGTAAGCAGACTATTGTGGTCACGGGGAGAATGTATACTCTCTACAGGCAACAGACTCGCGTGGTCACAGGGAGAATGTACAGTCCCTACAGGCAGACTCAAGTGGTCATTGGGAGAATATACACTCCCTATACACCACAGACTCACAAGGTCACGGGGAGACTGTACACTCCCTATAGAGAGCAGACTCGCGTGGTCATGGGGAGAATGTACACTCCCTAAAGACAGACTCGCGTGGTCATGGGGAGAATGCACACTCCCTAAAGACAGACTCGCGTGGTCACGGGTAGAATGTACACTCCCTACAGGCAGACAGACGTGGTCACGGGGAAAATGTACATTTCCTACAGGCAGCAGACTCACGTAGTCATGGAGAGAATGTACACTTCCTATAGACAGAAGATTCACGTGGTCACGGTTAAAATGTACACTCCCTATACACAGCAGACTCGTGTGGTCATGGGGAGAATGTACACTCCCTAAAGACAGCAGACTCGTGCGGTCACGGGGAGAATGTACACTGCCTACAGACAGACTCGCGTGGTCACAGGAAGAATGTACACTCCCTATAGACAGCAGAATCTCGTGGTCACAGGGAGAATGTACACTCCCTACAGACAGACTCACGTGGCCACGGGGAGAATGAAAACTCCCTGCAGACAGACTCGCGTGGTCATGGGGAGAATGTACACTCCCTACAGACAGACTCGTGTTGTTACGAGGAGAATGAAAACTCCCCACAGACTCGCGTGGTCACGGGGAGAATGTACACTCCCTACTGACAGACTTGCTTGGTAAAGGGGAGAATATACACTCCCTATAGTCAGCAGACTATTGTGGTCACTGGGAGAATTTAAACTCCCTACAGGCAGCAGACTCACGTAGTCACAGGGAGAATGTACAGTCCCTACAGGCAGACTCTCGTGGTCACGGGGAGAATATAAACTCCCTATAGACAGCAGTCTATCGTGGTCACGGGTAGAATGTACACTCCCTACAGGCAGACTCACCAGGTCACAGGGAGAATGTACACTCCCTGCAGGGAGACTCACGTGGTTACGGAGAGAATGCACACTGTTAACAGACAGACTAGCATTGTCACAGCAAGAACGTAGACTCCCTATAGACAGCAACTCGCGTGGCCACGGGGGGAATGTACACTCCCTACAGAGAGACTTGCATGGTCACGTGGAGAATGTAAACTCTCTACAGATAGACTCGCATAGTCACAGGCAGAATGTACACTCCCTACAGACAGACTCGAGTGGTCATGGGGAGAATGTCCACTCCCTACAGACAGACTCATGTGGTCACGGGGAGAATGTACACTCCCTACAGTCAGACTCACGTAGTCACGGGGAGAAAGTCCACTCCCTACAGACAGATTCATGTGGTCACGGGGAGAATATACACTCCCTATGGACAGCAGTCTATCGTGGTCACAGGTAGAATGTACACTCCCTACAGGTAGACTCACGTGGTCACGGGGAGAATGTACACGCACTACAGGGAGACTCACGTGGTTACGGGGAGAATGTGCACTGTTAACAGACAGACTTGCGTTGTCACAGCAAGAATGTAGACTCCCTATTGACAGCAACTCGCATGGTCACGGGGGGAATGTACACTCCCTACAGAGAGACTTGCGTGGTCACGGGGAGAATGTACACTCCCTACAGAGAGACTTGCGTGGTCACGCGGAGAATGTAAACTCTCTACAGACAGACTCGCATGGTCCCAGGCAGAATGTACACTCCCTACAGACAGACTCACGTGTCACGGGGAGAATATAAAGTCCCTACAGGCAGACACGGGTGGTCACGGAGAGAATGTACACTCCCTACAGACAGACTCACATGGTCACAGGGAGAATATAAACTCGCTGTAGAGAGCAGTCTATCGTAGTCACGGGTAGAATGTACACTCCCTACAGGCAGACTCACGTGGTCATGGGGAGAAAGTCCACTCCCTACAGACAGACTCATGTGGTCACGGGGTAAATATACACTCCCTATGGACAGCAGTCTATTGTGGTCATGGGTAGAATGTACACTCCCTACAGGCAGACTCACCAGGTCACGGGGAGAATGAACACTCCCTACAGGGAGACTCACGTAGTGACGGGGAGAGTGAAAACAACCTACAGACAGACTCACGTGGTCACGGGGATAATATACATTCCGTATAGTAAGCAGACTATTGTGGTCACGGGGAGAATGTAAACTCCCTACAGGCAGCCGACTCGCGTAGTCACAGGGAGAATGTACAATCCCTACAGGCAGACTCTCATGGTCACGGGAAGAATGCACACTCCCTACAGACAGACTCACGTGTCACAGGGAGAATATAAAGTCCCTACAGGCAGACACGGGTGGTCACGGAGAGAATGTACACTCCCTACAGACAGACTCACATGGTCACAGGGAGAATATAAACTCGCTGTAGAGAGCAGTCTATCGTGGTCACAGGGAGAATGTACACTCCCTACAGGGAAACTCACGTGGTCACGGGGTGAAAGTCCACTCCCTACAGACAGACTCATGTGGTCACGGGGAGAATATACACTCCCTATAGACAGCAGTCTATTGTGGTCATGGGTAGAATGTACACTCCCTACAGGTAGACTCACGTGGTCACTGGTAGAATGTACACTCCCTACAGACAGACTCACCTGGTCACGGGGAGAATGTAAAGTCCCTACAGGCAGACACGCGTGGTCACGGGTAGAAAGAACACTCCCTACAGGCAGACTCGCGTGGTTACGTGGAAAATGTACACTGTTAACAGACAGACTCAGGTCATCACAGAGAGAATGTAGAATCCCTACAGACAGCAGTCTTGCGTGGCCATGGGGAGAATGTACACTCGCTACAGACAGACTCAAGTGGTCATTGGGAGAATATACACTCCCTATACATCACAGACTCACAAGGTCACGGGGAGACTGTACACTCCCTATAGAGAGCAGACTCGCGTGGTCATGGGGAGAATGTACACTCCCTAAAGACAGACAGACGTGGTCACGGGGAAAATGTACATTTCCCACAGGCAGCAGACTCACGTAGTCATGGAGAGAATGTACACTCGCTACAGACAGACTCAAGTGGTCATTGGGAGAATATACACTCCCTATACATCACAGACTCACAAGGTCACGGGGAGACTGTACACTCCCTATGGACAGAAGATTCACGTGGTCACGGTTAAAATGTACACTCCCTATACACAGCAGACTCGCGTGGTCATGGGGAGAATGTACACTCCCTAAAGACAGCAGACTCGTGCGGTCACGTGGAGAATGTACACTGCCTACAGACAGACTCGCGTGGTCACGGGAAGAATGTACACTCCCTGTAGACAGCAGAATCTCGTCGTCACAGGGAGAATGTACACTCCCTACAGGCAGACTCACGTGGTCACGGGGAGAATGTACACTCCCTACAGACAGACTCACGTGGTCACGATGAGAATGTAAAGTCTCTACAGGCAGACACGGGTGGTCACGGGGAGAATGTACACTCCCTACAGACAGACTCACATGGTCATGTGGAGAATGTCCACTCCTTACAGACAGACTCATGTGGTCACGGGGAGAATATACACTCGTTACAGGCAGACTCACGTGGTCACAGGGAAAATGTACACTCCCTACAGGCAGACTCACGTGGTCATGGGGAGAAAGTCCACTCCCTACAGACAGACTCATGTGGTCACGGGGAGAATATACACTCCCTATGGACAGCAGTCTATTGTGGTCATGGGTAGAATGTACACTCCCTACAGGCAGACTCACCAGGTCACGGGGAGAATGTACACTCCGTACAGGGAGACTCACGTAGTGACGGGGAGAGTGAAAACAACCTACAGACAGACTCACGTGGTCACGGGGATAATATACACTCCGTATAGTAAGCAGACTATTGTGGTCACGGGGAGAATGTAAACTCCCTACAGGCAGCCGACTCGCGTAGTCACAGGGAGAATGTACAATCCCTACAGGCAGACTCTCATGGTCACGGGAAGAATGCACACTCCCTACAGACAGACTCACGTGTCACGGGGAGAATATAAAGTCCCTACAGGCAGACACGGGTGGTCACGGAGAGAATGTACACTCCCTACAGACAGACTCACATGGTCACAGGGAGAATATAAACTCGCTGTAGAGAGCAGTCTATCGTGGTCACGGGTAGAATGTACACTCCCTACAGGCAGACTCACGTGGTCATGGGGAGAAATTCCACTCCCTACAGACAGACTCATGTGGTCACGGGGAAAATATACACTCCCTATGGACAGCAGTCTATTGTGGTCATGGGTAGAATGTACACTCCCTACAGGCAGACTCACCAGGTCACGGGGAGAATGTACACTCCCTACAGGGAGACTCACGTAGTGACGGGGAGAGTGAAAACAACCTACAGACAGACTCACGTGGTCACGGGGATAATATACATTCCGTATAGTAAGCAGACTATTGTGGTCACGGGGAGAATGTAAACTCCCTACAGGCAGCCGACTCACGTAGTCACAGGGAGAATGTACAATCCCTACAGGCAGACTCTCATGGTCACGGGAAGAATGCACACTCCCTACAGACAGACTCACGTGTCACGGGGAGAATATAAAGTCCCTACAGGCAGACACGGGTGGTCACGGAGAGAATGTACACTCCCTACAGACAGACTCACATGGTCACAGGGAGAATATAAACTCGCTGTAGAGAGCAGTCTATCGTGGTCACAGGGAGAATGTACACTCCCTACAGACAGACTCACGTGGCCACGGGGAGAATGAAAACTCTCTGCAGACAGACTCGCGTGGTCACGGGGAGAATGTACACTCCCTACAGACAGACTCGTGTTGTTACGAGGAGAATGAAAACTCCCCACAGACTCGCGTGGTCACGGGGAGAATGTACACTCCCTACTGACAGACTTGCTTGGTAAAGGGGAGAATATACACTCCCTATAGTCAGCAGACTATTGTGGTCACTGGGAGAATTTAAACTCCCTACAGGCAGCAGACTCGCGTAGTCACAGGGAGAATGTACAGTCCCTACAGGCAGACTCTCGTGGTCACGGGGAGAATATAAACTCCCTATAGACAGCAGTCTATCGTGGTCACGGGTAGAATGTACACTCCCTACAGGCAGACTCACCAGGTCACAGGGAGAATGTACACTCCCTGCAGGGAGACTCACGTGGTTACGGAGAGAATGCACACTGTTAACAGACAGACTAGCATTGTCACAGCAAGAACGTAGACTCCCTATAGACAGCAACTCGCGTGGCCACGGGGGGAATGTACACTCCCTACAGAGAGACTTGCATGGTCACGTGGAGAATGTAAACTCTCTACAGATAGACTCGCATAGTCACAGGCAGAATGTACACTCCCTACAGACAGACTCGAGTGGTCATGGGGAGAATGTCCACTCCTTACAGACAGACTCATGTGGTCACGGGGAGAATATGCACTCCATACAGGCAGACTCAAGTGGTCACGGGGAGAATGTACACTCCCTACAGTCAGACTCACGTAGTCACGGGGAGAATGTACACGCACTACAGGGAGACTCACGTGGTTATGGGGAGAATGTGCACTGTTAACAGACAGACTTGCGTTGTCACAGCAAGAATGTAGACTCCCTATTGACAGCAAATCGCATGGTCACGGGGGGAATGTACACTCCCTACAGAGAGACTTGCGTGGTCACGGGGAGAATGTACACTCCCTACAGAGAGACTTGCGTGGTCACGCGGAGAATGTAAACTCTCTACAGACAGACTCGCATGGTCCCAGGCAGAATGTACACTCCCTACAGACAGACTCGAGTGGTCATGGGGAGAATGTCCACTCCTTACAGACAGACTCATGTGGTCACGGGGAGAATATACACTCGTTACAGGCAGACTCACGTGGTCACAGGGAAAATGTACACTCCCTACAGGCAGACTCACGTGGTCATGGGGAGAAAGTCCACTCCCTACAGACAGACTCATGTGGTCACGGGGAGAATATACACTCCCTATGGACAGCAGTCTATTGTGGTCATGGGTAGAATGTACACTCCCTACAGGCAGACTCACCAGGTCACGGGGAGAATGTACACTCCCTACAGGGAGACTCACGTAGTGATGGGGAGAGTGAAAACAACCTACAGACAGACTCACGTGGTCACGGGGATAATATACACTCCGTATAGTAAGCAGACTATTGTGGTCACGGGGAGAATGTAAACTCCCTACAGGCAGCCGACTCGCGTAGTCACAGGGAGAATGTACAATCCCTACAGGCAGACTCTCATGGTCACGGGAAGAATGCACACTCCCTACAGACAGACTCACGTGTCACGGGGAGAATATAAAGTCCCTACAGGCAGACACGGGTGGTCACGGAGAGAATGTACACTCCCTACAGACAGACTCACATGGTCACAGGGAGAATATAAACTCACTGTAGAGAGCAGTCTATCGTGGTCACGGGTAGAATGTACACTCCCTACAGGCAGACTCACGTGGTCATGGGGAGAAAGTCCACTCCCTACAGACAGACTCATGTGGTCACGGGGAAAATATACACTCCCTATGGACAGCAGTCTATTGTGGTCATGGGTAGAATGTACACTCCCTACAGGCAGACTCACCAGGTCACGGGGAGTATGTACACTCCCTACAGGGAGACTCACGTAGTGACGGGGAGAGTGAAAACAACCTACAGACAGACTCACGTGGTCACGGGGATAATATACATTCCGTATAGTAAGCAGACTATTGTGGTCACGAGGAGAATGTAAACTCCCTACAGGCAGCCGACTCGCGTAGTCACAGGGAGAATGTACAATCCCTACAGGCAGACTCTCATGGTCACGGGAAGAATGCACACTCCCTACAGACAGACTCACGTGTCACGGGGAGAATATGAAGTCCCTACAGGCAGACACGGGTGGTCACGGGGAGAATGTACACTCCCTACAGACAGACTCACATGGTCATAGGGAGAATATAAACTCGCTGTAGAGAGCAGTCTATCGTGGTCACGGGTAAAATGTACACTCCCTACAGGCAAACTCACGTGGTCACGGGGAGAATGTACACTCCCTACAGGGAGACTCTCATGGTTACGGGGAGAATGTATGCTCCCTACAGGCAGAGTCACGTGGTCACGGGTAAAATGTACACTCCCTATACACAGATAGACTCGCGTGGTCACGGGGAGAATGTATACTGTCTACCGGTAGCAGACTCGCGTGGTCACAGGGAGAATGTACACTCCCTTCAGACAGACTCACGTGGTCACGAGAGAATGTAACTTCGCTGCAGACAGACTCTTGTGGTCAGGGGAAGAATGTAACCTCCCTACAGGCAGACTCATGTGGTCACGGGGAAAATGTACATTTGCTACAGTCAGCAGACTCGCGTAGTCATGGGGAGAATGTACACTCCCTACAGACAGTAGACTCACGTGGTCACGGGGAGACTGTACACTCACTATACACAGCAGACTAAAGTGGTCACGGGTAGAATGTACACTCCCTACAGGCAGACTCACGTGATTACGGGGAGAATGTACAGTCCCTACAGACAGATATGCGTGTCATGGGGAGAATGTACACTCCCTACAGAGAGTCTCTTGTGCTCACGGGAAGAATATGTACTCACTACAGACAGTCTCACGAGGTCACGGGGAGAATGTAAAGTCCCTACAGTCAGACACACATGGTCATGGAGAGAATGTACACTCCCTACAGACACACTCACATGGTCACGGGGAGAAGGTACACTCCCTATAGACAGACACGCGTGGTCAGGGGCAGAATGTACACTCCCTATAGACAGCAGAATCTCGTGGTCACGGGAAGAATGTACACTTCCAATAGAGAGACTCACGTAGTCACGGGGAGAATGTAAAGTCCTTACAGGCAGCAGACTCGTGTCGTTTCAGGGAGAATGTAACCTCCCTAAAGACAGACTCTCGCGGTCACGGGAAGAATGCACACTCCCTACAGACAGACTCACGTGGTTACGGGGAGAATATAAACTCCCTATAGACAGCAGTCTATCGTGGTCATGGGTAGAATGTACACTCCCTACAGGCAGACTCACGTGGTCACAGGGAGAATGTACACTCCCTACAGGCAGATTCACGTGGTCACGGAGAGAAAGTCCACTCCCTATAGACAGACTCATGTGGTCACAGAGAGAATATACACTCCCTATAGACAGCCGTCTATTGTGGTCACGGGCAGAATGTACACTCCCTATAGACAGCAGAATCTTGTGGTCACGGGGAGAATGTACACTCCCAATAGAGAGACTCACGTAGTTACGGGGAGAATGTAAATTCCCTACAGACAGACACATGTGGTCACGGGTAGAAATTACACTCCCTACAGGCAGACTCACGTGGTTACGTGGAGAATGTACACTGTTAACAGACAGACTCAGGTCATCACAGAGAGAATGTAGAATCCCTACAGACAGCAGTCTCGCTTGGCCACGGGGAGAATGTACACTCCCTACAGACAGACTCATGTAGTGACGGGGAGAGTGAAAACAACCTACAGACAGACTCGCGTGGTCACGGGGATAATATACACTCCCTATAGTCAGCAGACTATTGTGGTCACGGGGAGAATGTATACTCTCTACAGGCAGCAGACTCGCGTGGTCACAGGGAGAATGTACAGACCCTACAGGCAGACTCTGGTGGTCACGGGAAGAATGCACACTCCCTACAGGGACACTCACGTGGTTACGGGGGAAATGTATGCTCCCTACAGGCAGAGTCGTGTGGTCACGGGGAAAATGTACATTTCCTACAGGAAGCAGAGTAGCGTAGTCATGGGGAGAATGTACACTCCCTATAGACAGCAGACTCACGAGGTCATGGGGAGACTGTACACTCCTTATAGACAGCAGACACGCGTGGTCATGGGGAGAATGTACACTCCCTAAAGACAGACTCACGTGGTCATGGGTAGAATGTACACTCCCTACAGGGAGACTCACGTGGTTACAGGGAGAATGTACTCTCCCTACAGGCAGACTCACGTGGTCACGGGGAGAATGTACACTCCCTGAAGAGAGACTTGCGTGGTCAGGGGGAGAATGTTCACTCCCTACAGACAGACTCATGTGGTCACGGGGAGAATGTACACTCCCTGCAGACAGACTCACGTGGTCACGAGAGAATGTAAACTTCCTACAGGTAGGAGACTTGCTCATCACGGAGAGAAAGTACTCTGCCTACAGACAGACTCTTGTGGTCAGTGGGAGAATGTACAAACCCTACAGACAGACACTCGTGGTCACGGGGAGAATGTACGTTCCCTATAGAGAGTAGACTCGCGTGGTCACGGGGAGAATGTACACTCCCTATATACAGCAGACTCGCGTGGACATGGGCAGAATGTAAACTCCCTATAGACAGCAGACTCGCGTTGTCACGGTGAGAATGTACACTCCCTATATACAGCAGACTCGCGTGGTCATGGGCAGAATGTAAACTCCCTATAGACAGCAGACTCGCGTTGTCACGGGGAGAATGTACACTCTCCACAGACAGACTCCCATGGTCACGGGGAGAATGTAAACTCGCTACAGACAGACTCACGTGGTCATGGAGAGAATGTACACTCCCTACAGATAGACTCGTGTGGTCATGGGGAGAATGTACACTCCCTATATACAGAGTCACGTGGTCGCGGGGAGAATGTAAACCCCCTACAAAGAGACGCTCGTGGTCACGGAGAGAATGTACATTCCCTATAGACAGCAGATTCGCGTTGTCACGGGGAGAATGTACACTCCCTATAGACAGCAGACTCGTGTGGTCACGAGGAGAATGTACAAACCGTACAGACTCGTGTGGTAACGGGGTGAAAGTACACTCACTACAGACAGTCTCCCATGGTCACGGGGAGAATGTCCACCTGCTACAGACAGACTCGCGTGGTCACCGAGAGAATGTACACTCCCTATAGACAGAGTCAAATGGTCACAGGGAGAATGAACCATGTCTACTGGCAGCAGACTGGCTTAGTCACGGGCAGAATGTACACTCCGTGCAGACAGACTGACGTGGTCACGGGGACAATGAACACTCCCTGTAGACAGCAGACTCGCGTGGTCACGGGGAGAATGAACACTCCCTACAGACAGACTCCCGTGGTCACGGGGAGAATGTCCACCTGCTACAGACAGACTCGCGTGGTCACCGAGAGAATGTACACTCCCTATAGACAGAGTCAAATGGTCACAGGGAGAATGTACCATGTCTACTGGCAGCAGACTGGCGTTGTCACGGGCAGAATGTACACTCCGTGCAGACAGACTGACGTGGTCACGGGGACAATGAACACTCCCTGTAGACAGCAGACTCGCGTTGTCACGGGGAGAATGAACACTCCCTACAGACAGACTCGTGTGGTTACAGGGAGAATGTACTCTCCCTACAGCCAGACTCACGTGGTCACGGGGAAAAGGTACATTTCCTACAGGCACCAGACTCGCGTGGTCATGGGGTGAATGTACACTCCCTATAGACAGCAGATTCACCTGGTCACGGTTAAAATGTACACTCCCTATACACAGCAGACTCGTGTGGTCACGGGGAGATAGTACACGGCCTGCAGACAGACTCTCGTTGTCATGGGGAGAATGTACACTCCCTACAGGTAGACTCACATGGTCTCTGGGAGAATGTACACTCTCTACAGACAGACTCACGTGGTCACGTGGAGAATGTAAAGTCCCTACAGGCAGACACACGTGGTAACGGAGAGAATGTACACTGCCTACAGACAGACTCGCGTGGTCACGGGCAGAATGTACACTCCCTATAGACAGCAGAATCTCGTGGTCACAGGGTGAATGTACACTCCCAATAGAGAGACTCACGTAGTCACGGGGAGAATGTAAAGTCCTTACAGGCAGAAGACTCGCGTGGTCATGGGAAAAATGTAAATTTCTTACAGACAGAATCGTGTGGTCACGTGTAGAATGTACACTTGCTACAGGCAGACTCACGTGGTTACGCGGAGAATGTATACTGTTAACAGACAGACTCGCATCGTCACAGCAAGAATATAGACTCCAAATAGACAGCAACTCGCGTGGTCACGGGGAGAATCTGGACTCCCTAAAGACAGACTCGCGTGGTCACGGGGGGAATGTACACTCCCTACAGAGAGACTTGCGTGGTCACGGAGAGAAAGTCCACTCCCTACAGACAGACTCACGTGGTCACGGGGAGAATATACACTCCCTATAGACAGCAGACTATTGTGGTCACGGGTAGAATGTACACTCCCTACAGGTAGACTCACATGGTCACTGGGAGAATGTACACTCCCTACAGACAGACTCACGTGGTCACGGGGAGAATGTAAAGGCCCTACAGGCAGACACACGTGGTAACAGAGAGAATGTACACTCCCTACAGAAAGACTCACGTAGTCACGGGGAGAATGTAAAGTCCTTACAGGCAGAAGACTCGCGTGGTCACGGGGAAAATGTAAATTCCCTAGAGAGACACACGTGGTCATGGGTAGAATGTACACTCCCTACAGGCAGACTTACGTGGTTACATGGAGAATCTACACTGTATACAGACAGACTCGTGTCGTCACAGCGAGAATGTAGACTCCCTATAGACAGCAGACTCGCGTGGCCACAGGGAGAATGTGGACTCCCTAAAGACAGACTCGCATGGTCATGGGGGGAATGTACACTCCCTACAGAGAGACTCGAATGGTCATGGGGCGAATGTAAACTCCCATTAGACAGCAGACTCACGTGGTCACGGGGAGAATGTACACTCCCTGAAGAGAGACTTGCGTGGTCAGGGGGAGAATGTACACTCCCTACAGACATACTCATGTGGTCACGGGGAGAAAGTTCACTCCCTACAGACAGACTCATGTGGTCACGGGGAGAACGTACACTCTCCAAAGACAGACTCGCGTGGTCAGTGGAGAATGTACACTCCCTATAGACAGTAGACTCGTGTAGTCACGGGGAGTATGTACACTCCCTATAGACAGCAGACTCGTGTGGTCAGGGGGAGAATGTAAAAGCCCTACAGACAGACTCGCGTGGTAACGGGGTGAAATTACACTCTCTACAGACAGACTCCCGTGGCCATGGGGAGAATGTAAACTCGCTTCAGACAGACTCGCGTAGTCACGGAGAGAATGTACACTCCCTACAGGCTGACTTGCATGGTCATGGGGGGAATGTACACTCCCTACAGAGAGACTCGAATGGTCACGGGGCGAATGTAAACTCCCGTTAGACAGCAGACCCGCGTGGTCACGGGGAGAATGTACACTCCCTACAGACAGACTCGAATGGTCACATGGCCAATGTAAACTCCCATTAGACAGCGGACTCGCGTGGTCACGGGGAGAATGTACTCCCTGAAGAGAGACTTGCGTGGTCAGGGGGAGAATGTACACTCCCTACAGACATACTCGTGTGGTCACGGGGAGAATGTACACTCCCTACAGACGGACTCATGTGGTCACGGGGAGAATGTACACTCCCTGCAGACAGACTCATGTGGTCACGAGAGAATGTAAACTTCCTACAGGTAGGAGACTTGCTCATCACGGAGAGAAAGTACTCTGCCTACAGACAGACTCTTGTGGTCAGTGGGAGAATGTACAAACCCTACAGACAGACACTCGTGGTCACGGGGAGAATGTACGTTCCCTATAGAGAGTAGACTCGCGTGGTCACGGGGAGAATGTACACTCCCTATATACAGCAGACTCGCGTGGTCATGGGCAGAATGTAAACTCCCTATAGACAGCAGACTCGCGTTGTCACGGTGAGAATGTACACTCCCTATATACAGCAGACTCGCGTGGTCATGGGCAGAATGTAAACTCCCTATAGACAGCAGACTCGCGTTGTCACGGGGAGAATGTACACTCTCCACAGACAGACTCCCATGGTCACGGGGAGAATGTAAACTCGCTACAGACAGACTCACGTGGTCATGGAGAGAATGTACACTCCCTACAGATAGACTCGTGTGGTCATGGGGAGAATGTACACTCCCTATATACAGAGTCACGTGGTCACGGGGAGAATGTAAACCCCCTACAAAGAGACGCTCATGGTCACGGAGAGAATGTACATTCCCTATAGACAGCAGATTCGCGTTGTCACGGGGAGAATGTACACTCCCTATAGACAGCAGACTCGTGTGGTCACGGGGAGAATGTACAAACCGTACAGACTCGCGTGGTAACGGGGTGAAAGTACACTCACTACAGACAGTCTCCCATGGTCACGGGGAGAATGTCCACCTGCTACAGACAGACTCGCGTGGTCACCGAGAGAATGTACACTCCCTATAGACAGAGTCAAATGGTCACAGGGAGAATGAACCATGTCTACTGGCAGCAGACTGGCGTAGTCACGGGCAGAATGTACACTCCGTGCAGACAGACTGACGTGGTCACGGGGACAATGAACACTCCCTGTAGACAGCAGACTCGCGTGGTCACGGGGAGAATGAACACTCCCTACAGACAGACTCGTGTGGTTACGGGGAGAATGTACTCTCCTACAGTCAGATTCGCGTGGTTACCGGTAGAATGTACACTGTCTACAGACAGACTCGCGTGGTCACAGCGACATGTACAATCGCTATAGACAACAGACTATCGTGGTCACAGGGAGAATGTACACTTCCTGCAGGCAGACTCACTTGGACACGGGGAGAATGTACATCCCCTACAGGCAGACTCACGCAGTCAGGGGAGAATGTACATTCCCTACATGCAGCAGACTCGCGTAGTCACGGGGAGAATGTGCACTCCCTACAGGCAGACTCACATGGTTACGGGGAGAATGTACATTCCCTACAGGCAGCAGACTCACGTGGTCATGGGCAGAATGTACCCTCCCTATAGACAGCAGACTCGCGTAGTCACGGGGAGAATGTACACTCCCTGCAGACAGCAGACTCGCGAGGCCATGGGGAGAATGTACACTCCCTGTAGACAGCAGACTCACGTGGTCATGGGCAGAATGTACCCTCCCTATAGACAGCAGACTCGCGTAGTCACGGGGAGAATGTACACTCCCTATAGACAGCAGACTCGTGTGATCATGTGGAGAATGTACAATCCCTACAGATAGACTCGCATGGTCACGGGGAGAATGTAAACTCCCTAGAGACAGACTCACGTGGTCACGGAGAGAATGTATACTCCCTACAGGCTGACTTGCATCGACAAGGGGAGAATGTACACTGTCTACCATTAGCAGACACACGTGGTCACGGGGAGAATGTAAACTCGCTACAGACAGACTCGTGTGGTCACGGGGAGAATGTAAACTCCCTACAGATAGACTCGCATGGTCACGGGGCGAATGTAAACTCCCTACAGACAGACTCACGTGGGCACGGGGAGAACGTACACTGTCTACATATAGACTCCTGTGGTCACAGGGAGAATGTACACGCCCTGCAGCAGACTCACGTGGTCATGGGGAGAACGTACTTTCCCTACAGGCAGCAGACTCCCATGGTCTCGGGCAGAATGTAAACTCCCTACAGCCTGACTTGCATGGACAATGGGAGAATGTACAGGGTCTACCATTAGCAGACTCACGTGGTCACAGGGAGAATGTAAACTCGCTACAGACGGACTCACATGGTCACGGGGAGAACGGAGACAACCTACAGGCAGCAGACTAGTGTGGTTACAGGGAGAATGTAAACTCCCTACAGACAGACTCGCGTGGTCACGGGGAAAATGCACACTGTCTACCGGCAGCAAACTCGCGTTGTCTCAGGGAGAATGTACACTCCCTACAGGCAGACTCTCGTGGCATCGGGGAGCATGTATACTCCCTACAGGCAGACTCACGTGGTTATGGGGAGAATGTACATTCCCTACAGAGAGACTTGCGTGGTCACGGGGAGAATGTAAACTCTCTGCAGACAGACTCGCATGGTCACGGGCAGAATGTACACTCCCTACAGACAGCAGACTCGCGAGGCCACGGGGAGAATGTACACTCCCTGTAGACAGCAGACTCATGTGGTCATGTGGAGAATGTACGATCCCTACAGACAGACTCGCGTGGTCACAGAGAGAATGTACACTCCCTACAGACAGATTCACGTGGTCAACGGGAGAATGTGAACTCCCTCCAGGCAGCAGATTAGTGTGGTCACAGGGAGAATGTAAACTCCCTACAGACAGACTCACGTGGTCACGGGGAGAATGTAAACTCCCTACAGATAGACTCACATGGTCACGGGGCGAATGTAAACTCCCTACAGACAGACTCACGTGGGCACGGGGAGAACGTACACTGTCTACATATAGACTCCTGTGGTCACAGGGAGAATGTACACGCCCTGCAGCAGACTCACGTGGTCATGGGGAGAACGTACTTTCCCTACAGGCAGCAGACTCCCATGGTCTCGGGCAGAATGTACAATCCCTACAGCCTGACTTGAATGGACAATGGGAGAATGTACAGTGTCTACCATTAGCAGACTCACGTGGTCACAGGGAGAATGTAAACTCGCTACAGACGGACTCACATGGTCACGGGGAGAACGGAGACTACCTACAGGCAGCAGACTAGTGTGGTTACAGGGAGAATGTAAACTCCCTACAGACAGACTCGCGTGGTCATCGGGAGAATGTACACTCCCTACAGGCAGCAGACTCTCATGGTCACGGGGAAAATGTACACTCCCTACAGATAGACTCGCGTGGTCATGGGGAGAATGTAAACCCCCTACAGATAGACTCGCGTGGTCATGGGGAGAATGTAAACCCCCTACAGATAGACTCGCGTGGTCATGGGGAGAATGTACACTGTCTACCGGCAGCAAACTCGCGTTGTCTCAGGGAGAATGTACACTCCCTACAGGCAGACTGACGTGGACACGGGGAGAATGTACACGCCCTACAGACAGACTCGCGTGGTCATGGGGAGAATGTACACTCCCTACAGATAGCAGACTCGTGTGGTCATGTGGAGAATGTACAATCCCTACAGATAGACTCGCATGGTCACGGGGTGAATGTAAACTCCCTAGAGACAGACTCACGTGGTCACGAAGAGAATGTATACTCCCTACAGGCTGACTTGCATGGACAAGGGGAGAATGTACACTGTCTACCATTAGCAGACACACGTGGTCACGGGGAGAATGTAAACTCGCTACAGACAGACTCGCGTGGTCACAGGGAGAATGGAAACTCCCTACAGGCAGCAGACTCGTGTGCTCAGGCAGCGAATGTACACTCCCTACAGACTGACTCGCGTGCTCACGGGCAGAATGTACTCTCCTACAGTCAGACTCGCGTGGTTACCGGTAGAATGTACACTGTCTACAGGCAGACTCACGTGTTCATGGTGAGAACTGACACTGCCTACAGGCAGACTGTCATGGTCACGGGGAGAATGTACATTCCCTACAGGCATCAGACTCGCATGGTCACAGGGAGAATTTACACTCCCTATAGACAGCAGACTCGCGTAGTCACGGGGAGAATGTGCACTCCCTAAAGGCAGACTCACATGGTTATGGGGAGAATGTACATTCCCTACAGGCAGCAGACTCACATGGTCACGGGCAGAACGTACCCTCCCTATAGACAGCAGACTCGCGTAGTCACGGGCAGAATGTACACTCCCTACAGACAGCAGACTCGCGAGGTCACGGGGAGAATGTACACTCCCTGTAGACAGCAGACTCGTGTGGTCATGTGGAGAATGTACAATCCCTACAGACAGACTTGCGTGGTCACGGAGAGAATGTACACTCCTTACAGGCTAACTTGCATGGACAAGGGGAGAATGTACACTGTCTACCATTAGCAGACTCACGTGGTCACGGGGAGAATGTAAACTCGCTACAGACAGACTCGCATGGTCACAGGGAGAACGGAAACTCCCTACAGGTAGCAGACTCGCATGCTCAGGCAGTGAATGTACACCCCCTACAGACTGACTCGAGTGCTCACGGGGAGAATGTAGACTCCCTACAGACAGCATCTCGTAGTCACGGGCAGAATGTACACTGTCTACCGGCAGCAGACTCACGTTGTCACAGGGAGAATGTACACTCCCTACAGACAGATTCACGTGGTCAACAGGAGAATGTGAACTCCCTCCAGGCAGCAGATTAGTGTGGTCACAGGGAGAATGTAAACTCCCTACAGACAGACTCGCGTGGTCACGGGGCGAATGTAAACTCCCTACAGACAGACTCGCATGGTCACGGGGCGAATGTAAACTCCCTACAGACAGACTCGCATGGTCACGGGGCGAATGTAAACTCCCTACAGACAGACTCACGTGGGCACGGGGAGAACGTACACTGTCTACATATAGACTCGTGTGGTCACAGGGAGGATGTACACTCCCTGCAGCAGACTCACGTGGTCATGGGGAGAATGTACTTTCCCTACAGGCAGCAGAATCCCATGGTCTCGGGCAGAATGTACACTCCCTACAGCCTGACTTGCATGGACAATGGGAGAATGTACAGTGTCTACCATTAGCAGACTCACGTGGTCACAGGGAGAATGTAAACTCGCTACAGACGGACTCACATGGTCACGGGGAGAACGGAGACAACCTACAGGCAGCAGACTCGTGTGGTCAATGGGAGAATGTGAACTCCCTACAGGCAGTAGACTAGTGTGGGTACGGGGAGAATGTAAACACCCTACAGACAGACTCACGTGGTCACGGGGAGAATGTACACTCCCTACAGGCAGCAGACTCTCATGGTCGTGGGGAAAATGCACACTCTCTACAGATAGACTCGCGTGGTAATTGGGAGAATGTACACTCCCTACAGACAGACTGACGTGGTCACGGGGAGAATGTATACTCCCTACAGACAGACTGACGTGGTCACGGGAAGAATGTAATCTCCTACAGTCAGACTCGCGTGGTTACCGGTAGAATATACACTGTCTACAGACAGACTCGCGTGGTCACAGCGACATGTACAATCACTATAGACAGAAAACTATCGTGGTCACAGGGAGAATGTACACTTCCTGCAGGCAGACTCACTTGGACACGGGGAGAATGTACATCCCCTACAGGCAGCAGAATCGCATGTTCACGGGGAGAATATACTCTCCTACAGACAGACTCACGTGGCTACGGGGAAAATGTACACTGTCTACAGACAGACTCATGTGGTCACAGTGAAATATACAGTCCCTATAGACAGCAGACTACCGTGGTCACGGGGAGAATGTGCACTGTCTATAGGCAGACTCACGTGTTCATGGTGAGAACTGACACTCCCTACAGGCAGACTCGAATGGTCACGGGTAGAATGTACAGTCCCTATAGACAGCAGACTCGCGTGGTCATGGGAAGAATGTACACTCGCTAGAGTTAGCAGGTTATCGTCATTACGGGGAGAATGTACACTCTCTACAGGCAGACTCTCGTGGCCTCGGGGAGAATGTACACTCCCTACAGGCAGACTCACGTGGTTATGGGGAGAATGTACATTCCCTACAGGCAGCAGACTCACGTGGTCATGGGCAGAATGTACGCTCCCTATAGACAGCAGACTCGAGTAGTCATGGGGAGAATGTACACTCCCTACAGACAGCAGACTCACGAGGCCACGGGGAGAATGTACACTCCCTACAGATAGCAGACTCGTGTGGTCATGTGGAGAATGTACAATCCCTACAGATAGACTCGCATGGTCACGGGGCGAATGTAAACTCCCTAGAGACAGACTCACGTGGTCACGGAGAGAATGTATACTCCCTGCAGGCTGACTTGCATGGACAAGGGGAGAATGTACACTGTCTAACATTAGCAGACACACGTGGTCACGGGGAGAATGGAAACTCTCTACAGGCAGCAGACTCGTGTGCTCAGGCAGCGAATGTACACTCCCTACAGACTGACTCGCATGCTCACAGGGAGAATGTAGACTCCCTACAGACAGACTCTCGTGGTCACGGGCAGAATGTACACTGTCTACCAGCAGCAGACTCGCATTGTCACGGGGAGAATGTACACTCCCTACAGACACTCACGTGGTCACGGGGAGAATGTAAACTCCCTACAGGCAGACTCGCGTTGTCACAGGGAGATTCTACACTCCCTATAGACAGCAGACTCGCATGGTCACCGGGACAATGTAAACCCCCTACAGACAGACTCTCGTTGTCACGGGGAGAATGTACGCTCCCTACAGACAGACTCATGTAGTCACAGGGAGAATGTACATTCCCTACAGGGAGACTCTCATGGCCTCAGGGAGAATGTACACACCCTACAGCCTGACTTGCATGGACAAGGGGATAATGTGCATTGTCTGCCATTAGCAGACACACGTGGTCACAGGGAGAATGTAAACTCGCTATAGACGGACTCACATGGTCACGGGGAGAACGGAAACTCCCTACAGACAGACTCGCGTGGTCACGGGGAGAATGTAAACTCTCTACAGACAAACTTGCATGGTCACAGGGAGAATGTACACTCCCTATAGACAGCAGACTATAGTGGTCACGGGGGAATGTACAGTCCCTACAGATAGACTAGCGTGGTCACGAGGAGAATGTACACTCCCTACAGACTCCCACGATCACAGGAAGAATGTACACTGTCTACCGGCAGCAGACTCGCGTTGTCTCAGGGAGTATCTACACTCCCTACAGGCAGACTCTCATGGCCTCGGGGAGAATGTACACTCCCTACAGGCAGACTCACGTGGTTACGGGGAAAATGTACATTCCCTACAGGCAGCAGACTCACGTGGTCACAGGCAGAATGTACCGTCCCTATAGACAGCAGACTATCGTGGTCACGGGGAGAATGTGCACTCCCTACAGGCACTCACATGGTTACGGGGAGAATGTACATTTCCTACAGGCAGCAGACTCACATGGTCACAGGCAGAATGTACCCTCCCTATAGACAACAGACTCGCGTGGTCATGGGGAGAATGTACACTCCCTAGAGTTAGCAGACTATCGTCCTTACGGGCAGAATATACACTCCCTACAGGCAGACTCACGTGGTAACGGGGAGAATGTACATTCCCTACAGGCAGCAGGCTCACGTGGTCACGGGCAGAATGTACCCTCCCTATAGACAGCAGACTATGGTGGTCACGGGCAGAATGTACCCTCCAAATAGACAGCAGACTCGTGTGCTCACGGGGTGAATGTACATTCCCTGCAGCCAGACTTGCATGGTAAGAGGGAGAATGTACACTTCCTACAGACAGGGTCACGTGGTCACGGGGTGAATGTACACTCCCTACAGGCTGACTTGCATGGACAATGGGAGAATGTACATTCCCTACAGACAGACTCTTGTGGTCACGGGCAGAATGTACACTGTCTACCGGCAGCAGACTCGCGTTGTCACAGGGAGAATGTACGCTCCCTACAGAAAGATTCACGTGGTCAACGGGAGAATGTACACTCCCTACAGACAGATTCACGTGGTCAACGGGAGAATGTGAACTCCCTCCAGGCAGCAGACTAGTGAGGTCACGGGCAGAATATAAACTCCCTACAGACAGACTCGCATGGTCACGGGGAGAATGTACACTCCCTATAGACAGCAGACTATAGTGGTCACGGGGAGAATGTACAGTCCCTACAGATAGACTCGCGTGGTCACGAGGAGAATGTACACTGTCGACATATAGACTCGCGTGGTCATGGGCAGAATGTACACTCCCTGTAGACAGCAGACTCGTGTAGTCACAGGGAGAATGTACAGTCCCTACAGACAGACTCTCGTGGTCACGGGGGGAATGTACACTGTCTACAGACAGACTCAAGTGGTCATGGAGAGAATGTACACTCCCTACAGACACTCACGTGGTCACGGGGAGAATGTAAACTCCCTACAGGCAGACTCGCGTTGTCACAGGGAGAATCTACACTCCCTATAGACAGCAGACACGCATGGTCACCGGAACAATGTAAACCCCCTACAGACAGACTCTCGTGGTCACGGGGAGAATGTACACTGTCTACCGGCAGCAGACTCGCGTTGTCACGGGGAGAATGTACGCTCCCTACAGACAGACTCCTGAAGTCACAGAGAGAATGTACATTCCCTACAGGCAGACTCTCATGGCCTCAGGGAGAATGTACACTCCCTACAGCCTGACTTGCATGGACAAGGGGATAATGTGCATTGTCTGCCATTAGCAGACACACGTGGTCACAGGGAGAATGTAAACTCGCTACAGACGGACTCACATGGTAACGGGGAGAACGGAAACTCCCTACAGGCAGCAGACTCACGTGGTCAATAGGAGAATGTGAACTCCCTACAGGCAGCAGACTAGTGTGGTTACGGGGAGAATGTAAACTCCCTACAGACAGACTCGCGTGTTCACGGGGAGAATGTAAACTCTCTACAGACAAACTTGCATGGTCACAGGGAGAATGTACACTCCCTACAGACTCCCACGGTCACAGGAAGAATGTACACTGTCTACCGGCAGCAGACTCGCGTTGTCTCAGGGAGAATCTACACTCCCTAGAGTTAGCAGACTATCGTCCTTACGGGCAGAATGTACACTCCCTACAGGCAGACTCTCATGGCCTCAGGGAGAATGTACACTCCCAACAGGCAGACTCACGTGGTTACGGGGAAAATATACATTCCCTACAGGCAGCAGACTCACGTGGTCACGGGCAGAATGCACCGACCCTATAGACAGCAGACTATCATGGTCACGAGGAGAATGTACACTGTCGACATATAGACTCGCGTGGTCACGGGCAGAATATAAACTCCCTACAGACAGACTCGCGTGGTCACGGGGAGAATGTACACTGTCTACATATAGACTCGCGTGGTCATGGGCAGAATGTACACTCCCTGTAGACAGCAGACTCATGTAGTCACAGGGAGAATGTACAGTCCCTACAGACAGACTTGCATGGACAATGGGAGAATGTACACTCCCTACAGACAGACTCATGTGGTCATGTGGAGAATGTACAATCCCTACAGATAGACTCGCATGGTCACGGGGTGAATGTAAACTCCCTACAGACAGACTTGCATGGACAATGGGGGAATGTACATTCCCTACAGACAGACTCTCGTGGTCATGGAGAGAATGTACACTGTCTACCGGCAGCAGACTCGCGTTGTCACAGGGAGAATGTACACTCCCTACAGACAGATTCACGTGGTCAACGGGAGAATGTACTCTCCCTACAGACAAATTCACGTGGTCAGCGGGAGAATGTGAACTCCCTCCAGGCAGCAGACTAGTGTGGTCACGGGCAGAATATAAACTCCCTACATATAGACTCGCGTGGTCATGGGCAGAATGTACACTCCCTGTAGACAGCAGACTCGTGTAGTCACAGGGAGAATGTACAGTCCCTACAGACAGACTCTCGTGGTCACGGGGGGAATGTACACTGTCTACAGACAGACTCAAGTGGTCATGGAAAGAATGTACACTCCCTACAGACACTCACGTGGTCACGGGGAGAATGTAAACTCCCTACAGGCAGACTCGCGTTGTCACAGGGAGAATCTACACTCCCTATAGAGAGCAGACTCGCGTGGTCACCAGGACAATGTAAAACCTCTACAGACAGACTCTCGTGGTCACAGGGAGAATGTACACTGTCTACCGGCAGCAGACTCGCGTTGTCACGGGGAGAATGTACGCTCCCTACAGACAGACTCATGAAGTCACAGGGAGGATGTACATTCCCTACAGGCAGACTCTCATGGCCTCAGGGAGAATGTACACTCCCTACAGCCTGACTTGCTTGGGCAAGGGGATAATGTGCATTGTCTGCCATTAGCAGACACACGTGGTCACAGGGAGAATGTAAACTCGCTACAGATGGACTCACATGGTCACAGGGAGAACGGAAACTCTCTACAGGCAGCAGACTCACGTGGTCAATGGGCAAATGTGAACTCCCTACAGGCAGCAGACTAGTGTGGTTACGGGGAGAATGTAAACTCCCTGCAGACAGACTCGCGTGGTTACGGGGAGAATGTAAACTCTCTACAGACAAACTTGCATGGTCACAGGGAGAATGTACACTCCCTATAGACAGCAGACTATAGTGGTCACGGGGAGAATGTACAGTCCCTAAAGATAGACTCGCGTTGTCACGAGGAGAATGTACACTCCCTACAGACTCCCACGGTCACAGGAAGAATGTACACTGTCTACCGGCAGCAGACTCGCGTTGTCTCAGGGAGAATTTAGTCTCTTACAGACAGACTATCGTCCTTACGGGCAGAATGTACACTCCCTACAGGCAGACTCTCATGGCCTCAAGGAGAATGTACACTCCCTACAGGCAGACTCACACGGTTACGGGGAGAATGTACATTTCCTGCAGGCAGCAGACTCACGTGGTCACGGGCAGAATGTACCGTCCCTATAGACAACAGACTCGCGTGGTCATGGGGAGAATGTACACTCCCTAGAGTTAGCAGATTATCGTCCTTACGGGCAGAATGTACACTCCCTACAGGCAGACTCTCATGGCCTCAAGGAGAATGTACACTCCCTACAGGCAGACTCACGTGGTTACGTGGAGTATGTACATTCCCTACAGGTAGCAGGCTCATGTGGTCACGGGCAGAATGTACCCTCCCTATAGACAGCAGACTATGGTAGTCACGGGCAGAATGTAATCTCCAAACAGACAGCAGACTCGCGTGCTCACGGGGAGAACGTACATTCCCTGCAGCCAGACTCGCATGGTAAGAGGGAGAATGTACACTTCCTACAGACAGGGTCACGTGGTCACGGGGTGAATGTACACTCCCTACAGGCTGACTTGCATGGACAATGGGAGAATGTACATTCCCTACAGACAGACTCTTGTGGTCACGGGCAGAATGTACACTGTCTACCGGCAGCAGACTCGCGTTGTCACAGGGAGAATGTACACTCCCTACAGACAGATTTACGTGGTCAACGGGAGAATGTACTCTCCCTACAGACAAATTCACGTGGTCAACGGGAGAATGTGAACTCCCTCCAGGCAGCAGACTAGTGTGGTCACGGGCAGAATATAAACTCCCTACAGACAGACCCGCGTGGTCACGGGGAGAATGTACACTGTCTGCATATAGACTTGCGTGGTCATGGGCAGAATGTACACTCCCTGTAGACAGCAAACTCGTGTAGTCACAGGGAGAATGTACAGTCCCTACAGACAGACTCTCGTGGTCACGGGGGGAATGTACACTGTCTACAGACAGACTCAAGTGGTCATGGAGAGAATGTAAACTCCCTACAGGCAGACTCGCGTTGTCACAGGGAGAATCTACACTCCCTATAGAGAGCAGACTCGCGTGGTCACCAGGACAATGTAATACCTCTACAGACAGACTCTCGTGGTCATAGGGAGAATGTACACTGTCTACCAGCAGCAGACTCGCGTTGTCACGGGGAGAATGTACGCTCCCTACAGACAGACTCATGAAGTCACAGGGAGGATGTACATTCCCTACAGGCAGACTCTCATGGCCTCAGGGAGAATGTACACTCCCTACAGCCTGACTTGCTTGGGCAAGGGGATAATGTGCATTGTCTGCCATTAGCAGACACACGTGGTCACAGGGAGAATGTAAACTCGCTACAGATGGACTCACATGGTCACAGGGAGAACGGAAACTCTCTACAGGCAGCAGACTCACGTGGTCAATGGGCAAATGTGAACTCCCTACAGGCAGCAGACTAGTGTGGTTACGGGGAGAATGTAAACTCCCTGCAGACAGACACGCGTGGTTACGGGGAGAATGTAAACTCTCTACAGACAAACTTGCATGGTCACAGGGAGAATGTACACTCCCTATAGACAGCAGACTATAGTGGTCACGGGGAGAATGTACAGTCCCTAAAGATAGACTCGCGTTGTCACGAGGAGAATGTACACTCCCTACAGACTCCCACGGTCACAGGAAGAATGTACACTGTCTACCGGCAGCAGACTCGCGTTGTCTCAGGGAGAATCTACACTCCCTACAGGCAGACTCTCATGGCCTCAGGGAGAATGTACACTCCCTACAGGCAGACTCACGTCGTTACGGGGAAAATGTACATTCCCTACAGGCAGACTATCATGGTCACGGGGAGAATGTACACTCCCTACAGGCAGACTCACGTGGTTACGGGGAAAATGTACATTCCCTGCAGGCAGCAGACTCATGTGGTCACGGGCAGAATGTACTGTGCCTATAGAAAACAGACTATCATGGTCATGGGGAGAATGTGCACTCCCTACAGGCACACTCACATGGTTACGGGGAGAATGTACATTTCCTACAGGCAGCAGACTCACGTGGTCACGGGCAGAATGTACCGTCCCTATAGACAGCAGACTATCGTGGTCACGGGGAGAATGTGCACTCCCTACAGGCATACTCACATGGTTACGGGGAGAATGTACATTTCCTACAGGCAGCAGACTCACATGGTCACAGGCAGAATGTACGCTCCCTATAGACAACAGACTCGCGTGGTCATGGGGAGAATGTACACTCCCTAGAGTTAGCAGATTATCGTCCTTACGGGCAGAATGTACACTCCCTACAGGCAGACTCTCATGGCCTCGAGGAGAATGTACACTCCCTACAGGCAGACTCACGTGGTTACGTGGAGTATGTACATTCCCTACAGGTAGCAGGCTCACGTGGTCACGGGCAGAATGTACCCTCCCTATAGACAGCAGACTATGGTGGTCACAGGCAGAATGTACTCTCCAAATAGACAGCAGACTCGTGTGCTCACGGGGAGAATGTACATTCCCTGCAGCCAGACTCGCATGGTAAGCGGGAGAATGTACACTTCCTACAGACAGACTCGCGTGGTCACGGGGTGAATGTACACTGTCTACATATAGACTCGCGTGGTCATGGGCAGAATGTACACTCCCTATAGACAGCAGACTCGCATGGTCACCGGGACAATGTAAACCCCCTACAGACAGACTCTCGTGGTCACGGGGAGAATGTACACTGTCTACCGGCAGCAGACTCGCGTTGTCACGGGGAGAATGTACGCTCCCTACAGACAGACTCATGTAGTCACAGGGAGAATCTACACTCCCTACAGCCTGACTTGCATGGGCAAGGGGATAATGTGCATTGTCAGCCATTAGCAGACACACGTGGTCACAGGGAGAATGTAAACTCACTACAGATGGACTCACATGGTCACAGGGAGAACGGAAACTCTCTACAGGCAGCAGACTCACGTGGTCAATTGGCGAATGTGAACTCCCTACAGACAGACTCGCGTGCTCACGGGGAGAATGTACACTCCCTATAGACAGCAGCCTCGTGTGGTCACAGGGAGAATGTACAGTCCCTACAGACAGACTTGCGTGGTCCCGGGGGGAATGTACACTGTCTACAGACAGACTCAAGTAGTCATGGAGAGAATGTACACTCCCTACAGACACTCACATTGTCACGGGGAGAATTTAAACTCCGTACAGACAGACTCGCGTTGTCACAGGGAGAATGTACAGTTCCTATAGACAGCAGACTCGCGTGGTCACGGGTACAATGTAAACCCCCTACAGACAGACTCTCGTGGTCACAGGGAGAATGTACACTGTCTACCGGCAGCAGACTCGCGTTGTCACAGGGAGAATGTACACTCCCTACAGACAGACTGACATGGTCACAGGGAGAATGTAAACTCCCTACAGGCAGACTCTCGTGGCCTCGGGGAGAATGTACACTCCCTACAGGCAAACTCACGTGGTCATGGGCAGAATGTACGCTCCCTATAGACAGCAGACTCGAGTAGTCATGGGGAGAATGTACACTCCCTACAGACAGTAGACTCACGAGGCCACGGGGAGAATGTACTCTCCCTACAGATAGCAGACTTGTGTGGTCATGTGGAGAATGTACAATCCCTACAGATAGACTCGCATGGTCACGGGGCGAATGTAAACTCCCTAGAGACAGACTCACGTGGTCACGGAGAGAATGTATACTCCCTACAGGCTGACTTGCATGGATAAGGGGAGAATGTACACTGTCTACCATTAGCAGACCCACGTGGTCACGGGGAGAATGTAAACTCGCTACAGACAGACTCGCGTCATCACGGGGAGAACGGAAACTCCCTACAGGCAGCAGACTCGCGTGCTCAGGCAGCGAATGTACACTCCCTGCAGACTGACTCGCATGCTCACAGGGAGAATGTAGACTCCCTACAGACAGACACTTGTGGTCACGGGCAGAATGTACCGTCCCTACAGACAGCAGACTTGTGAGGCCACGGGGAGAATGTGCACTCCCTACAGGCAGACTCACATGGTTACGGGGAGAATGTACCCTCCAAATAGACAGCAGACTCGCGTGCTCATGGGGAGAATGTACACTCCCTATAGACAGCAGACTCGCGTAGTCACGGGGAGAATGTAAATTCGCTACAGACAGACTCACGTGGTCACGGGGTGAATGTACACTCCCTATAGACAGCAGACTCGCGTAGTCACGGGGAGAATGTAAATTCGCTACAGACAGACTCACGTGGTCACGGGGTGAATGTACACTCCCTATAGACAGCAGACTCGCGTAGTCACGGGGAGAATGTAAATTCGCTACAGACAGACTCACGTGGTCACGGGGAGAATGTACACTCTCTATAGACAGCAGACTCGCATAGTCACGGGAAGAATATACACTCCCTACAGACAGCAGACTTGTGAGGCCACGGGGAGAATATACACTCCCTATGGACAGCAGGCTCGTCTGATCATGTGGAGAATGTACAATCCCTGCAGATAGACTCGCATGGTCACTGGGCGAATGTAAACTCCCTACAGACAGACTCATGTGGTCACGGCGAGAATGTACACTCCCTACAGACAGACTCTCGTGGTCACGGGCAGAATGTACACTGTCTACTGTCAGCAGACTCACGTTGTCACAGGGAGAATGTACACTCCCTACAGACAGATTCACGTGGTCAATGGGAGAATGTACACTCCCTACAGACAAATTCACGTGGTCAATGGGAGAATGTGAATTCCCTCCAGGCAGCAGACTAGTATGGTCACGGGGAGAATGTAAACTCCCTACAGACAGACTCGCGTGCTCACGGGGAGAATGTACACTCCCTATAGACAGCAGCCTCGTGTGGTCACAGGGAGAATGTACACTCCCTACAGACAGACTTGCGTGGTCCCGGGGGGAATGTACACTGTCTACAGACAGACTCAAGTAGTCATGGAGAGAATGTACACTCCCTACAGACACTCACATTGTCACGGGGAGAATTTAAACTCCGTACAGACAGACTCGCGTTGTCACAGGGAGAATGTACAGTTCCTATAGACAGCAGACTCGCGTGGTCACGGGTACGATGTAAACCCCCTACAGACAGACTCTCGTGGTCACAGGGAGAATGTACACTGTCTACCGGCAGCAGACTCGCGTTGTCACAGGGAGAATGTACACTCCCTACAGACAGACTGACATGGTCACAGGGAGAATGTAAACTCCCTACAGACAGACTCGTGTGGTCACGGGGAGTAGATACACTCCCTACAGACAGACTCACGTAGTCACAGGGAGAATGTACACTCCCTACAGACAGCAGACTCTCATGGTCACGGGGAAAATGTACCCTCCCTATAGACACAGACTCGCGTGGTCATGGGGAGAATGTACACTCTCAACAGACAAACTTGCATGGTCACAGGGAGAATGTACACTCCCTACAGGCAGCAGACTCTCATGGTCACGGGGAAAATGTACCCTCCCTATAGACACAGACTCGCGTGGTCATGGGGAGAATGTACACTCTCAACAGACAAACTTGCATGGTCACAGGGAGAATGTACACTCCCTACAGGCAGCAGACTCTCATGGTCACGGGGAAAATGTACCCTCCCTATAGACACAGACTCGCGTGGTCATGGGGAGAATGTACACTCCCCAGAGTTAGCAGACTATCGTCCTTATGGGGAGAATGTACACTCCCTACAGGCAGACTCTCACGGCCTCGGGGAGAATGTACACTCCCTACAGGCAGACTCACATGGTTACGGGGAGAAGGTACATTCCCTACAGGCAGCAGACTCACGTGGTCACGGGCAGAATGTACCGTCCCTATAGACAGCAGACTATCGTGGTCACGGGGAGAATGTGCACTCCCTACAGGCAGACTCACATAGTTACGGGGAGAATGTACATTCCCTACAGGCATCAGACTCACGTGGTCACAGGCAGAATGTACCCTCCCTATAGACAGCAGATCACGTGATCACGGGGAGAATGCACACTCCCTACAGACTGACATGGTCACAGGGAGAATGTAAACTCCCTACAGACAGACTCGTGTGGTCACGGGGAGAAGATACACTCCCTACAGACAGACTCACGTAGTCACAGGGAGAATGTACACTCCCTATAGACAGCAGACTCGCGTGCTCACGGGGAGAATGTACATTCCCTGCAGCCAGACTCACATGGTAAGGGGGAGAATGTACACTTCCTACAGACAGGGTCACGTGGTCACATGGTGGATGTACTCTCCCTATAGACAGCAGACTCGTGTAGTCACGGAGAGAATGTACTCTCCCTACAGCCAGAGTCACGTGGTCACGGGGAGAATGTACATTCGTTAAAGGCAGACTCACGTGGTCACGGGGAGAATGTACACTCTCTATAGATAGCAGACTCACGTAGTCACGGGAAGAATATACACTCCCTACAGACAGCAGACTTGCGAGGCCACGGGGAGATGTACACTCCCTATAGACAGCAGACTCGTGTAATCATGTGGAGAATGTACAATCCCTACAGATAGACTCGCATGGTCACGGGGAGAATGTAAACCCCCTACAGACAGACTCACGTGGTCACGGAGAGAATGTACACTCCCTACAGGCTGACTCACGTGGTTACGGAGAGAATGTACATTCCCTACAGGCAGACTCACGTGGTTACGGGGAGAATGTACACTCCCTAGAGTTAGCAGATTATCGTCCTTACGGGCAGAATGTACACTCCCTACAGGCAGACTCTCATGGCCTCGAGGAGAATGTACACTCCCTACAGGCAGACTCACGTGGTTACGTGGAGTATGTACATTCCCTACAGGTAGCAGGCTCACGTGGTCACGGGCAGAATGTACCCTCCAAATAGACAGCAGACTCGCGTGCTCACGGGGAGAATGTACATTCCCTGCAGCCAGACTCACATGGTAAGGGGGAGAATGTACACTTCCTACAGACAGGGTCACGTGGTCACGGGGTGAATGTACACTCCCTACAGACAGACTCACATGGTCACGGAGAGAATGTATACTCCGTACAGGCTGACTTGCATGGACAATGGGAGAATGTACACTCCCTACAGACAGACTCTTGTGGTCACGGGCAGAATGTACACTGTCTACCGGCAGCAGACTCGCGTTGTCACACGGAGAATGTACACTCCCTACAGACAGATTCACGTGGTCAACGGGAGAATGTAAACTCCCTCCAGGCAGCAGACTAATGTGGTCACGGGGAGAATGTAAACTCCCTACAGACTAACTCGCGTGGTCACGGGGAGAATGTACACGCCCTATAGACAGCCGACTCGCGTGGTCACGGGGAGAATGCACATTCCCAACAGGCAGCAGACTCGTGTAGTCACAGGGAGAATGTACACTGTCTACAGACAGACTCAAGTGGTCATGGAGAGAATGTACACTCCCTATAGACAGCAGGCTCGCGTGGTCATGGGCAGAATGTACACTCCCTATGGACAGCAGACTCGCGTGGTCACGAGGAGAATGTACAGTCCCTACAGACAGACTCGCGTGGTCACGGGGTGAATGTACACTGTCTACATATAGACTCGCGTGGTCATGGGCAGAATGTACACTCCCTGTAGACAGCAGACTTGTGTAGTCACAGGGAGAATGTACAGTCCCTACAGACAGACTCGCGTGGTCACAGGGGGAATGTACACTGTCTACAGACAGACTCAAGTGGTCATGGAGAGAATGTACACTCCCTACAGACACTCACGTGGTCACGGGGAGAATGTAAACTCACTACAGACAGACTCGCGTTGTCACAGGGAGAATGTACACTCCCAACAGGCAGCAGACTGGCATGGTCACGGAGAGAATGTACACTCCCTATAGACAGCAGACGCGCGTGGTCACGAGTAGAATGTACACTCCCTACAGACAGACTGAGGTGGTCACAGGGAGAATGTAAACTCCCACAGACAGACTCATGTGGTCACGGGGAGAAGATACACTCCCTACAGACAGACTCACGTAGTCACAGGGAGAATGTACACTCCCTACAGACAGACTGAGGTGGTCACAGGGAGAATGTAAACTCCCACAGACAGACTCATGTGGTCACGGGGAGAAGATACACTCCCTACAGACAGACTCACGTAGTCACAGGGAGAATGTACACTCCCTACAGACAGACTGAGGTGGTCACAGGGAGAATGTAAACTCCCACAGACAGACTCATGTGGTCACGGGGAGAAGATACACTCCCTACAGACAGACTCACGTAGTCACAGGGAGAATGTACACTCCCTACAGACAGCAGACTCACGTGGTCACGTGGAGAATGTACACTCCGTATAGACAGCAGAGTCGCGTGTTTAAGGGGAGAATGTACACTCTCTACAGACAGACTGACGTGGTCACAGGGAGAATGTACACTCCCTACAGGCAGCAGACTCTCGTGGTCTCGGGGAGAATGTACTCTCCCTACAGGCAGACTCACATGGTTATGGGGAGAATGTACATTTCCAACAGGCGGCAGACTCGCGTAGTCATGGGCAGAATGTACACTCCCTATAGACAGCAGACTCGTGTGGTCACAGGGAGAATGTACACTCCCTACAGACAGACTTGCGTTGTCACAGGGAGAATGTACACTCCCTATAGACAGCAGACTCGCGTGGTCACTGGGACAATGTAAACCCCCTACAGACAGACTCGCATGGTCACGGGGGGAATGCACACTGTCTACAGACAGACTCAAGTGGTCATGGAGATAATGTACACTTCCTACAGACACTCACATTGTCACGGGGAGAATTTAAACTCCGTACAGACAGACTCGCGTTGTCACAGGGAGAATGTACACTCCCTATAGACAGCAGACTCGCGTGGTCAAGGGGACAATGTAAACCCCCTACAGACAGACTCGTGTGGTCACGGGGAGAAGATACACTCCCTACAGACAGACTCACGTAGTCACAGGGAGAATGTACACTCCCTATAGACAGCAGACTCGCGTGCTCACGGGGAGAATAATGCGTTGTGCTAACTCCTATGCTACAGTTCCCTCCCCCCTTCAACCTCATAAGGAAGTTGACATGTTCGGTGAGCTTCCCTGGCGGTGGCATTTTTTGCAGTTGGAGCAGGACAGGCTGTTGGTGACACCCACACCTATCTGAGGACTCATCCATTCCAAGTGAATCCATGCTCTGATCTGATCTAAGCTGGAAACACCCAGTGGGTCAGGCAGCATCTGCGGATAAGGAACAGTAACTGCACAAGAAGAGTTGCTGAAAGGCTGAGAGAATTGGCCATTTCTCTTTGGAGTGATTGAGGACGAGGGGTGACATGGTAGAGCTGTAGGAGATGATAAAAGGAATAGATCGAGTAATTAGCCAGAGACTTTTCCCCAGGGTGGAAATAGCTACAGAGCAGGTGGCGGGGGCATAATTTTAAGGTGATTGGAGGAATGTATGGGGGGATGTCAGAGGTAAATTATTTACACAGAGTGGTGGGTGTGTGAAATGACCTGCCGGGGTGGTGGTGGATATTTAAGAAACGTTTAGCCGCATGGATGATAGAAAAATGGAGGGTTATATGGGAGGGATTGATCTCAAAGTAGATTAAAATCTCAGCGCAACATCGTGGGCCGAAGGGCCTGTACTGTACTTTTAGAGGTCCCTCCTGACCCGGGTGCAAAGCTCTGCACCGCGCCCTGCCAACGTTCAGCGGAGACCGGCTGGTTCTGCGTCTGCCGGCCGTGAGGAAGGGTTCGGAGCCCCGATTTCAGGAGCGGCTGGATCTACTGACGGGAGAAGCCTGGGCGGAGCCCTGGTCTCTTGCTTTCGCTTTTCTGGTGCAGCAGGAACTGGCCTTGAGCTTCCGCGCTTCGGTCGTGACAGGAGCCCGGCGCCCGTTCGCCCGCCCGGCGATGAGCCATGAGAGTGCGTGGGATCTCTGCGACCGGGCAGGTCAGCAGCGGGCAGAGGGGAGAGGGGCTTGCAGAGGGGATGATGGGCTGAATTCCGCCCCGCCTTTGCGTGTGAGGTGGTGTCGGTGCGTGTCAATCCGCACCGCTCTGTCCGCGCCACTCAGTTCCAACCCCACCCAGAGGCGGCGGGACCCCCGCAGGGCGCCCTGGGCTGAGAGGAGGTGGGAGCTGCGGGCCGACGGGGAGGTTTACACGCTGGGGCCGGTCCCCGGGGAGTTGGGGAAGGTGGCTCCCCGGCCGGGGTGAGGACTCATAACGGTTCCTCTACCGGGTGCTCCCGGTCTGGGGCGCGCCACCTGAACGGGGAGTGAGCCCCCTACTGGGAGGGTAAACTATATCGGGGGCTGTATGGGGAGTGGGTAAATAGAGAGAGAGAGTGTGGGAGGGGGAGGGAGGGAGTGGGTAAATACAGGGAGTGTAGGTGAGTGTGTGGGAGAGAGTGAAGGAGGGAGTGGGTAAATAGAGAGAGAGAGTGTGGGAGGGGGAGGGAGGGGGAGGGAGGGAGTGGGTAAATAGAGAGAGAGTGTGCAGGTGAGTGTGTGTGGGAGGGGAGAGAGAGTGAACGAGGGAGTGGGTAAATAGAGTGAGTGTAGATGAGTGTGTGTGGGAGTTTGAGGGTGAGAGTGAAGGAGGGAGTGGGTAAATAGAGAGATTGAAGGAGGGAGTGGGTAAATAGAGTGAGTGCAGATGAGTGTGTGTGGGGAGAGGGAGAGAGTGAAGGAGGGAGTGGGTAAATAGAGTGAAGGAGGGAGTGGGTAAATAGAGAGAGTGTAGGTGAGTGTGTGTGTGAGTGTGAGAGAGAGAGTGAAGGAGGGAGTGGGTAAATAGAGAGATTGAAGGAGGGAGTGGGTAAATAGAGTGAGTGCAGATGAGTGTGTGTGGGAGTGTGAGGGAGAGAGTGAAGGAGGGAGTGGGTAAATAGAGAGAGAGTGTGTAGGTGAGTGTGTGTGGGAGGGGGGAGAGAGTGAAGGAGGGAGTGGGTAAATAGAGAGAGAGTGTGGGAGGGGAGGGAGGGAGTGGGTAGATAGTGAGGGAGAGTGTGGGTGAGTGTGTGTGGGAGTGAGGGAGAGAGTGAAGGAGGGAGTGGGTAAATAGAGTGAGTGTAGGTGAGTGTGTGCGGGAGGGGAGAGAGAGTGAAGGAGGGAGTGGGTAAATAGAGTGAAGGAGGGAGTGGGTAAATAGAGAGAGTGTAGGTGAGTGTGTGTGTGAGTGTGAGAGAGAGAGTGAAGGAGGGAGTGGGTAAATAGAGAGATTGAAGGAGGGAGTGGGTAAATAGAGTGAGTGCAGATGAGTGTGTGTGGGAGTGTGAGGGAGAGAGTGAAGGAGGGAGTGGGTAAATAGAGAGAGAGTGTGTAGGTGAGTGTGTGTGGGAGGGGGGAGAGAGTGAAGGAGGGAGTGGGTAAATAGAGAGAGAGTGTGGGAGGGGAGGGAGGGAGTGGGTAGATAGTGAGGGAGAGTGTGGGTGAGTGTGTGTGGGAGTGAGGGAGAGAGTGAAGGAGGGAGTGGGTAAATAGAGTGAGTGTAGGTGAGTGTGTGCGGGAGGGGAGAGAGAGTGAAGGAGGGAGTGGGTAAATAGAGTGAGTGCAGATGAGTGTGTGTGGGGAGAGGGAGAGAGTGAAGGAGGGAGTGGGTAAATAGAGTGAAGGAGGGAGTGGGTAAATAGAGAGAGTGTAGGTGAGTGTGTGTGTGAGTGTGAGAGAGTGAAGGAGGGAGTGGGTAAATAGAGAGAGTGAAGGAGGGAGTGGGTAAATAGAGAGAGAGTGTGGGAGGGGAGGGAGGGAGTGGGTAGATAGTGAGGGAGAGTGTGGGTGAGTGTGTGTGGGAGTGAGGGAGAGAGTGAAGGAGGGAGTGGGTAAATAGAGTGAGTGTAGGTGAGTGTGTGCGGAAGTTTGAGGGAGAGAGTGAAGGAGGGAGTGGGTAAATAGAGAGAGTGAAGGAGGGAGTGGGTAAATAGAGTGAGTGTAGGTGTGTGTGTGGGAGGGGAGAGAGAGTGAAGGAGGGAGTGGGTAAATAGAGTGAGTGTAGATGAGTGTGTGTGGGGAGAGGGAGAGAGTGAAGGAGGGAGTGGGTAAATAGAGTGAAGGAGGGAGTGGGTAAATAGAGAGAGTGTAGGTGAGTGTGTGTGTGAGTGTGAGAGAGTGAAGGAGGGAGTGGGTAAATAGAGAGAGTGAAGGAGGGAGTGGGTAAATAGAGTGAAGGAGGGAATGGGTAAATCGAGTGTGTAGGTGAGTGTGTGTGGGAGTGTGAGGGAGAGAGTGAAGGAGGGAGTGAGTAAATAGAGAGAGTGAAGGAGGGAGTGGGTAAATAGAGAGAGTGAAGGTGAGTGTGTGCGGGTGTGAGAGAGAGAGTGAAGGAGGGAGTGAGTAAATAGAGAGAGTGAAGGAGGGAGTGGGTAAATAGAGTGTAGGTGAGTGTGTGTGGGAGTGTGAGGGAGCGAATGAAGGAGGGAGTGGATAAATAGAGTGTAGGTGAGTGTGTGTGGGAGTGTGAGGGAGCGAATGAAGGAGGGAGTGGGTAAATAGAGAGAGAGTGTGGGAGGGGGAGGGAGGGAGTGGGTAGATAGTGAGGGAGAGTGTGGGTGAGTGTGTGAGGGAGTGTGAGGGAGAGAGTGAAGGAGGGAGTGGGTAAATAGAGAGAGAGTGTGGGAGGGGGAGGGAGGCAGTGGGTAGATAGTGAGGGAGAGTGTAGGTGAGTGTGTGAGGGAGTGTGAGGGAGAGAGTGATGGAGGGAGTGGGTAAATAGAGAGAGAGTGTGGGAGGGGGAGGGAGGGAGTGGGTAGATAGTGAGGGAGAGTGTGGGTGAGTGTGTGTGGGAGTGTGAGGGAGAGAGTGAAGGAGGGAGAGGGTAAATAGAGAGAGAGTGTGTGGGAAGGGGAGCAAGGGAGAGTGTGGGTGAGTGTGTGTGGGAGTGTGAGGGAGAGAGTGAAGGAGGGAGTGGGTAAATAGACAGAGAGTGTGGGAGGGGGAGGGAGGGAGTGGGTAAATAGAGAGAGTGTGTGGGTGAGTGTGTGCGGGAGGGGGGAGAGTGAAGAAGGGAGTGGGTGAATAGAGAGAGTGATGGAGGGAGTGGGTAAATAGAGTGAGTGTAGGTGAGTGTGTGTGGGAGTGTGAGGGAGCAAGTGAAGGAGGGAGTGGGTAAATAGAGAGAGAGTGTGGGAGGGGGAGGGAGGGAGTGGGTAGATAGGGAGAGTGTGGGTGAGTGTGTGTGGGTGGGGGGAGAGAGTGAAGGAGGGAGTGGGTAAATAGAGTGAGTGTAGGTGAGTGTGTGTGGGAGTGTGAGGGAGCAAGTGAAGGAGGGAGTGGGTAAATAGAGAGAGAGTGTGGGAGGGGGAGGGAGGGAGTGGGTAGATAGGGAGAGTGTAGGTGAGTGTGTGGGTGGGGGGAGAGAGTGAAGGAGGGAGTGGGTAAATAGAGTGAGTGTAGGTGAGTGTGTGTGGGAGTGTGAGGGAGAGAGTGAAGGAGGGAGTGGGTAAATAGAGTGAAGGAGGGAGTGGATAAATAGAGTGTAGGTGAGTGTGTGTGGGAGTGTGAGGGAGAGAGTGAAGGAGGGAGTGGGTAAATAGAGAGAGAGTGTGGGAGGGGGAGGGAGGGAGTGGGTAGATAGTGAGGGAGAGTGTGGGTGAGTGTGTGTGGGAGTGTGAGGGAGAGAGTGAAGGAGGGAGTGGGTAAATAGAGAGAGAGTGTGGGAGGGGGAGGGAGGGAGTGGGTAGATAGTGAGGGAGAGTGTAGGTGAGTGTGTGAGGGAGTGTGAGGGAGAGAGTGATGGAGGGAGTGGGTAAATAGAGAGAGAGTGTGGGAGGGGGAGGGAGGGAGTGGGTAGATAGTGAGGGAGAGTGTGGGTGAGTGTGTGTGGGAGTGTGAGGGAGAGAGTGAAGGAGGGAGTGGGTAAATAGACAGAGAGTGTGGGAGGGGGAGGGAGGGAGTGGGTAAATAGAGAGAGTGTGTGGGTGAGTGTGTGCGGGAGGGGGGAGAGAGTGAAGAAGGGAGTGGGTGAATAGAGAGAGTGATGGAGGGAGTGGGTAAATAGAGTGAGTGTAGGTGAGTGTGTGTGGGAGTGTGAGGGAGCAAGTGAAGGAGGGAGTGGGTAAATAGAGAGAGAGTGTGGGAGGGGGAGGGAGGGAGTGGGTAGATAGGGAGAGTGTGGGTGAGTGTGTGTGGGTGGGTAAATAGAGTGAAGGAGGGAGTGGGTAAATAGAGTGAGTGTAGGTGAGTGTGTGTGGGAGTGTGAGGGAGAGAGTGAAGGAGGGAGTGGGTAAATAGAGTGAAGGAGGGAGTGGATAAATAGAGTGTAGGTGAGTGTGTGTGGGAGTGTGAGGGAGCGAGTGAAGGAGGGAGTGGGTAAATAGAGAGAGAGTGTGGGAGGAGGAGGGAGGGAGTGGGTAGATAGTGAGGGAGAGTGTGGGTGAGTGTGTGAGGGAGAGAGTGATGGAGGGAGTGGGTAAATAGAGTGAGTGTAGGTGAGTGTGTGTGGGAGTGTGAGGGAGAGAGTGAAGGAGGGAGTGGGTAAATAGAGTGAGTGTAGGTGAGTGTGTGTGGGAGTGTGAGGGAGAGAGTGAAGGAGGGAGTGGGTAAATAGACAGAGAGTGTGGGAGGGGGAGGGAGGGAGTGGGTAAATAGAGACAGTGTGTGGGTGAGTGTGTGCGGGAGGGGGAGAGAGTGAAGGAGGGAATGGGTAAATAGAGTGAGTGTAGATGAGTGTGTGTGTGAGTGTGAGGGAGCTAGTGAAGGAGGGAGTGGGTAAATAGAGAGAGAGTGTGGGAGGGGGAGGGAGGGAGTGGGTAGATAGTGAGGGAGAGTGTGGGTGAGTATGTGTGGGAGTGTGAGGGAGAGTGAAGGAGGGAGTGGGTAAATAGAGTGAGTGTAGGTGAGTGTGTGGGAGTGTGAGGGAGAGAGTGAAGGAGGGAGTGGGTAAATAGAGAGTGTGGGAAGGGGAGTGAGATAGAGTGTGGGTGAGTGTGTGTGGGAGTGTGAGGGAGAGAGTGAAGGAGGGAGTGGGTAAATAGACAGAGAGTGTGCGGGGGGCGTGAGGGAGTGGGTAAATAGAGAGAGAGTGTGTAGGTGAGTGTGTGTGGGAGGGGGGAGAGAGTGAAGGAGGGAGTGGGTAAATAGAGAGAGAGTGTGGGAGGTGAGGGAGGGAGTGGGTAAATAGAGAGTGTGTAGGTGAGTGTGTGTGGGAGGGGGGAGAGAGTGAAGGAGGGAGTGGGTAAATAGAGTGAAGGAGGGAGTGGGTATATAGAGTGAGTGTAGGTGAGTGTGTGTGGGAGTGTGAGGGAGAGAGTGAAGGAGGGAGTGGGTAAATAGAGAGAGTGAAGGAGGGAGTGGGTAAATAGAGTGAGTGTAGGTGAGTGTGTGTGGAAGTGTGAGGGAGAGAGTGAAGGAGGGAGTGGGTAAATAGAGAGAGTGAAGGAGGGAGTGGGTAAATAGAGTGTAGGTGAGTGTGTGTGGGAGTGTGAGGAGAGAGTGAAGGAGCGAGTGAGTAAATAGAGAGAGAGTGTGGGAGGGGAGGGAGGGAGTGGGTAAATAGAGAGAGAGTGTGTAGGTCAGTGTGTGTGGGAGGGGGGAGAGAGTGAAGGAGGGAGTGGGTAAATAGAGTGAGTGTAGGTGAGTGTGTGTGGAAGTGTGAGGGAGAGAGTGAAGGAGGGAGTGAGTAAATAGAGAGAGTGAAGGAGGGAGTGGGTAAATAGAGTGAGTGTAGATGACTGTGTGGGGAGAGGGAGAGAGTGAAGGAGGGAGTGGGTAAATAGAGTGAAGGAGGGAGTGGGTAAATAGAGTGAGTGTAGATGACTGTGTGGGGAGAGGGAGAGAGTGAAGGAGGGAGTGGGTAAATAGAGTGAAGGAGGGAGTGGGTAAATAGAGTGAGTGTAGGTGAGTGTGTGTGGAAGTGTGAGGGAGAGAGTGAAGGAGGGAGTGAGTAAATAGAGTGAGTGTAGGTGAGTGTGTGTGGAAGTGTGAGGGAGAGAGTGAAGGAGGGAGTGAGTAAATAGAGAGAGTGAAGGAGGGAGTGGGTAAATAGAGTGAGTGTAGATGACTGTGTGGGGAGAGGGAGAGAGTGAAGGAGGGAGTGGGTAAATAGAGTGAAGGAGGGAGTGGGTAAATAGAGTGAGTGTAGGTGAGTGTGTGTGGAAGTGTGAGGGAGAGAGTGAAGGAGGGAGTGGGTAAATAGAGAGAGTGAAGGAGGGAGTTGGTAAATAGAGTGTAGGTGAGTGTGTGGGAGTGTGAGGGAGAGAGTGAAGGAGGGAGTGGGTAAATAGAGTGAGTGTAGGTGAGTGTGTGTGGAAGTGTGAGGGAGAGAGTGAAGGAGGGAGTGGGTAAATAGAGTGAGTGTAGATGACTGTGTGGGGAGAGGGAGAGAGTGAAGGAGGGAGTGGGTAAATAGAGTGAAGGAGGGAGTGGGTAAATAGAGTGAGTGTAGGTGAGTGTGTGTGGAAGTGTGAGGGAGCGAGTGAAGGAGGGAGTGGGTAAATAGAGAGAGAGTGTGGGAGGGGGAGGGAGGGAGTGGGTAGATAGTGAGGGAGAGTGTGGGTGAGTGTGTGAGGGAGTGTGAGGGAGAGAGTGATGGAGGGAGTGGGTAAATAGAGTGAGTGTAGGTGAGTGTGTGTGGGAGTGTGAGGGAGAGAGTGAAGGAGGGAGTGGGTAAATAGAGTGAGTGTAGGTGAGTGTGTGTGGGAGTGTGAGGGAGAGAGTGAAGGAGGGAGTGGGTAAATAGACAGAGAGTGTGGGAGGGGGAGGGAGGGAGTGGGTAAATAGAGACAGTGTGTGGGTGAGTGTGTGCGGGAGGGGGAGAGAGTGAAGGAGGGAATGGGTAAATAGAGTGAGTGTAGATGAGTGTGTGTGTGAGTGTGAGGGAGCTAGTGAAGGAGGGAGTGGGTAAATAGAGAGAGAGTGTGGGAGGGGGAGGGCGGGAGTGGGTAGATAGTGAGGGAGAGTGTGGGTGAGTATGTGTGGGAGTGTGAGGGAGAGTGAAGGAGGGAGTGGGTAAATAGAGTGAGTGTAGGTGAGTGTGTGGGAGTGTGAGGGAGAGAGTGAAGGAGGGAGTGGGTAAATAGAGAGTGTGGGAAGGGGAGTGAGATAGAGTGTGGGTGAGTGTGTGTGGGAGTGTGAGGGAGAGAGTGAAGGAGGGAGTGGGTAAATAGACAGAGAGTGTGCGGGGGGCGTGAGGGAGTGGGTAAATAGAGAGAGAGTGTGTAGGTGAGTGTGTGTGGGAGGGGGGAGAGAGTGAAGGAGGGAGTGGGTAAATAGAGAGAGAGTGTGGGAGGTGAGGGAGGGAGTGGGTAAATAGAGAGTGTGTAGGTGAGTGTGTGTGGGAGGGGGGAGAGAGTGAAGGAGGGAGTGGGTAAATAGAGTGAAGGAGGGAGTGGGTATATAGAGTGAGTGTAGGTGAGTGTGTGTGGGAGTGTGAGGGAGAGAGTGAAGGAGGGAGTGGGTAAATAGAGAGAGTGAAGGAGGGAGTGGGTAAATAGAGTGAGTGTAGGTGAGTGTGTGTGGAAGTGTGAGGGAGAGAGTGAAGGAGGGAGTGGGTAAATAGAGAGAGTGAAGGAGGGAGTGGGTAAATAGAGTGTAGGTGAGTGTGTGTGGGAGTGTGAGGAGAGAGTGAAGGAGCGAGTGAGTAAATAGAGAGAGAGTGTGGGAGGGGAGGGAGGGAGTGGGTAAATAGAGAGAGAGTGTGTAGGTCAGTGTGTGTGGGAGGGGGGAGAGAGTGAAGGAGGGAGTGGGTAAATAGAGTGAGTGTAGGTGAGTGTGTGTGGAAGTGTGAGGGAGAGAGTGAAGGAGGGAGTGAGTAAATAGAGAGAGTGAAGGAGGGAGTGGGTAAATAGAGTGAGTGTAGATGACTGTGTGGGGAGAGGGAGAGAGTGAAGGAGGGAGTGGGTAAATAGAGTGAAGGAGGGAGTGGGTAAATAGAGTGAGTGTAGATGACTGTGTGGGGAGAGGGAGAGAGTGAAGGAGGGAGTGGGTAAATAGAGTGAAGGAGGGAGTGGGTAAATAGAGTGAGTGTAGGTGAGTGTGTGTGGAAGTGTGAGGGAGAGAGTGAAGGAGGGAGTGAGTAAATAGAGAGAGTGAAGGAGGGAGTTGGTAAATAGAGTGTAGGTGAGTGTGTGGGAGTGTGAGGGAGAGAGTGAAGGAGGGAGTGGGTAAATAGAGTGAGTGTAGGTGAGTGTGTGTGGAAGTGTGAGGGAGAGAGTGAAGGAGGGAGTGAGTAAATAGAGAGAGTGAAGGAGGGAGTTGGTAAATAGAGTGTAGGTGAGTGTGTGGGAGTGTGAGGGAGAGAGTGAAGGAGGGAGTGGGTAAATAGAGTGAGTGTAGGTGAGTGTGTGTGGAAGTGTGAGGGAGAGAGTGAAGGAGGGAGTGAGTAAATAGAGAGAGTGAAGGAGGGAGTTGGTAAATAGAGTGTAGGTGAGTGTGTGTGGGAGTGTGAGGGAGCAAGTGAAGGAGGGAGTGGGTAAATAGAGAGAGAGTGTGGGAGGGGGAGGGAGGGAGTGGGTAGATAGTGAGGGAGAGTGTGGGTGAGTGTGTGTGGGAGGGCAAGGGAGAGAGTGCAGAAGGGAGTGGATAAATAGAGTGAGAGTGAGGGAGCGTGAAGGAGGGAATGGGTAGATAGGGTGTGGGTGAGTGTGTGTGTGTGGGAGGGGAAGGGAGGGACTGGGTCTATGGGACGAGGGAGAAGTTTGGATAGGTACATGGATGGGAGGGACATGGAGGCTATGGTCTGGTGTGGGTCGATGGGACTAGGGAGAAGTTTGGATAGGAACATGGACGGGAGGGATATGGAGTGCGATGGTCTAAGTGCATTAGAGGTTCAGAAGGGGCTGGATAGGCTGAAGGCCTGTTTCTGTGCTGTAGTGCTCCCTAAGGTAGGGTGAGTTTTCTAGCCTGGCTTCCTGCCCCGAGACTGTCGGAGGAGATGTGAGCCCAGAGCAATGCTGGAGCATAGCTTTGTTGTGTACTGGGAGCTGATGTTGGACACAGGTCTCTCCCAGTCACCCAGCTGATGGGGATTTCTGGTAGACGGCAAGGGGGATTGCCAAATGTAGATAACTAAACAAATATGAAAGGTGATCTTACAGGCCATGAAAGTACTTCTTATTCTGTTGAAGGACATAATTGGTGCAGTTATACTCTGGAACATTTCAGATTACCTTCACTTCAGTGAGAATAAGTGTGAGTTCAGGAATGTTTGAGCAGCCTAGAGCACCCATGTGTATCCTGTTAACAGTTTAATTAGCCGAGGAGCGAAGTGTTACTTGGTAGTACTGGAGAACTTGGTCAGTTTGAGAGCGTAGACCATAATACTACGTGACGTAGAGTAGGAGCAGAATTAGGCCATTCAGCTCCTCTAGTCTGCTCCACTATTCCACTATTCCACGATGGATGATTTAGAAAACCATAGAAACCATAGAAAAACTACATCACAGAAACAGGCCTTTTGGCCCTTCTTGGCTGTGCTGAACCATTTTCTGCCTAGTCCCACTGACCTGCACACGGACCATATCCCTCCATACACCTCCCATCCATGTATCTGTCCAACTTACTCTTAAATGTTAAAAAAGAACCCGCATTTACCACCTCGTCTGGCAGCTCATTCCACACTCCCACCACTCTCTATGTGAAGAAGCCCCCCCCAAATGTTCCCTTTAAACTTTTCCCCCCTCACCCTTAACCCATGTCCTCTGGTTCTTTTCTCCCCTTGCCTCAGTGGAAAAAACTTGCTTGCATTCACTCTATCTATACCCATCATAATTTTATATACCTCTATCAAATCTCCCCTCATTCTTCTACGCTCCAGGGAATAAAGTCCTAACCTATTCAACCTTTCTCTGTAACTGAGTTTCTCAAGTCCTGGCAACATCCTTGTAAACCTTCTCTGCACTCTTTCAACCTTATTTATATCATTCCTGTAATTTGGTGACCAAAACTGAACACAATACTCCAGATTTGGCCTCACCAATGCCTTATACAACCTCATCATAACATTCCAGCTCTTATACTCAATACTTTGATTAATAAAGGCCAATGTACCAAAAGCTCTCTTTATGACCCTATCTACCTGTGACGCCACTTTTAGGGAATTTTGTATCTGTATTCCCAGATACCTCTGTTCTACTGCACTCCTCAGTGCCTTACCATTAACCCTGTATGTCCTACCTTGGTAGAACATTTATCATTCTTCTCAACAAACAACATACATCAAAGTTGCTGGTGAACGCAGCAGGCCAAGCAGCATCTATAGGAAGAGGTGCAGTCGACGTTTCAGGCCGAGATCCTTCGTCAGGACTAACTGAAGGAAGAGTGAGTAAGGGATTTGAAAGTTGGAGGGGGAGGGGGAGATCCAAAATGATAGGAGAAGACAGGAGGGGGAGGGATAGAGCTGAGAGCTGGACAGGTGATAGACAAAAGGGGATACGAGAGGATCATGGGACAGGAGGTCCGGGAAGAAAGACGGGGCGGGGGGGGTAACCCAGAGGATGGGCAAGAGGTATATTCAGAGGGACAGAGGAAGAAAAAGGAGAGTGAGAGAAAGAATGTGTGCATAAAAATGAGTGACAGATGGGGTACGAGGGGGAGGTGGGGCCTTAGCGGAAGTTAGAGAAGTCGATGTTCATGCCATCAGGTTGGAGGCTACCCAGACGGAATATAAGGTGTTGTTCCTCCAACCTGAGTGTGGCTTCATCTTTACAGTAGAGGAGGCTGTGGATAGACATGTCAGAATGGGAATGGGATGTGGAATTAAGGTGTGTGGCCACTGGGAGATCCTGCTTTCTCTGGCGGACAGAGCGTAGATGTTCAGCAAAGCGGTCTCCCAGTCTGCGTCGGGTCTCACCAATATATAAAAGGCCACATCGGGAGCACCGGTCGCAGTATATCACCCCAGTCGACTCACAGGTGAAGTGTTGCCTCACCTGGAAGGACTGTTTGGGGCCCTAAATGGTGGTAAGGGAGGAAGTGTAAGGGCATGTGTAGCACTTGTTCCGCTTACACGGATAAGTGCCAGGAGGGATCATTCTTCTCAACCCCATTCTCCTGCCTTCTCCCCATAACCTTTGACACCCTGACTAATCAGGAACCTGTCGACCTTTGCTTTAAATATACTGGATGACTTGGCCTATACAGCAGTCTGTGGCAATGAATTCCACAGATTCACCACCCACAGGCTAAAGAAATTCCTCCTCATCTGTCCCTCTATTCTGAGGCTGTGCCCTCTGCTCCTAGACTCCCCCACTACAGGAAACATCCTCTCCATAACCATTCTATTTAGCCCTTTCACTATTTGGTGGGTTTCAATGAGTTGTCACCCGCGCCCCCCCCCCATTCTTCTAAACTCCAGCAAACTACATACAGGCCAAGAATCATCAAACACTCCTCATACATTAACATTTTCATTCCCAGAATCTTTCTCGTGAACCTGCTCTGGACCCTCTCCAACGCCAGCACATCTTTTCTTAGCTAAGGGACCCAAAACTGCTCACAATGCTGCAAGTGCAGTCTGACTGATGCCTTACGTAACCCTCTTACTGTCAGCTTGTATTGAGTTAGCTATGACTGTGAATACAAGCAAACAGCAACATCACTCGACAAAGCATGGGGAATAATGATGAGAAGGCCATTTCCAATAAATAAACTTGCCTGGGGCAAATATGATTCAGGTGAACACAACACACATAAACGTTTGGATGGTCCTTTAAGGGAAAGCAGTATTGTATGAATACAACACACCCATGCAAATTTACTGTTCCGCAGGAAGGAATCATTTATTCACATCAGTATAAACTTAGATCAAAATTGTATTGACAAATGATAACAAACAAAAGGGCAAAAAAACAAAAAACAGGAAAACATGTACAAAGTGTATATCAGTCCAAGTGTTGGGGGGGTCATTGTTGCACAGTCAATCTGGTTTGCTTCACTTCATTTACTGATTGGAAGAGCCTGGAAAAGAGGAAACTTAGCTGGCATGACATCTGGGAGATGGAGGGATCTCGGCTAAGTTTTATCATCAGAGCCACTTATGACCTCCTACCCACACCCCAGAACCTAAACCAGTGGTGGGGAGAAGACCCCGCTTGCCTTCTTTGTCAAGCACCTGGATCACTAAGGCACATTTTAACAGGATGCGCCACAAGCCTCACCCGGGGCGGTACACTTGGCAGCATAACCAAGTTCTCAGACAGCTGGCATCAATCTTGGAACAGAGACGAATCACCACAAATGCTCTCCCACAAACATTGGCGGGAAATGTCCACATCACACGATTTGTACCAGCAGGCCAACCTCCAGAGCACCATATAACATCAAAAGATGTAAGCATTCTGCAGGTTGCTCGGATTGGAAAATGGATGTGGACTTGGAAAAAAAGCTTGTGTTTCCCCCAGACATTGTGGCTACAACACTCCAGCCAGACATGGTCCTGTGGTCCACAACAGCCAAGCTGGCGTATGTTGTGGAATTGACAGTACCATGGGAAGCTGGTATCGAAGAAGCTTATGAGAGGAAAAAGACCAAGTACTCTGAACTGGCAACTGAAGCTGCCCAGAATGGCTGGAAGACCAAGATTTTCCCTGTAGAAGTGGGATGCAGGGGACTCGTTGCTATATCTACGACCAGTCTATTGAAGAAGATGGGGGTAAGGGGTCACTCCCTCCAACAAGCAATCAAGTCCTTGTCAAATGCAGCAGAAGAAAGCAGCAATTGGATTTGGATTAAAAAGAAAGACAACAACTGGGCTGCAAGATGAAGACAGGAGGGTATGGAACTGAGGGGGGTGTATCTGGGACACCAGGTAGCACCGTCGAGCCCTCTGGAGTCGTCATGGGCTTATCAACGAAATGTCAAAGAAGGAGGGTGCCCACCTGATGACCACAATGACGTACCTACCCTCCCTCCTCATCACCACTCCAAGCCCACTGCCAATATCGAGAGTGCCGACTTACCATAGGGATTGAAACATCAAGTCCTGGTAGCTTTACACAGTACTGAACAAGTCTGCCTGAAAGCCCACTGTAAACGAAACATTAAAAAACCACACAAAGTCCAAGAACAAAGTGTCAAACTTTCTCCAAGGTTGTGTGAGAACTAGCTAACTGGAAGTTATCTGCACCTTCTCTGTGAGATCAAAGTCTGCGTAAGGATTTAGTGACAGCAGTATCTGTCCTTCCAAATGAGTTCATGTTCATCTACTTTGCTTGTTGTCCATTTCCATTTTCCTTCTTACCCCCTAAACTCCTGCACTCTCTCTAGAAAATGGCTACCCCTGATCCTTCTAGAATGTTCCGGGGCATCTTATTAGACAAAATGTTAACAAGACAAATCCTATTGGCTATTACAACAAGTCTAACTTAATCAACTAAATTATTATTTTAAACAGCAAAAAAAAATGAAATGCCTAATTATATAATGTAATTAAAGGAACAGATTGCATTTTGAGAAAATCTACTGAAAATAAAATACCCAAAAGCATAACTGTATTAATACAGTGAATCATGGTCCTAAGCCAGGATATTACACTTATAAAGCCTCAGCTTCAGGGTCAGGGACCTGAGTTTTGAAGGAAGTGACTTTAGAGATGGTAACTGACCTGGCTATTATATTCCAGGGTTTTTTGTGATTTTTATAAATGACTTGGATGAGGAAATGGAAGGGTAGGTTAGTAAGTTTACAGATGACACAAAGGTTGAGGATCCCTACCACCCGTACCACAATCTCTGTGACCCACTACCGTCAGGAAGGAGATACAGGAACATCAGGACTAGGGCTGTCAGACTGGGCAACGGGTTCCCTCAGATGGGACTACCGAATACCCTGCCTCCATCGAGGTTTTGTCACCAGGACAGTCAGCTATTTACTGTACTGTTTACCAGTACTGTGCACTGCATACATTTTGAATTATATTTTATTAACCTATGGTAATATTTAAGCAAAAAAGGTAAACGATAAAGTGCAAGATCATAATGAACTAGCTTGTGAGACCGAGATTCCATCTTATTGGTCAAATGTCCATTCAGGAGTTTGATAACAGTGGGATAGAAGCTGTCCCTGGGCCTGGCAGGAGTTTGATAACAGTGGGCTAGAAGCTGTCCCTGGGCCTGGCAGGAGTTTGATAACAGTGGGAAAGAAGCTGTCCCTGAGCCTGGCAGGAGTTTGATAACAGTGGGAAAGAAGCTGTCCCTGAGCCTGGCAGGAGTTTGATAACAGTGGGAAAGAAGCTGTCCCTGAGCCTGGCAGGAGTTTGATAACAGTGGGAAAGAAGCTGTCCCTGGGCCTGGCAGGAGTTTGATAACAGTGGGAAAGAAGCTGTCCCTGGGCCTGGCAGGAGTTTGATAACAGTAGAATAGAAGCTGTCCCTGAGCCTGGTGGTACTCAGCAGTTTGATAATCATGGGGTAGAAGCTGTCCCTGATTTTGGTGGTACTCAGGAGTCTGATAACAGTGGGATAGGAGATGTCCCTGAGCGTGGTGGTACTCAGCAGTTTGATTACAGTGGGTTAGTAGTTATCCTGGAGCCTGGTGGTAAGTGCTTTCAGGCTTTTGTATCTTTTGCTCGATGGGAGATGGAAGAAGCAAGAATCCCCGGGGTGAATGGAGTCTTTGATTATTGTGGCTGCTTTGCCAAGGCAACAGTGATGGATTGCCAAGTGAGGGTGGTGTGTAACTTGAAGGGGAACCTTCTGTCTGTTGACCTGTCCTGCAAAGTGGTGGAGACTGCAAGTTCAGCAGATGCTGCGGCTGTAACCTGAGACTATAACTGCACCGGGTTTTGTAGAGGGTACACACATCGCAGTTGGTGCTGTGGTGGGGGCGGGAACCTGCCTTTTCGTCTGCTCAGAATCAGAATAATGCCACTGACATTAACAGTGAAACTTATCGCTTTGTGGTCACAGTTACAGCTCAGGATGGAACTGTACATCATCACTGGCCACTGCTCAGTGTCGTTACTGGAAAGTAAAAATTGGAAGGCACTACATTTCTGAAATAGAATCAGCAAGTGCTTGAAACACTCAGCAGAGGTGGCACTGTCATGTAGTGATTAAGGTAACACTATTACAGTGCCAGAGATCTTTGTTCAGCTGCCGCCGCTATCTGTATGTACTCCCCGTAACTGCGTGCGTTTTGTGCAGGTGCTCTGGTTTCCTCCTATGTTCCAACAATGTGTGGGTTGGCGTTAGTAAGTTGTGGGTATGCTATGTTGGTGCAGGAAGCCCCCAGCACATACTCAGACTGTGTCGGTTGTTCACTCAAAATGACACATCACCGTATGTTTCGACGTACAAGTGACAAAGCTGATCTTTACTTTTACGTCTGGCAGCATCTGAAGGGTCGGCAGATGAAGCATTTGCTTTGTTTTTCTGCTGTGCTCTGGGCATCTTATGTTTTTAATCTCAGCTGGAATGTGACTGGGGATAAAGTTTGGCAGTGGAATTGCACTGGATATTCCAAGATTGTGAAAGTGTGCTGGGAATTGTCATTGACTGGTTTTTGGACACAAATACTGTAACTGGACAAAAGGAGAAGGCTTTACAGAGCCATCCAGTCAGGAACAAATCTACTTTCACATTCACTTTAGAAAGATTTCACAGAAGATCGGGAGTTTCCTTTGAAATATTTCCTCTTGGAGCAGAGAAGCTGTTGTTTTGTAAGAACAGAGGCCTTGGTGAGCTAGGGTCACAGACTAGAGGTTGAACCGAGTGTGAGGATTCTTTCGCAATTCCAGGGTTGTTGCTGAGTTCATCACAGTCGGTCAACGTTTGTGAGGGTGATAACCCTCATATGCACTGAGGGAGGAAGGGAGGGGCTATTTTACACTCTATAAGCTCCCAGAGGTGATAGAAGAAAAAGAATCTGTGTCCTGTTGAAGGGTCTCAGTCTGAAATTTCAATAGTTTATTCCCCTCAGTAGATGCTGCCTGACCTGCTGAGTTCCTCCAGCATTTTGTATGGGTTGCTCTGGATTTCCAGCATCTGCAGAATCTCTTGTGTTTATATATTTTGGGGAATGCTGTTGAGGGGCAAATTTGAGCTGTGGGAAGCCACAACTGTGGCAAAAGCAGTGCAAAGTAGACCTGAAGGCAACAAGTCAAGGGGGTCGAATGAGAAGGGTTGAGGGAGTCAGGCTCTAGTGGAGCCGGATCAGTGGGTCAGGATGCCCCTGGGATACAAACCTGTCTTGGAGCAGACTGGGACAGTGTCAATCCCCACTGTCTCACCACCGCACCCTTTTTGCGCTGTGGACAGCTCGTGTAAGAGAGAGAGGATGCAGAGAGAACGTACAGGAGTGGGAGTTCGTTAACTGTAGGACAAAATGTGAAGGGATGTTTAATTATGGAAGGTAACCTCCATATCTATATTTACGATATTAAAGATTATTTGTCATATATACATTGAAACATACAGTGAAACGTCAAATCCTGATGAAGGGTTTCAGCCCAAATCATCAACTGTTTAGTAATTTCCATAGATGTTTCCTCCAACATCTTTTGTGTGTTGCTCTGGATTTGCAGCACCTGCAGAATCTCTTGTGTTTGTGAAAAGACCAAAGATGTGCTAGGGGCTTCCAACACCAACTTGGCATGCCCACGACCTACTAACTCTGACTGGTATACCAACTTGGCATGCCCACAACCTATAAACTGTAACCGGTACACCAACATGGCATGCCCATGACCTACTATCTCTGACTGGTACACCAACTTGGCATGCCCACGACCTACTAACTCACCTTTAGAATGTGGGAGGAAGCCAGAGCACCTGGAGGAAACCACGGGGAGAATGTACAACCACGTTACAGACAGCGGCAGGAACTGAACCTCGGCTGCAGGTGCTATGGCAGTCGCAATGCTGCTGTGCCAGCCTTTCAACAGATAAAAGCTAAGTGCACAATCACTCAGCAGCCACGGTCTGGAACTCGATGGCAAAAGGGCAAGGATGTGGAAACTCTCTCCATGGTAAACATTTTGTTTATTGAATGATACTGCACAGACTTGGCCCTTTGACCCTTCACGCCATGCTGTCCCAGCAACCTTGGACAAACCCAAGTACCTAGCCGCGGGACAGTTCACAATGACCAGTTAACCTATCCGGTACGTCTTTGGACTGTGGGAGGAAACCGCAGGACCCAGGGAAAACCCACGCATTCTGTGGGGAGGACATACAGACGCCTTACAGAATGGCGCTGGATTTGAACTCTGGAATGCCCTGAGTTGCAGTAGTGTTGTGCTAACCACTACACTACTGTAGTCCCTTGTGTCTTTTCAGACTCTTATTAAAGTTATCACTCACTATATTTGGGCCAAGCCTTCTCTTTGTTTCCTGATAATTTCTGGTACAGGGATGACAGCAGGAATGGTGTCAGAGACGGCTTGACCCCACAAGCATCCGACACAGAGACCTGGGCCTACACAGTGTGATAAAACTTCCAGCTCTATGTTCCATCACAGACACTTCGGGTGTTCACTGTGCGGAGTTTGCACGTTCTCACGGCACAGAAACAGGCCCTTCAGCCCATGTACTCCATGACAGCCACAATTCCTATCTAATGTAGTCGCACTTCCTGTCCGTGTTCCTGTCCAATTCTACCTACCTTTACCAATTCATCAGTAAACTCATTCCATACACTCTTCAGCTTCTGTGTGAAAAGGTTGCCCCTCTGGACCTCCTTAAATCTTTCCCTTCTCACCTTAAACCAATGCCCTTGAGTCTTAGACTCTCCAACTGTGGGGAAAAGATTGTGACAGTCCAACCTATCTCTACCTCTCATGGTTTTATACACCTTTATAAGGTCCCCCTCAGCCTTCCGCTCTGGAGGGAACAGTCCCAGCTTGTGCAGTGTCCCCTTGTAACTCAAGCCTCCCAGTCTCGCTAACATCCTCTTCAGTCTTTTCTACACCCTCTGCAGTTTTGAAATATTTAATGTACCTATTCAGCCACTTTCTCTGACAGCTCATTCACCTAAGACTTTGACAAACTTCTGTAGATGCACAGTGGAGAGGATCTGAACTGAGGCACCCTGACCCAATCAGAAAACACGAATGCCCTTGAATGGAAAAGTCAACAGAAAGTGGTGGATATGGCTTAGTCCATCACAGGTGAAGTTCTCCCCACCACTGAGTACATTTGTGTGGAGCGCTGTCACAGGAAAGCAGCATCCATCATCAAGGGCCCCAACCATCCAGACCATGCTCCCTTTTCACGACTACCATCAGGCAGCAGGTACAGGAGCCTCAAGACCCACACCTCCAGGTTCAGGAACAGTTATCAGGCTCCTGAACCAGCGTGGGTAACTTCACTCACCTCAACTCTGAACTGATTCCACAACCTACAGGTTCACTTGTCAATGATTCTACAACCCGTGTTCTCAGTAGTATTTTTTTATTTGTACAATTAGTCTTCTTTTGCACATTGGTTGTTTGTCAGTCTTTATAGTTTTTCATAAATTGTATCTCTTCATTGTTCTGTAAATTATCAAAGTATACTTTGATAATACATTTACTTTGAACTTGATCACCCTCTGGGTGAAAATGTTGCCCCTTGGGTTCTACTAAATCTCACTGTAAACCTATGCCCTCTGGTTCTTGATTCCCCAACCCTGGGGAAATGTCTGTGTGTGCCTGTGACCGTGTGACTTTCTCCTGGGTTCTCTGGTTTCCTCCCTTCCCCCCTCGTCCCTCATCCTTCATCCCAGCTATCAGTGGGTCAACTGGCTGCTGGAAATTGCTGCAAATGTGTAGGTACATGGCAGAATCTAGGGGGAATTGATGGGAATTTGGGGAAAATAAAAAGAGAGTGTAAGTGTGTGGTTGACATTGTTGTCTCTGTGCCTGTCTCTGTAACCGCAAATTAAAATTCAAAGTTTTGTGTCGGGTAGCAATTTGTAATTCTACCCAGCCAGAGCATGTCAGGTAACAAGATCTGGTACACAGGAGTGATGGCAGGTGTGTGTGATGGGGCCACAGGGGGGGGAGGGAGCATGTTATCCTAGAGCCAGAGAGGTTGGCTTCGGGGAGGAGACTCGAAGAGGCTCGGGGAGGGGAATCGGCGGAAGGGTTGAATTCTGGAATGATTCGGGCCCAGGTTGGATGGAGGAAGTTCAAGTGTAAAACTGCAGGATTGTGACGAGAGGCAGGAGTCCGGGCAAGTCCAGGCAAGTCCAGGGAGGTCCAGAATGGCCGGAAGACGGCATGGATCTGTGGGGTGGGTGTGGGAATGTGATCGATCCTCTACTGTCGGCATAGATCTCTCTCGTATTAAATGTATGTCTTCCAGTATTTAGTATTTCTACCCTGGGGAAAGGTTCTGGTTGATCCTATCTATCCCTCTCATAACTTTATAAACCTCTGTAAGTTTTCCCTGTAGCCTCCACCATTCCAGAGAAAACAACCCAAGTTTGTCCAATCTCTCCTTAGGTTGGACAAAGTTAAGGGAGGCTTGGTAGCTGTGGTGTTTCGTGTAAAGCTTTACATCACTGGCTGTAAACATACAACATGGAACAGTCCAGGCCATTCAGCCCATGATGTTGTGCCAACCCTTCCACCTGCTCTAAGATCAATGTAACCCTTCCCTCCCACATAGCCCTCCATTTTCTATCATCCATGTGCCTTATCTAAGAGTCTCTTAAATGTTCCTAATATATCTGTCTCTACCAGCAGCCACAGCAGGGCATTCCATACGCCCAACCATTCTGTGTTTAAAAAAAGCCTACCTTTGACATCCCCTGGTACACTTTCCTCCAATCCCTTTAAAGTTATGCCCCTTGTATTAGCCATTTCTGACCTGGGAAAAGGTCTCTGGGTATCCACTCTATCTCTGCCTCATCATCTTACACACCTCTATCAAGTCGCCTCTCATCCTCCTTCACTCCAAATGGAAAAGTCCTAGCTCGCTCAGTCGATCCTTATAGACGTGCTCTCTCATCCAGGCAGTATCCTGGTGAATCTCCTCTGCACCCTCTCCAAAGCTTCTACATCCTTCCTATAATGAGGCAACCAGAACTGAACACAATATTCCAAGTCATGATCCACAAACCTGCCTGTCCAGGTAGACCTGTTGTTTTGCTTGTTCCTGCCCCACTGAACTTATATCTACATACTTTGCCTCAGTTTTATCCCCCCAGTTCAGTTCCCTTCCTACCTATATTCCTGACACTTCACATGCTCGTGATCTTTTCAATTTCCCTGGCCCCCATTATTTTCACATTGAATGTCCAGTCCCTTTGCACCTCCATCCTCCACCAGGAAGGGGTCAAAGCTTTCTGTTTCTTTCCGGACACCAGACCCAACCAGTTCCTCTCCACCATCATTCTCCTCCATCTAGTGGAACTTGTCCTTGCTCTCAATAATTTCTCCTTTGGCTCCTCACACTTCCTTCAAACAAAAGATGTAGCCAAGTGTACTACATGGGTCCCCGCTATCCCTGCCCTTTTATCGGCGACATGGAACAGTCCATGATCCAAGCCTACACTGGTGTTCATTCCTCACTTTTCCTACGCTACATCGATGACTGCATTGGTGCTGCTTCCGGCATCCATGCAAAGCTCTTCGACTTCATCAATTTTGCCTCCAACTTCTATCCTGCCCTCAAATTTACCTGATCCATTTTCAACACCTCTCTACCCTTTCTCAACCCTTTCTCACTCTCTTTGTCTTTATCTCTTGGGACAGCTTATCTACTGATGTCTATTGTAAACCCACAGATTCCCACAGCTACCTGGACTGTACAAGTGCTGCACCTGCCCCTACATCCCCTCCCTCACTACCATTCAGGGCCCCAAACAGTCCTTCTAGGTGAGGCGACACTTCACCTGGGAGTCTGTTGGGGTCACCTACTGTGTCCAGTGCTCCCAGTGTGACCTCCTGTATAATCGGTGAGACCCGACATAGATTGGGAGACAGCTTCGCCGAGCACCTATGCTCCATCCGCCGGAAGAAATGGGATCTCCCAGTGGCACCCATTTTAATTCCAGTTCCCATTTGCATTCCAATATGTCCATCAATGGCCTGCTGTACTGTCGCAATGAGACCACACTCAGGTTGAAAGAACAACATCAATTTCTCAAACAGCCGGTAATGCCCCTGCCCCTCCCCCACCACCCCCATCCCCTTTTCTCCCTCTCACTCCATCTCCTTGCCTGCCCATCACCTCCATCTGATGCTCCTCCCCCCTTTTAGAAACATAGAAAACATACAGTACAATACAGGCCCTTCGGCCCACAAAGCTGTGCTGGACATGTCCCTACCTTAGAACTACCTAGGCTTCCCCATAGCCCTTTATCTTTCTGAGCTCCATGTAGCCATCCAGGAGTCTCTTAAAAGACCCTATTGTTTCTGCCACCAGCAGCCCATTCCACGCACTTACCACTCTCTGTGTAAAAAAAAACTTACCCCTGACATCTCCTCTGTACCTACTTCCAAGCACCTTAAAACTGTGCCCTCTCGTGCTAGCCATTTCAGCCCTGGGCAAAAGCCTCTGACTATCCACACGATCAATGCCTCCCATTATCTTGACCTCTATCAGGTCACCTCTCATCCTCCGTTGCTCCAAGGAGAAAAGGCTGAGTTCACTCAACCTATTCTCATAAGGCATGCTCCCCAATCCAGGCAACATCCTTGTAAGTCTCCTCTGCACCCTTTCTATGGTTTCCACGTCCTTCCTGTAGTGAAGTGACCAGAACTGAGCACAGTACTCCAAGTGGGGTCTGACCAGGGTCCTATATAGCTGCAACATTACCTCTCGGCTCTTAAACTCAATCCCACGATTGATGAAGGCCAATGTACCATATGCCACCTTAACCACAGAGTCAACCTGCTTTGAGTGTCCTATGGACTCGGACCCCAAGATCCCTCTGCTCCTCCACACTGCCAAGAGTCTTACCATTAATGCTATATTCTGCCATCATATGTGACCTACCAGAATGAACCACCTCACACTTATCTGGGTTGAACTCCACCTGCCACGTCTCAGCCCAGTTGATGGTAGATCAGTAGATGTAGTGTTTATGGATTTCTCAGCCCATTTTTGCATCCTATCAATGTCCCGTTGTAACCTCCGACAGCCCTCCACACTATCCACAACACCCCTGACCACTGTGTCATCAGCAAATTTACTAAGCCATCCCTCCACTTCCTCATCCAGGTCATTTATAAAAATCACAAAGAGTAAGGGTCCCAGAACAGATCCCTGAGGCACACCACTGGTCACAACCTCCATGCAGAATATGACCAGTTTACAACCACTCTTTGCCTTCTGTGGGCAAGCCAGTTCTGGATCCACAAAGCAATATCCCCTTGGATCCCATGCCTCCTTACTTTCTCAATGAGCCTTGCATGGGGTACCTTCTCAAATGCCTTGCTAAAATCCATATACACTACATCTATTGCTCTACCTTCATCAAGGTGTTTAGTCACATCCTCAAAAAATTCAATCAGGCTCGTAAGGCACGACCTGCCTTTGACAAAACCATGCTGACTATTCCTAATTATGTTATGCCTCTCCAAATGTTCATAAAGCCTGCCTCTCAGGATCTTCTCCATCAACTTACCAACTACTGAAGTAAGACTCACTGGCCTATAATTTCCTGGGCTATCCCTACTCCCTTTCTTGAACAAGGGAAAAACATCCACAACCTTCCAGTCCTCCGGAACCTCTCCCATCCTCATTGATGATGCAAAGGTCATTGCCAGAGGCTCAACAATCTCCTCCCTCGCTTCCCACAGTAGCCTGGGGTACATCCTGTCCGGTCCTAGTGACTTATCCAACTTGATGCTTTCCAAAAGCTCCAGCACATCCCCTTCCTTAATATCTACATTCTCAAGCTTTTCAGTCCACTGCAAGTCATCCCTACAATCGCCAAGATCCCTTTCCGTAGTGAATACTGAAGCAAAATATTCATTAAGTACCTCCGCTATTTCCTCTGGTTCCATACACACTTTTCCACTGTCACACTTGATTGGTCCTATTCTCTCACGTCTTATCCTCTTTCTCTTCACATACTTGTAGAATGCCTTGGGGTTTTCCTTAATCCTGTCCGCCAATGCCTTCTCACGGCCCCTTCTGGCTCTCCTAATTTCATTCTTAAACTCCTTCCTGCTAGCTTTGTAATCTTCTAGATTCCTATCATTTCCTAGTTTTTTGAACCTTTCCTAAGCTCTTCTTTTCTTCTTGACTAGATTTACAACAGTCTTTGTACACCACGGATCTTGTACCCTACCATCCTTTCCATGTCCTATTGGAACGTACCTACTCAGAACCCCACACAAATATCCCCCGAACATTTGCCACATTTCTTCCGTATATTTCCCTAAGAACATCTGTTTCCAGTTTATGCATCTAAGTTCCTGCCTGATAGCCTCATATTTCCCCTTACTCCAATCAAATGTTTCCCTAACTTGTCTGTTCCTATCCCTCTCCAGTGCTATGGTAAAGGAGATAGAATTGTGATCACTATCTCCAAAATGCTCTCCCACTGAGAGACTTGACACCTAACCAGGTTCATTTCCCAATACCAGATTAAGTACAGCCTCTCCTCTTGTAGGCTTATCTACATATTGTGTCAAGAAACCTTCCTGAACACACCTGACAGACCCTACCCTATCTAAACCCCTCACTCTAGGGAGATGCCAATCGATATTTGGGAAATTAAAATCTCCCACCACAACAACCCTGCTATTATTACTCCTTTCCAGAATCTGTCTCCCTATCTGCTCCTCGATGTCCCTATTACTATTGGGTGGTCTATAAAAAATACCCAGTAGAGTTATTGACCCCTTCCTGTTCCTAACTTCCACCCACAGAGACTCCGTAGACAATCCCTCCATGACTTCCTCCTTTTCTGCAGCCGTGACACTGTGTGATGCTTGGATTTCCAGCAACTTCAGATTTTCTCTTTTCAGTGGGATTGAATGATATCTGAAATCTCCAAGTGAAAAGAGTATGGGGTGAGGGGGCATTAGGTCCTGATGGGGTCCGGTCTGTCACCGTTACCCTGGCAATGGAATACTGCGGACTGGAACCCCGTGTTCAAACAGGGATGTGTGTGTGATTGGGTGAAGGGATTTAGAATGTAAGTCTATTGCACACTCTGGAGCAGAAGGTGGCGGTAATGCACCATTAAGCTGGGTGCCAACTGCCGTAAAACAACGGAGAAGAAGAAGGCAGATCGTGGCGGAGGTTGGTGAGGGTGGGGTAGTCGCAGTGGGAGGTGGAGCTCGTGGTGGGAGGTGGGGGAGGTTTGCAGTCCCCTTTCACCGGCGCATTGGGTCAGATGTGCTGAGCCCAGACGGGCCCTGCGGGAGGAGGTGGAATAGGCCCAGAAGCTGAACAGCAGGTGGGAAGCCAAATGTGTGTTCACTTTGTTGGTCCAGTGGTTCCCCTGAGATGTGGGGATGTTACTGCCCTGGGACTCAGTAGCCAGTAGCTGATCAGCTCTCTGTTGGTCCAAGCTAGGCCTTTGGTGACATCAGGCACGACCTCATTGAATGTCAGAACAGGGTGACAGGGGCCCATGGCCTTTTGCTGTGTGAGATGCAGTGTAACCCCAGGTACCACCCCAAGACTGGTGGGTCATTCTCTGAGGTGTGACAGTGCCAGAACAGGTGGAGAGAGCTGTTGACAAGGAATATCAGGAATCTTGGCTAAACTTGGCAGCTTCAGTAAAGGTGAGGAGGTTCTGTGAAATGTTTATTGAACATTTCTCAGGCCGGTTTCTCAGGAGGAGTCCGATGAGCCGGTCTAGGAAGTTCCAAAGAGATGACAAGGATGTGGAGAGGGTACTGAGGAAATCTGACAGACATGAAGATTTTCAGTTTGGGAAGATGTACACTCCACACCGTACGATCCCTCGCAGCGTCAGTGATATCTCGCACACTTAGATCTGTTAGTTCTTTCACAGTGTCCATATATTTTCTTCTTTGCCTTCCTCTTCCACATTTCCCAGGCATCCGGCCTTGTAATGGCATTCTATTTCTCCCTTTCTGATGACATGGCCCAGGGAATTTAAGTTTCTTCTCATTTAATGTTCTCATTAAAGATCTTTTTGTATGGGCACATTGGAGTACTGTCTCATTAGTTACCCTATCTCTATATGATATTTTCAACATTCTTCTAAGAAACCACACTTCTGTTGCTTCTAAGTTTCTTTGGAGTTCTGGTGTTATAGCCCGTGTTTCGGAAGCATACAGCAAGATTAACCAGATGTAGCATTTCAGTAGCCTAAGCCTTGTTATCATAGATATGTGTCTGTTGGCAAAAATGGGTTTCATTTTTTGGAAGTTGGTTTTAGCAATGGCAATTTTTCTTTTTATTTCTACTTTACTTCTAGTATCTTGTGATATAAAGCTACCTAGGTAATTAAAGCTGGTCTTTTGTTCAATCACTTGGTTACCGATGTACAATTGGCAGTTGGGAGTATCCTGCTGTTTTGATATTACCATACATTTGGTTTTTTTACAGTTGATGGTTAGACCAAAATCTGCACTTGTTTGTACTACTTTGTCTAGGAGGATTTGTAGGTCTTCTGCAGCACTTGCTATTAGGGTGGTATTGTCTGTATATCTTATATTGTTAATGTTAACACCTCCAATTATTATCCCATCTAGGTCTTCTATTTCTCTGAGAATCATTTCACTATAGGCAACGCATACCTGTCTAACTCCTCTTTGAATTTTAGTCCAACTGCTTATATTATCATCAATTTTTACCACTGCCGTTTGATTCCAATATAAATTTTGAAGCAGTTGTTGGTCCCTTCCATCTATGTTTAGTTTAGCGAGAATTTGAAATAATTTGTCATGCTGCACTTTGTCGAATGCTTTAGTAAAATCAATAAAACATAAAAAGACATCATTTGATATTCAATTGCCCTTTCTGAAAGCATTTGTAGTATGAAAATTGTGTTCCTAGTTCCTCTATCCTCAATTAATCCATATTGCAGTTTAGAAGTTTCTGGCCTCAAGTTGTTTTTAATTCGACTCAGAACAACTCTCAACAAAATCTTTATTATGTAACTCATAAGACTGGTTGTTCTATAATTTTCGCAGTCAATAGTTCCAGGAATTTTTGGCAGAGTTGTAAATACTGATTTCAAGAGATCGTCAGGCAATACACCAGACTCATATATGCCATTAAACAGTTCAAAAAGAATAACTATGCCATTAGTTATCTAGGGCTTGTATCATTTCCACTGAAATTTCATCAGGTCCAGTGGCTTTACCATGTTTCATGCTTTTCATTGCTTTAGTTATTTCTTCTTTGGTAATAGGTGGGCCAGAATTAGGGTGTTTAATATCTGGGGGTTCCCCTTTATTATCTTCAAAAAACTGCTCTATATACTGAATCCACCTCTCACATTCTTTATCTGGATCTGTTAGTATGGATCCATCTCTGATCTTATGCATCCTGTAGAGGAGGTTTTCTTGATTCCAGTAATTTCCTTAATTTTCTTGTGCATTTCTTTGCTGTTGTTAATATGGCCTTCTACTTCATGGCATTTTTGATTCAGCCTTTCTTCCTTTGCAATATTGCACAATTGTCTGATCAGTCTGTCTAGCTCTCTGTATTGTTCTTCACTAACCTTCTTTGTTCCATCAGATCTAGAATTTCTTGGGTTATCCACCCCTTGTTGGTGTGTTGGACTTCTTGTACTGGGATTAATCCCCTCTGCCGATTGCTGTATGATTGCTGTATAGCATATTTAAATCTGTCCCAAATAGGTGTTGTTAAGTTTTCGTTGAGGTGTTCTTCTACAGCTGTTTTGAATTGTTGCTGAAGTATGCTATCATTTTTAAGTTCTCCCGACATATGCTTCTTTCTCTTCTTTCCACGTTTCAGTTTCTTTAATTTTGTTCTGATGGTAGCTCTTCCTGGATGGTGACCATAAAACATAGGAGCAGAATTAGGCTATTCAGCCCATTGAGTCTGCTCCACCATTCCATCATGGTTGACCTATTTTTTTTCTCACTCAACCCCCCTTCTCCTGCTTTCTCCCCATAATCTTTAACACCTTTACGAGTCAAGAATCTATCAACCTCTGCTTTAAATATACCTAATAACTTGGCCTCCACAGCTGTCTGTAGCGCCCTCCGGCTAAAGACATTTCTCTCCATCTCTGTTCTAAATGGACGAAGCCTCTATTCTGAGGCTGTGTCCTCTGGTCCTAGACTTACCCACTATCACAAACAACCTCTGCACGTCCACTCTATCAAGGCCTTTCAACATTCGATAAGTTTCAATGAGATCCCCTTTCATTCTTCTGAACCCCAGTGGGTACAGGCTCAAAGCCCAGAGGGAGGCTGACGGTTTGCACTGAGTTGGCGCAATCAGGAGCTTGCCGTCTGGAAAAGCGGTGGCACTGGTCCACAAGGAGCGCCGCGAAGGGCATTGGATAAAGGATGTTGGCAAGCTTGTGTTGGAACTTGTGCAGTGAGTTAGCAGAGGCTCGATGGGCCAAAAGGCCTCAGACACGGTGGAGAAAGGGCTGGCGTTGCAGATGCAGGTCAGCGTGCAGCTGCATTCTGTCTGTCTGTCTGGTGAAGTCTCCGACTCAGAATCAGGTGTATTGTCACTGACATGCTGAATACCGTGAGATCTGTTCTGTGGCAGAAGTACAGTGCACGTACACAAATACACATCATAAAACTGAGTGTTTTTACTATCAAAGGCATCTGTTAGTCTCATGGAGGCATCCGTTAGTCTTGCGAGACCATGGGTCTGTGCCTGGAAAGTCTTCACTCTCCAGGGCACAGGCCTGGGCAAGGTTGTATGGAAGACCAGCAGTTGCCCATGCTGCAAGTCTCCCCTCTCCACGGCACCGATGAGGATCCATACAGCTTGGCACCAGTGTCGTCGCAGAGCAATGTGTGGTTAAGTGCCTTGCTCAAGGACACAACATGTTTCCTTCAGGTCGCCAGTCCAATGCCTTAACCACTTGGCCACGCGCCAACATCAAAGGTACTATGCATACAATATACTCAAAATTGGGTGTGGAGGAAGGCTCAAAACTGGACCAAGCTCTTGTATTGTTGGGCAGGGACCTGTAACGGTGTCCAAATGGCATGAGAGTGTAGATTGTGTGAAGTGTATGTGTAACTTTCTCTACCATTTGTTGAGCTTCTTTATTGTCCATCTCTGATGGACGCTGCTGAGAGATTCTTGTTCCTGGCCAATGATTTTACTACTTACTCTGACAATTCTCTGGAGTGGGCTGAGGTTGATAGTTCTCACTGCTCTGAACCATGTTGTGATGTTGTAGGTTAATATTGACTCAATGAAGCATTTATAAAATGTCTGGAGAATCAATGGCTGGGCCTGAAGTTTCTGCATCTTCTGAAGGAAAAATAGCCATGTTGGTACTTGGAGAGCATCAACCCACCATTGGTCTTAAAGGTGATTTTGTTCCCTCTAATTGTGCCAAGGTACATGTATTCTCCAACACGCTCTATCGACTGGCCTCTTGTTTCCAGGGTTGTTTGCTAAAGTCCACTACCATTTCCTTAATTTTACTGGGTTTCAGGACTAGATAGTTGTCAGTGCACCATCCAGCCCGAGGACCCTCTCAGCAAACCTCGCAATCCTTTGTAGGGGTTTGCAGTCAGATGCCTCGGAATTCCCACACCAGACAGTTCAAATGGGGTCACCTAAGGGACAGGCATGTAGCATTGTTCAGTGAGAAAGCATTAATTAATGCTGTTGTTGTTCAGGAGCCTTTGGAGAAGTCAAGTTATAATGGATAGAATTTTAGATTAAGACTGAAAAGTTATTTAGTTCAAACAAGGAAAGCTGTGAAACATGGACTAGTTGTGCTGGATTAGGAGTTGGCATGACAAGGTATGAAGGCTGGCAGGCTTTGGGTTGCATTTAAAGAATTGCTGTCTGTGACAACTGTGTGTGCCTGCAGCACAAACCCACTACAGGAAAGGTGATGCAGACTTGGCGAATGAGTGAAGTTAAGGACTGTATTAAGTCAAAGGATGTGGTGTTGAGTGCTGGGAGAGACAGCAGCACAACTTCACAATTCACTGAAGCATTGAAAAGAAAGAGTTGGAAGACCAGCTTCTAAAATATCTGGTAGAAGTTTAATGTGGGTCACTTATAGACAGAAACAAAATGGAATGTATCAGGGAACATGGAAATGAAAGAAACACTGTATCTGTTTTCACCTAAGGCACCAACTTCCTGTAAATGAGATAATGTCAGTGAACGAGGAGGTGACAGGAATTAACCCTCAGTTTAAAGACAGAACACAGAATGTAGCACAGTACAAGCCTTTCAGCCCACAAATCTGTGCTGACCATTTAACCTCCTCGATGATCAATTTAACCCTTGCCTCCCACATAGACCTCCACTTTTCTATCACCAGTAAACAAACATTGGAAAAAGAGGAATACTGAGGTATTCACGGGTTCGTGGTCCATTCAGAAATGGAAGGGAAGTAGCTTTGGAACACAGAACAGCACAGTATAGGCCGTCTGCACCACGATGTGCCAAGCTGTAAGATCAATCTAACCCATCTCTCCCACATAGACCACCATTTTTCTGTCATCCATGGGCCTGTCTAAGAGCCTCTTAAATGTCCCTAATGTATCTGCCTCTTCTACCGTACCTGGCAGCGCATTCCATGCACCCAAAAGTCGCTGTGTAAAAAAACCTACCTCTCACACCCCCTCCCACAATCACATTAAAATGATGCCCTTTCATATTAGCCATTCCTGGCCTTTGAAAAGGTCTCTGCCTATCTGTTCAATCTATCTTCTTCTCAAGCCCATTCTTGTGGCTCAGAAGGGAAGGGGGGAGAAGAGGTGATTGGGGATTTGTTGGTTTGGGAACAGACGGGAGGTTCTGTCGGCAAGGACAAGTTTCCTGTATGGTATGTTGCGTTACTAATCAGGGAAAATGTCACTGCAGTGCTCCGTCAGGTCAGACTGGGGAACCCGTCTAGTCAGGGTTTATGGGTGGAACTGAGCTATAAGAAAGGTATGACTATGTCATTGGGGATATATTACAGACCACCCAATAGTCTGCAAGATTGAGAGGAACAAATTTATAGAGACATCACAGACTGTTGCAAGAAACAAAAAGTTATGACAGTAGGTGATCTGAACTGGGATATATCGACATATACATATCGACTGGGTCCCTATACTGTCAAAGAGCTGTATAGGAAAAAAATTGTCAAATCTGTCTTGAAAGTTTCAAGTTATGTAGTTACGTAGACTTCATGGAGTCTGTACAGATTACAGAGGAGGAGATGTTTGCTGTCTTGAGGCAAATTAGGGTGGAGAAATCCCCAGAGCCTGAAAAATTGTTCCCTTGGACCCTGTGGGAGGCAGTACATAAACTGCAAGGACCCGAGCAGCGATATTTAAATCATCTTTAGCCAAGGCTGAAGTGCTAGCTAATGTTGTTCTGTTGTTTAAGAAGGGCTCTAAGAAAAGGCCAGGAAATTATAGACTGATAAGCCTGACATCAGTAGTGGGAAAGTTATTGGAAGGTATTCTAAGCAGTGGTCTTCAACCACCAGGCCACAAAGCATGTGCTACCGGCCGTGAGGAAACGATATGATTTGGCGATATGAGTCAGCTGCACCTTTCTTCATTCCCTGTCACACACTATTGAACTTGAACACCCCGCCCCCCGGTCGGCCAGTCCACAAGGATATCGTCAATATTAAACCAGTCTGCGGTGCTAAAAAGGGCGGGGACCCTTGTTCTAGGGGACTGAATATATAAGTATTTGGATAGACGTGGACTGATTAGAGATAGTCAACATGGCTCTGTGTGCGCAAGTCGTATCCATCCATCTTACAGAGTTTTTTGAGGAAGTTACCAAGAAAGTGGATGAAGGCAAGGCAGTGGATGTTGTCTACATGGACTTTAGTAAGGCATTTGAGAAGGTTCTGTATGGGAGCTTGGTCAAGGAGATTTAGTCACTTGGCATTCAAGATAAGGTACTAAATTGGATTGGACATTAGCTTTGTATGAGAAGCCAGGCAGTGGTAATAGACGGTTGCCTCTCTGACTGGAAGCCTGTGACTGGTGGTGTGCCACAGGGATCAGTGTTGGGTCCGTTGTTTGTCATCGATATTAACGATCTGGATGGTAATGCAGTTTACCAGATCAGCAGTTTTGCTGATGATACCAGGACTGGGGGTACAGTGGACAGCAAGGAAGACTATCATGGCTTGAAGAGGGATCTAGACCAGCTGGTGAGATAGGCTGAAAAATGACAGATGGAATTAAATGCAAACAAGTGCAAGTGTTGGAGTTTGGTTGGACCAACCCAGGTCGATCTTGTATAGTGACTTGCAGGGCACCGAGGAGTGTGGTAGAATAGAGGGGCCTGGGAATATAGATACATATTTCATTGAAAGTGGTGCCACAAGTAGATAGGTTCATAAAGAAAGTTTTTGGCACATTGGCCTTCACAGACCAACATATTGAGTGCAGGAGATGGGATGTTATGTTGAAATTGTATAAGACATTAGTGAGGCCTAGCTTGGAGTATCGTGTGCAGTTTTGGTCACCTACTTACAGGAAAGATGTGAACAAAGTTGAAAGAGTACAGAGGAAGTTTACAAGGATGTTGCCAGGACTTGAAGACCTGACTTATAGGAAAAGGTTGAATAGGTTAGGACTTTATCCCTGGAATGTAGAAGATAGAGAAGAGATTTGATAGAGGTATACAAAATTGAGGGATATAGATAAGGTAAATGCAAGCAGGCTTTTTCCACTAAGTTTGGGTGAGACTGCAACTAGAGATCATGGGTTAAGAGTGAAAGGTGAAATGTTTAAGGGGAACATGAGGGGAAACTTCCTCACTCAGAGATTGGTGAGAGTGTGGAAGGAGCTGCCAGCGCGTGCTGGATGCAGGGGTAATTTCAACAGTGAGGATAAATTTGGATAGGTACGTGATGGAAGGAGTATGGATGGTTATGGCTGAAGTGCATGTTGATGGGACGAGGCAGATTGATGGTTCAGTACAGATTAGGTGGGTCAAAGATCAGATTTCTGTGCTATAGTCTATGTCTCTGTGCTTCTTTGACCCCTGTTGGGACATAGACCACTGACAGCTCACCAGAGTCCTGTGTCCTGGGTCGATGGAAGGTTGATAGACCCTGTGACTTCATATCCTTCTCCTCCCAGTGATGAGGTCCCTGGAGCTTGCGTTGGTGTTTCTGTAGCTCTGGAATTTTATGGGATAGGGTTGCTAGCCCCTTTCCCAACCATCCTCCATTTGCAGCCAACCGTCTATGGCGGAGTTAACCCAATCTATACCTTTCATCATTCGTGCACCTCTGTTAAGTCACCTGTCATCCTCACTGGAGAAATGAAGAGGGGTTGAAAGGTGGTGAATTGCCAGGACCCGTGGCTTGTGTCCGGGTCTTTGAAGGATAGCTGTGGAGATGCCAGATGCCTAGTTGACACTTTCCAGATTCCCTGGATTCTGGAACAACTGCACGAGGAGGCAAATGTAAACTGACTGGGAAAGGAAAGAGAGACTGGGGAGCTACAGGTCACAGAGCATGACAGTGCTGAGGGGTAGAGATTTAACTAGTGATAAGAATGTAGTAACGTACAGGGTGCAGTCGACTGAATTTATCACCGAGAAATCGCATTTGACAGGTCTATCAGAGTCTTTGAAGGCTGTCATGTGCAGAAAGGATGGGGGATTGCAGTGGATGTGGGACCTTTAGATTTGCAGAAGTGTGCCACACAAAGTGTTGTTCAACACAAGCACGTGAGTCTTGGGGCAAAATGTCTCCCAGGCCACCTGATGGGCTCACAGATGGGAAACAGGAGGGGTAATGGGGTGTTTTCGAGATGGGAGACAAGGACCAGGAATCAGAGCCACTCCTCCTTCTCACAATTAGTGTCAATGATTTGGATTAGAGGACCACACAAACCAAAGCAAAAACTCAGTAATCCGGTACGTGCAGCGTGTACTCCTTCCCCCTCACCCCCTTCTGAAGCCCATCATCCTACTGGGGCACAGGCTGCAGAGAGTGGCTCGCCAGAGTCCTCTGTCCTGGGCCAGTCATTCACATTATTCCCAGGTGTAGCCCATCTTCGGAGATCCTTCCTCTCCCGGGAATGAGACCCGTGGTGTTCCTGTAGCTCTGAGATTTTATTTGATGTGGTTGCTAGCCCCACGTCTAACCTTCTTCCTTTTGCAGGAGCCTTGGTAGTCCATGGCCGAGCTCCCACCACCCCCACCCTCACCAACTCTCGTATTCTGGTTTCTGCCCCCTTCCTGATGCTCCCTTCCTGTCTCAGCTTTATTCATCTCCACAGATGCTGCCTGACCTGCTGATTTATTTTCCCCCTCAACCCCATTCTCCTGCCTTCTCTCTGTAACCTTTGACACCATAACTAATTAAAGACCTAACATCATCCACTTTAGTGAATTGGCCCTCCCCAGGCAATGAATTCCACAGATTCACCACCCTCTGGCTAAAGAAATTCCTCCTCATCTCCATTATAAATGGTCATCCCTCTATTCTGAAGCTGTGTCCTTTGGTCCTAGATTCACCGACAGGCATCGCACCATAAGCCTGTTTTGTCAGTGACCCTCGCACACAATAAGACCATCTTCGGGTTAAGGTCCAATCTTCATTCCATGTCTGGGGTTGCACTGTGCCCTCAGATCCTCACTCTGGCACCAGCCAATTCTCCTGCCAATGGTCTGCATTGCTGGATGGAGCTGACCAATCAGAGGACCAGCTCTTCACAGCTGGTGGGTGGGTCCTGGGAGAGACCCCCTGAGAGGTGGAGACCTCTTTCCCGGGGTCTCTGAGTACCAGTGTCAGTCCTGTGGCACCTCTTGCCCAGGGTCTCTGAGTACCAGTGTCACTCCTGTGGCACCTCTTGCCCGGGGTCAATGAGTACCAGTGTCAGTCCTGTGGCACCTCTTGCCCGGGGTCTCTGAGTACCAGTGTCACTCCTGTGGCACCTCTTGTCCGGGGTCAATGAGTACCAGTGTCAGTCCTGTGGCACCTCTTGCCCAGGGTCTCTGAGTACCAGTGTCACTCCTGTGGCACCTCTTGCCCGGGGTCAATGAGTACCAGTGTCAGTCCTGTGGCACCTCCTGTCCGGGGTCAATGAGTACCAGTGTCACTCCTGTGGCACCTCTTGCCCGGGGTCAATGAGTACCAGTGTCAGTCCTGTGGCACCTCTTGCCCGGGGTCAATGAGTACCAGTGTCAGTCCTGTGGCACCTCTTGCCTGGGGTCAATGAGTACCAGTGTCAGTCCTGTGGCACCTCTTGCCCGGGGTCTCTGAGTACCAGTGTCACTCCTGTGGCACCTCTTGCCTGGGGTCAATGAGTACCAGTGTCAGTCCTGTGGCACCTCTTGCCCGGGGTCTCTGAGAACCTGTGTCAGTCCTGTGGCACCTCTTGCCCGGGGTCTCTGAGTACCAGTGTCAGTCCTGTGGCACCTCTTGCCCGGGGTCTCTGAGTACCAGTGTCAGTCCTGTGGCACCTCTTGCCCAGGGTCTCTGAGTACCAGTGTCACTCCTGTGGCACCTCTTGCCCGGGGTCAATGAGTACCAGTGTCAGTCCTGTGGCACCTCTTGCCTGGGGTCAATGAGTACCAGTGTCAGTCCTGTGGCACCTCTTGCCCGGGGTCTCTGAGTGCCAGTGTCACTCCTGTGGCACCTCTTGCCCAGGGTCTCTGAGTACCAGTGTCACTCCTGTGGCACCTCTTGCCCGGGGTCAATGAGTACCAGTGTCAGTCCTGTGGCACCTCTTGCCTGGGGTCAATGAGTACCAGTGTCAGTCCTGTGGCACCTCTTGCCCGGGGTCTCTGAGTACCAGTGTCACTCCTGTGGCACCTCTTGCCCGGGGTCTCTGAGTACCAGTGTCACTCCTGTGGCACCTCTTGCCCGGGGTCAATGAGTACCAGTGTCACTCCTGTGGCACCTCTTGCCTGGGGTCAATGAGTACCAGTGTCACTCCTGTGGTGGTTGGTAGAGTGCTTCATGCTCCCCTCCCCACACCAGGAGTCAATGTTCCACTGGTAAGCTTGCAGAGGGATTTGGACCAGCTGGAAAAATGGGCTGAAAAATGGCAGATGGAGTTTAATACAGACAAGTGTGTGATATTGCACTTTGGAAGGACAAACCAAGGTAGAACATATAGGGTAAATGGTAAGGCACTGAGGAGTGCAATAGACCAGAGGGATCTGGGAATACAGATACAAAATTCCCTAGAAGTGGCGTCACAGGTAGATAGGGTCGTAAAGAGAGCTTTTGGTACATTGGCCTTTATAAGTCAAAGTATTGAGTATTAGATTTGGAATGTTATGGTGAGGTTGTATAAGACATTGGTGAGGCCAAATTTGGAGTATTGTGTTCAGTTTTGGTCACCAAATTACAGGAAGGATATTAATAAGGTTAAAAGAGTGTAGAGAAGGTTTACAAGGATGTTGCCAGGACTTGAGAAACTCAGTTACAGAGAAAGGTTGAATAGGTTAGGACTTTATTCCCTGGAGCGTAGAAGAATGAGGAGAGATTTGATAGAGGTATATAAAATTATGATGGGTATAGATAGAGTGAATGCAAGCAGGCTTTTTCCACTGAGGCAAGGGGAGAAAAGAACCAGAGGACATGGGTTAAGGGTGAGGGGGGGAAAGTTTAAAGGGAACATTAGGGGGGGCTTCTTCACACAGAGAGTGGTGGGAGTGTGGAATGAACTGCCAGATAAAGTGGTAAATGCGGGCTCACTTTTAACATTTAAGAAAAACTTGGACAGGTACATGGATGAGAGGGATATGGAGGGATATGGTCCAGGTGCAGGTCAGTGGGACTAGGCAGAAAATGGTTCGGCACAGCCAAGAAGGACCAAAAGGCCTGTTTCTGTGCTGTAATGTTCTATGGTTCTATGGTTCTATGGTCTGCGGTCCTTACAAGGGAGCCTCCAAAACACAGAATCGCAGGAGGATGTAGAGGGTTGTAGACTCAGCCAGCTTCATCATGGGCAGTCCACCCCCCCCCCCACCAAGACTGGATAGCGAGGAAGGCTATCATGCCTTGCAGAGGGATCTGGACCAGCGAGGAAGACTATCATGGCTTGCAGAGGAATCTGGACCAGCGAGGAAGACTATCATGGCTTGCAGAGGGATCTGGACCAGCTGGAAAAATGGCAGATGGAATTTAATGCTGACAAGTGTGAGGTGTTGCGCCTTAGTAGGACCAAGCAGGGTAGGTCTTATGCAGTGACAGAAGGGCACTGAGGAGTGTGGTAGAACAAAGGGATCTTGGAATACAGGTCCATATTTCATTGAAAGTGCTGTCACAGGTAAATAGGGTAGTAAAGAAAGCTTTTGGCACATTGGCTTTCATAAATCAATGTATTGAGTACAGGAGATGGGCTGTTATGTTGAAGTTGTATAAGACGTTGGTGAGGCCTAATTTGGAGTATCGTGTGCAGTTTTGGTCGCACCTACCTACAGGAAAGACGTAAATAAGGTTGAAAGAGTGCAGAAAAAAATTACAAGAATGTTGCCGGGTCAAATGGACCTGAGTTATAAGGAAAGATTGAAATAGTTAGGACTGTATTCTTTAGAATGTGGAAGATTGAGAGGAAATTTGATAGCGGTATACAAAATTATGAGGGGTATAGATAAGGTAAATGAAAGCAGGCATTTTTCACTGAGGTTGGGTGGGACTACAACCAGAGGTCATGGGTTGAGAGTGAAAGGTAAGAAGTTTAAGGGGACATGAGGAGAAACTTCTTCACTCAGAGGGTTGTGAGAGTGTGGAATGAGATGCCAGCACAAGTGGTGCATGTGAGCTCGATTTCAACGTTTAAGAGAAGTTTGGGTAGTACGTGGATGGTAGGGGTATGGAGGACTATGTTTCCATTGGGAGTAGGTAATTTAAATGGCTTTGGGATGGGCTAGGTGGGCCAAAAGGCCTGCTTCTGTGCTGTATTTCTCTAAGACTCTATGATCATCGAGGACATCTTCAAAAGCTGGCTCGAGAAGCTGGCATCCATCACTACGTAGCCTTTCCACCCAGGACATGCCCTCTCCTCAATGGTGCTACAGAAACCTGTGAAGACACGCACTCAACAATTCAGAAACAGCTTCTTCCCCTCTGCCATCCGATTTCTGAATGGACAATGAACATTACCTCACTGTTGCTTTCCTGCACTGTTTGTTTGTTTATTGTGAGTGCGGATGAAGTGTCTCGGCCCGAAACATGCATGCTTTATTCCCTCCACTGAGTCACGCTCTCCTAATGTCCAGAGTTCAATCTGTCGGTCCGTGTTTGGACGAAGGCTTGGGAGCCCAAACTGGTCATGGGTGACCAGATTACCAGTGAAGATGGGGGGGGGGGGCGGAGGGAGAGTCAGAGAGAGAATGAAAATGGATCTGAGTAGTTAAGGTGAGCATTATTGAGTGAAACCATTGCTGTCAGCTCCCATCACCCTCCTCTGATGGAGAGCACACTGTTTGGGACTGCTAGTGATTAGCCAGATTGGATTCAGAGTTCAAAGGTTCAAAGTAATTTTATTAGCAAAGTGCTTATAATCAGCATATAAGACCTCAAAATTCTTTTTCTTGGGGCATTCACAGTAGATACAAGGAAATGAACAAAATGATAATAAATAAATAAGCAATTAATATTGAGGATGTGAGGTGAAGAGCGCATAGGTTCAGTGTTGGGGTCAGTGAAGTTATCCCCTCTGGTTCAAGAGCCTGATGGTTGCGAGGATTGGTCCTGTGTCAGTGAGCAGGATGTACATGTGCAATTTTCCACCTTTGTCAGGTAGATACATAGAAAACCTACAGCACGATACAGGCCCTTCGGCCCACAAAGCTGTGCTGAACACGTACTTACTTTAGACATTACCTCGGGTTACCCATAGCCCTCTATTTTCCTAAGCTCTACGTACCTGTACGGGAACACCTTGGCTGGAGGCACAGCTGGTTCTGTTGCATGCCTTCAGTGGCAGAACTGGGACATTGTCTGGGCCCGCGGCCTTGGCAATATCCACTGCTGTCGGCCAATATCACTGAACTGAAAATCCGTTTGACTGAAGACTAACGAATCATCTGCTTGTTAATTCTGGCTGCATGTGTCTTGTGCGAGGCTGTGAGGTGCTAGTCACTAAGGATACAGATGCTCTGGAAGTTCCTCCTCCTGTCAGGTGTCTGATTACCACTGGGGACCGAGGAAGGAAGCGCTGCAGAATTTTGAAACGCTGCCATGCCTCTGCTATGGGACTGCAGATCACTGTTCATTGCTGTACATACACACACACTCACACTCTCACACTCACTCTCTCACACACACACACACACACACACACGTCCCAGCTCACAGGCCACTCCCTGAACCAGGCTTGGCTCGTGCTGGGAGATAGGGTTACACTCTGTGAGAGTGGAGGGGAAGTGGTCACAGCCACAGTCTCTGAAGTGGGAACAGGAAGTGTCAGGAATAACCAGCCAAAACCTAAAGTGTTAATCCTTGCCATCCTGGCCCCAGTGTTCAACAGACCAGAATTAGGCATTTCCCCCTTTTATTATCCCTGTCAACCCCATTCTCCCACTTCCTCCCCGTAACCTTTGACACCACGATTAATTAAGAACCTATTAACCTCTGCTTTAGATGTACTCAATGACTTAGCGTCCTCAGCCATCTGTGGCAATTCAGCACTCTCTGGGTAAAGAAATTCCTCCTGATCTCTGTTCTAAATGGACGACCCTCTATTCTGAGGCTGTTCCCTCTGGTCCTAGACTCACCCACCACTGGAAACATCCTCTCCACATCTACTCTATCTTGGCCTTAGGATATTCACTAGATTTCAAAGATTCAATGAGATTTCTGCCCCCCCCATTCTTCTAAATTCCAGCAAGTACAGGCCCTGAGCCATCAAGCACTCCTCATATGTTAACCTCTTCATTCCTTGGATCATTCTTGTGAACCTCCTCTAAACCCTTTCCAATGCTAGCAAATCCTTTCTTCGATGAGGACCCAAAACTGCTCATAATACTCCGAGTGTGGCCTGACCAATGCCTTATAAAGTTTGAGCGCTGTATCCTTGCTGTGGTATTCTCATACTCTCGAAATGAATGTTATAATCACATTTGTCTTTCTCACCACTGACTAACCTGCAAGTTAACCTTTAGGGACTATTGCATGAGGACTCCCAAATCCCTCTGCACCTCCGATTTCTGAATTCACTTCTCATTTGGAAAATAGTCCACGCCTTTGTTTCTTCTACCGACGAGGGCCATTGATAAGTTCATGGCCTAAGTTAGAAGGAGTAAAATTTAGAAAACCTAGCACATTTATTTTTCAACATAGTCCCCTCCTACATTTACACACTTAGTCCAGCGGGTCGTGGAGCATACGGATCTTGGACCTCCAGAAAGTGCCCACAGATGGGTGATTGGTAAGTTCGTGGCCTAAGGTAGAAGGAGATGAGTTATACAGCTCTCGTTACATGCACATGCAGTTCAACTCTTTGAGTGAAAATGCAGAAAGTTTAAAGTTATTAACTCATCTCCTTCTACCTTAGGCCACAAACTTATCAATCACCCCTGCCGTGGAGGCTTTCTGGAGGTCCAAGATCCGTATGCTCCACGACCGCTGGACTAAGTGTGTAAATGTAGGAGGGGACTAAGTTGAAAAATAAATGTGTTAGGTTTTCTAAAATTGACTCCTTCTACCTTAGGCCACGAACTTATCAATCACCCCTCGTTAAGTGCATAACCATTCTCTTCTGTACAATATATTCTATCTGTCACTTCTTTGCCCATTCTGCTAATCTGTCTAAATCCTTCTGTAGCCTCTCTCCTTCCTCAATACTACCTGCCCCTCTAACTATTGTTGAATTGTCCGCAAACTTCACAGGTTCAAAGCTTCATTTTATTATCAAAGTATGTGCGCAGAATACCACTCTGAGATTCATCTTCTACAGATAGCCATAGAATACAGAAAAACCATGGAAGTCATTGAAGCCCCCCCCCACGAAAAAGAAAAAGAAACAAAACCCCAGACCCCCCAACCTCTTCCTTACACTAAAACAGATGGCCCAGCCAGAGCCGGACACAGCAGCTGAAACATCGCCATCGCACCCCTATCCCCCAAGCCCCTCCCAAGCAAAAAAAAACAGCAACAATAATATCAAACACCCAAACCCTCCTTCATTACATATCACCAATCCCCCAGTCGGCAACAAGGAAGAAAACACAGTCCAGACTAATAATCACATATGTCTTGGAATTTTGAAAACATCTTTCATCAGCACCGAGGAGAGCGACAGCTCGAACTCAGTCCTTGTGTGGGGCCTTCATCCACTGAGAGCAACCTCCGGCCTGTTGCAGCCTCCTGTGGGGAGTGACTCCCAGCCCAACCCAGGGCTAATGCAGGGCTGCCGAGGGGTCTCGGACCGAAATGTCGACTGTACTCTTTTCCATAGCTGCCGCCTGGCCTGCTGAGCTCCTCCAACATTGTGTGCGTGTTGCTCTGGATTTCCAGCATCTGCAAAATCTCTCTTGTTTCTGACGAGACAGCGAGGATGGGGTGACATGAGATCAGCCTGAATTCCAGATTTGAGATTGTTTAATGTCATTTCCAGTACACAAGTGTAAAGGAAAACAAAACCATTGTCACTCCGGATCCAAAGCAGCATAAAAACACCACCAATAATGAACACAATAATAATTTTAAAAAAACAATAAATATAAATACATAAGAAAGCTGTATAAATTGATTGTATGTCCATAATGTGACACCAGACTGTACATAAGGCGACTGACAGGAGGTGATAAAGTAGTGGTGCTCGGGGGTGTGAAGGGGAGGGTTAGTGGGTGGAGGTGTTGATCAGCCTCACTGCTTGGGGAAAGTGACTGTTTTTGAATCTGGTGGTCCTGGTGTCGATGCTACATAGCCTCCTCCCTGATGGGAGTGGGACAGACAGTCCATGAGCAGGGTGGGTGGGATCCTTCATGATGTTACTGGCCCCTTCTGGCACCTTTCTGTATAAACAGTATGCATTTGATGGTGGATAGTCTGGTGCGGGTGATGTGTTGGACAGTTTTGACGACCCATTGTAGAGACGTCCTGTCTGTCCTCTACCATGTGAGCATCGTGGTACTGTCCAACTTTCTAACTGGCATCCTGAGGTGGTGGGGTGCTGGGACCCACAGCCCAGGACTGACCCGGAGAGGTGGTTGGGGTCACTCTGGGTCAGGGTGAACACTGATCGGTCTCCCTTCCTGTCTCCAGCTACGGCACAGACATTCCGGAGGATGACAGAGGCGAGTGAGCTGGTGGCAGGAGATGCTGGCGCCCGGCTGCACAGCCACCGACTGCTCGACACGTGCCTCGTGGTCGGGCTGCGGCCACAGGCTCTCCGACAGATGGTGCAGGTAGGGTCTGTCATCGGGGTCTCTCACAGGTGGACCAGAACACACCCCACCTCCCCTCCCACTCACTGCCCCCTCAACCTCCACCTCACCCCCCTCTCTCTACCCCTCCCCTCCCTCCACCCCTCCCCCCCTCCATCCCTCCACCTCACCTTCCCCTCCCTCCATCCCTCCACCTCACCCCTCTCCTCCCTCCATCCCTCCAACTCACCCCTCCCCTCTCTCTACCCCTCCCCTCCCTCCATCCCTCCACCTCACCTTCCCCTCCCTCCATCCCTCCACCTCACCCCTCCCCTCCCTCCATCCCTCCACCTCACCTTCCCCTCCCTCCATCCCTCCACCTCACCCCTCCATCCCTCCACCTCACCCCCCTCTCTCTATCCCTCCCCTCCCTCCATCCCTCCACCTCACCCCTCCCCTCCCTCCATCCCTCCGCCACCCCTCCCCTACCTCCATCCCTCCATCTCACCCTCTCCCCTCCCTCTATCGTTCTAACTTACCCCTCCCCCTCCATTACTCTACCTCACCCCTGGGTGCTGAAGGTGGTGCACAGACAGTGGGTGCTGCCTTCTGGGTTTAGTTCTGGGGGGGAGGGGGGTTGAATGGCTTTGGATGGAGTGGTTGGACTCAGTTGTGGTTGTTCTTCCTGTGTCAGTGTAAACAGGAAGCCGTTCCTGACCGGGGCAATGTTTCACCGTGGGGCCTCTCCTCGGCTGTTGAGGTGGTGTTGCGCCCTGGGATGTTGCCTTTCTACCCCGGGGAGTTGGGGGTGTGGAACCTCCAGTTTCTGCAGGACCGGGGGAAGCAACAGAGGCCACGCCTCTGGCGCAGAGTCTGGCCCTGTGGCTCAGAAGGGTAGGGAAAGGAAGAAGGCAGCAGTAATAGGGGACTTGATAGTTAGGGGGTCAGACAGGCAATTCTGTGGATGCAGGAAAGAAGCACAGATGGTAGTTTGCCTCCCAGGTGCCAGGGTCCGGGATGTTTCTGATCGTATCCATAATATCCTGAAGTGGGAAGGTGAACAGCCAGAGGTCATGGTACATATTGGTACCAATGACATAGGCAGGAAAAGGGAGGAGATCCTGAAAGCAGACTACAGGAAGTTAGGAAGGAAATTGAGAAGCAGGACCACGTAGGTAGTCATCTCGGGATTACAGCCTGTGCCACGTGACAGTGAGTATAGGAATAGAGTGACGTGCAGGGGGCAGGGATTCAAATTTCTGGATCATTGGGACCCCTTTTGGGCCAGGAGTGACCTGTACAAAAAGGACGGGTTGCACATGAATCCCAGGGGGACCAATATCCTGGTGGGGAGGTTTGCAAAGGCTGTTGGGGAGAGTTTAAACTAGGATTGCTGGGGGCTGGGAACCAAACTGAAGAGACGGAGGAAGAGGCAGTTGGCTCACAAATAGAGAAAGCTTGGAGACAGTGCGAGAGGGGGAATAGGCAGGTGATAGAGAAAGGACGCACTCAGACCGATGGTTTGAGATGTGTTTATTTTAATGCAAAGAGTATTATGAACAAAGTGGATGAGCTTAGAGCATAGATCAGCACTTGGAGCTATGATGTTGTGGCCATTACATTGGATGGCTCAGGGACAGAAATGGTTACTTAAAGTGCCGGGTTTTAGATGTTTCAGAAAGGACAGGGAGGGAGGCAAAAGAGATGGGGGCGTGGTATTGCTGATCAGAGATAGTGTCATGGCTGCAGAAAAGGAGGAAGTCATGGAGGGATTGTCTACTGAGTCTCTGTGGGTGGAAGTTAGGAACAGGAAGGGGTCAGTAACTCCACTGGCTGTTTTTTATAGACCACCCAATAGTAACAGGGACATCAAGGAGCAGATAGGGAGACAGATTCTGCAAAGGTGTAACAATAACAGGGTTGTTGTGGTGGGAGATTTTAACTTCTCAAATGTTGATTGGCATGCCCCTAGAGCGAGGAGTTTAGATGGGGTGGAGTTTGTTAGGTGTGTTCAGGAAGGTTTCTTGACACAATATGTAGATAAGCCTACTAGAGGAGAGGCTGTACTTGATCTGGTATTGGGAAATGAACCTGGTCAGGTATCAGATCTCTCAGTGGGAGAGCATTTTGGAGATAGTGATCACAATTCTATCTCCTTTACCATAGCATTGGAGAGGGATAGGAACAGGCAAGTTAGGAAAGCGTTTAATTGGAATAAGGGGAAATATGAGGCTATCAGGCAGGAACTTGGATGCATAAATTGGAAACAGATGTTATCAGAGAAATCTACGGAAGAAATGTGGCAAATGTTCAGGGGATATTTGCATGGAGTTCTGCATAGATACGTTCCAATGAGACAGGGAAAGGATGGTAGGGTACAGGAACCATGGTGTACAAAGGCTGTTGTAAATCTAGTCAAGAAGAAAAGAAGAGCTTACGAAAGGTTCAAAAAGCTAGGTAATGATAGAAATCTAGAAGTTTATAAGGCTAGCAGTAAGGAGCTCAAGAAAAAAATTAGGAGAGCTAGAAGGGACCATGAGAAGGCCTTGGCGAGCAGGATTAAGGAAAACCCCAAGGCATTCTACAAGTATGTGAAGAGCAAGAGGATAAGACGTGAGAAAATAGGACCAATCAAGTGTGACAGTGGAAAAGTGTGTATGGAACTGGAGGAGACAGCAGAGGTACTTAATGAGTACTTTGCTTCAGTATTCACTGCGGAAAAGGATCTTGGCGATTGGAGGGATGACTTACAGCGGACTGAAAAGCTTAAGAGCTTAGATATTAAGAAAGAGGATGTGCAGGAGCTTTTGGAAAGCATCAAGTTGGATAAGTCACTGGGACCAGACAAGATGTCCCCCAGGCTACTGTGGAAGGCAAGGGAGGAGATTGCTGAGCCTCTGGCGATGATCTTTGCATCATCAGTGGGGACTGGAGAGGTTCCGGAGGATTGGAGGGTTGCGGATGTTGTTCCATTATTCAAGAAAGGGAGTAGAGATAGCCCAGGAAATTATAGAGCAGTAGGTCTTACTTTAGTGGTTGGTAAGTTGATGGAGAAGATCCTGAGAGGCAGGATTTTTGAACGTTTGGAGAGGTATTGTATGATTAGGAATAGTCAGCAATACTTTGTGAAAGGCAGGTTGTGCCTTATGAGCTTGATTGAATTTTTTTGAGGATGTGACCAAACACAGTAATGGTAGAGCAGTAGATGTAGTGTTATGGATTTCAGCAAGGCATTTGACAAAGTACCCCATGCAAGGCTTATTGAGAAAGTAAGGAGGCATGGGATCCAAGAGGAAATTGCTTTGTGGATCCAGAATTGGCTTGCCCACAGAAAGCAAAGAGTGGTTGTAGACGGGTCATATTCTGCATGGAGGTCGGTCACCAGTGGAGTGCCTCAGGGATCTGTTCTGGGACCTCTACTCTTCATAATTTTTATAAATGACCTGGATGAAGAAATGGAGGGATGGGTTAGTAAATTTGCTGATGACACAAAGGTTGGAGGTGTTGTGGACAGTGTGGAGGGCTGTCAGAGGTTACAGTAGGACATTGATAGGCTGAGAAGTGGCAGATGGAGTTCAACTCAGATAAGTGTGAGGTGGTTCATTTTGGTAGGTCAAATATTTTGACAGAATATAGTATTAATGGTAAGAATCTTGGCAGTGTGGAAGATCAGAGGGATCTTGGGGTCCGAGTCCATAGGACACTCAAAGCTGCTGTGCAGGTTGACTCTGTGGTTAAGAAAGCATTTGGTGCATTGGCCTTCATCAATCGTGGGATTGAGTTTAGGAGGCCGAGAGGTAATGTTGCAGCTATGTAGGGACCTGGTCAAACCCCACTTGGAGTACTGTGCTCAGTTCTTTTCGCCTCACTACAGGAAGGACATGGAAACCATAGAAAGGGTGCAGAGGAGATTTACAAGGATGTTGCCTGGATTGGGGAGCATGCCTTATGAGAATAGGTTGAGTGAACTCGGCCTTTTCTCCTTGGAACGATGAAGGATGAGATGTAACTTGTAAAGGTGGAAAGATGATGAGAGGCATTGATCATGTGGATAGTCAGAGGCTTTTTCCCAGGGATGAAATTGCTAGCACGAGAGGGCACAGTTTTAATGTGCTTGGAAGTAGGTACAAAACAGATATTGGGGTAAGTTTTTTATGCAGAGAGTGGTGAGTGCATGGAATGGGCTGCTGGCAACAGTGGTGGAGATGGATACAATAGGGTCTTTTAAGAGACTCCTGGATAGGTATTTGGAGCTCAGAAAAATAGAGGGCTATGGGTAACCCTAGGTAATTTCTCAGGTAAGGACATGTTTGGCACAGCTTTGTGGGCCGAAGGGCCTGTATTATGCTGTAGGTTTTCTATGTTTCCATGACTCCAACCCTGCCACTTCTGGTTAAGAGCAGCTTATCCAGTCATTCATGGTCCGTGATTGCTGTCTCACCATGGTGGATGGGGTGGGTGGCGGTCCCAGCTTCCAGTGTGGACAGAAAGAATTCACACACAGTCTGAGCCTCACCTTCAGAACAAACTGTCTCCTTATTACAAGCTGATAAAAACGGGAGTTACGTGAGCTAGAATGAATGCTCTGTCATTATTCTTGCGCCGTTCCTTATCTACCTTTTGCTCCACTATCTCTACCCGGCCTACGCAGTGTGTACATAGAGTGAGGTAAGCCGTCTGTGGTGTCAGCCTTCACTACTGAGGCTCAATGTGAGTTGTGTGCAGTTCCTTGTTTATCTGATGTCCACAATAGGAAGCTCCTATCCTGGAGTTTTATGAAGCTATCGCTCGGCTAGTAAACAGACGTGAGTTCACTCTAGTTCATGTTAGCCTACAGCTTGTACAGTTTTAGTTTGCAGTTCACTTGAGCCTACAATTTGAGGCTCAGGCCGGTTGAACCTGTTGCAGATTTTCAGTGCCTGGTAGGCCCCCCCACTTTATTTCTCCAGTGCACACTCATCCCCACCATCTGTCTCTGCTGTGTTGCAGAAATGGGAACTCAGTGTTCCCTGCTATGAGTTTACTATTCCATACACCAGGAACCTCTGGTACAGAGGTGTTCCCAGCTCCGCGGAGTTCTCAGCCAGCAGTGGGAAAGTACAGGTAGTCCAGGGAGGATGGGTCCGTGCTCGGGATCTGGACTCGGGGTCAGTGAGGAGAGATGGAACAGTTTCACTTGTTCTATCACCTCCTCCCGATAATCATCGTTTCTACTGAAGTTTGCTCTCTTGATCCCATGGAATGAAACATCTCCAATATTTCATATTCCTATTATCAGGCTTTAGAACAGAGCAATCACAATTTTCTCAGCAATGCTGGGACTTGCTTTCTCCTTCCATCTGCCAGTATCCTTGTTCTCTTCACCATGCTGTGACTGTGCAAGTCCTTGCAATTCCCGTTTCCTTGAAGCCTTGTGTTCCCTCCTCCAGCCTGTGCCCGTGGCTCATCTCAGACTCTCATTTGGCTTTGGCTTTGCTTGGCTGACCCTTCCTCAAGACTTTGGCTCTCTTGAACTTTTTCTGAGTCCGCCTGTCCTGCCTGCTGAGGCCTCTCCTCGAGTCTTCCTGTCCTACCTGCCGAGGTCTCTCCTCGAGTCTTCCTGCCCCATCTGCCGAGGTCTCTCCTCGAGTCTTCCTGCCCCATCTGCTGAGGCCTCTCCTCGAGTCTTCCTGTCCAACCTGCTGAGGCCTCTCCTCGAGACTTCCTGTTCTACCTGCCGAGGTCTCTCCTCGAGTCTTCAATCCCCACCTGCCAAGGTTTCTCCTCGAGTCTTCCTGTCTAACCTGCTGAGGCCTCTCCTCGAGTCTTCCTGTCCTACCTGCCGAGGTCTCTCCTCGAGTCTTCCTGTCCAACCTGCCGAGGTCTCTCCTCGAGTCTTCCTGTCCTACCTGCCGAGGTCTCTCCTCGAGACTTCCTGCCCCACCTGCCCAGGTTTCTCCTCGAGTCTTCCTGTCCTACCTGCCGAGGTCTCTCCTCGAGTCTTCCTGCCCCATCTGCCGAGGTCTCTCCTCGAGTCTTCCTGCCCCATTTGCCGAGGTCTCTTCTCGAGTCTTCCCGTCCTACCTGCCGAGGTCTCTTCTCGAGTCTTCCTGTCCTACCTGCCGAGGTCTCTCCTCGAGTCTTCCTGCCCCATCTGCCGAGGTCTCTTCTTGAGTCTTCCCGTCCTACCTGCCGAGGTCTCTCCTCAAGTCTTCCTGTCCTACCTGCCGAGGTCTCTCCTCAAGTCTTCCTGTCCTACCTGCCGAGGTCTCTTCTCGAGACTTCCTTCCCCACCTGCCAAGGTTTCTCCTCGAGTCTTCCTGTCCTGCCTGCTGAGGCCTCTCCTCGAGACTTCCTGTCCTACCTGCCAAGGTCTCTCCTCGAGTTTTCCTGCCCCATCTACCGAGGTCTCTTCTCGAGTCTTCCTGTCCTGCCTGCTGAGGCCTCTTCTCGAGACTTCCTACCCCATCTGCCGAGGTCTCTCCTCGAGTCTTCCTGCCCCATCTGCTGAGGCCTCTCCTCGAGTCTTCCTGTCCAACCTGCTGAGGCCTCTCCTCGAGACTTCCTGTCCTACCTGCCGAGGTCTCTCCTCGAGTTTTCCTGTCCTGCCTGCTGAGGCCTCTCCTCGAGTCTTCCTGCCCCATCTGCCGAGGTCTCTTCTCGAGTCTTCCTGTCCTACCTGCCGAGGTCTCTCCTCGAGTCTTCCTGCCCCATCTGCCGAGGTCTCTCCTCGAGTCTTCCTGTCCAACCTGCTGAGGCCTCTCCTCAAGACTTCCTGTCCTACCTGCCGAGGTCTCTTCTCGAGACTTCCTGCCCTACCTGCCGAGGTCTCTCCTCAAGTTTTCCTGCCCAATCTGCCGAGGTCTCTCCTCGAGTTTTCCTGCCCCATCTGCCGAGGTCTCTCCTCGAGTCTTCCTGCCCCATCTGCCGAGGTCTCTCCTCGAGTCTTCCTGCCCCATCTGCCGAGGTCTCTTCTCGAGTCTTCCTGTCCTACCTGCCGAGGTCTCTCCTCGAGTCTTCCTGCCCCATCTGCCGAGGTCTCTTCTCGAGTCTTCCTGTCCTACCTGCCGAGGTCTCTCCTCGAGTCTTCCTGTCCAACCTGCCGAGGTCTCTCCTCGAGTCTTCCTGTCCTACCTGCCGAGGTCTTTCCTCGAGACTTCCTGCCCCACCTGCCCAGGTTTCTCCTCGAGTCTTCCTGTCCTACCTGCCGAGGTCTCTCCTCGAGTCTTCCTGCCCCATCTGCCGAGGTCTCTCCTCGAGTCTTCCTGTCCAACCTGCTGAGGCCTCTCCTCAAGACTTCCTGTCCTACCTGCCGAGGTCTCTTGTCGAGACTTCCTGCCCTACCTGCCGGGGTCTCTCCTCGAGTTTTCCTGACCCATCTGCCGAGGTCTCTCCTCGAGTCTTCCTGCCCCATCTGCCGAGGTCTCTCCTCGAGTCTTCCTGCCCCATCTGCCGAGGTCTCTCCTCGAGTCTTCCTGTCCTACCTGCCGAGGTCTCTCCTCGAGTCTTCCTGCCCCATCTGCCGAGGTCTCTCCTCGAGTCTTCCTGACCTGCCGAGGTCTTCCTCGAGACTTCCCTACCTGCCGAGGTCTCTCCTGAGTTCCTGCCCCACCTGCCCAGGTTTCTCCTCGAGTCTTCCTGTCCTACCTGCCGAGGTCTCTCCTTGAGATTCCTGCCCCACCTGCCAAGGTTTCTCTCTCGAGTCTTCCTGTCCTAGTCTTCCTGTCCTGCCTGCTGAGGCCTCTCCTCGAGACTTCCTGTCCTACCTGCCGGGGTCTCTCCTTGAGTTTTCCTGCCCCATCTGCCGAGGTCTCTTCTCGAGTCTTCCTGTCCTACCTGCCGAGGTCTCTCCTCGAGTCTTCCTGCCTAACCTGCTGAGGCCTCTCCTCGAGACTTCCTGTCCTACCTGCCGAGGTCTCTTCTCGAGACTTCCTGTCCTACCTGCCGGGGTCTCTCCTTGAGTCTTCCTGCTCCATCTGCCAAGGTCTCTTCTTGAGTCTTCCTGTCCTACCTGCCGAGGTCTCTCCTCGAGACTTCCTGCCCCACCTGCCAAGGTTTCTCCTCGAGTCTTCAATCCCCACCTGCCAAGGTTTCTCCTCGAGTCTTCCTGTCCAACCTACTGAGGCCTCTCCTCGAGACTTCCTGTCCTACCTGCTGAGGACTCTTCTCGAGTCTTCCTGTCCTACCTACCGAGGTCTCTCCTCAGTCTTCCTGCCCCATCTGCCAAGGTCTCTTTTCGAGTCTTCCTGTCCTACCTGCTGAGGTCTCTCCTCGAGTCTTCCTGTCCTACCTGCCGAGGTCTCTCCTCGAGTCTTCCTGTCCTACCTGCTGAGGTCTCTCCTCGAGTCTTCCTGTCCTACCTGCCGAGGTCTCTCCTCGAGACTTCCTGCCCCACCTGCCCAGGTTTCTCCTCGAGTCTTCCTGTCCTACCTGCCGAGGTCTCTCCTCGAGACTTCCTGCCCCACCTGCCCAGGTTTCTCCTCGAGTCTTCCTGTCCTGCCTGCTGAGGCCTCTCCTCGAGACTTCCTGTCCTACCTGCCGGGGTCTCTCCTTGAGTTTTCCTGCCCCATCTGCCGAGGTCTCTTCTCGAGTCTTCCTGTCCTACCGGCCGAGGTCTCTCCTCGAGTCTTCCTGTCCAACCTGCTGAGGCCTCTCCTCGAGACTTCCTGTCCTACCTGCCGAGGTCTCTTCTCGAGACTTCCTGTCCTACCTGCCGGGGTCTCTCCTTGAGTCTTCCTGCTCCATCTGCCAAGGTCTCTTCTCGAGTCTTCCTGTCCTACCTGCCGAGGTCTCTCCTCGAGTCTTCCTGCCCCATCTGCCGAGGTCTCTCCTCGAGTCTTCCTGCCCCATCTGCCGAGGTCTCTCCTCGTGTCTTCCTGTCCAACCTGCTGAGGCCTCTCCTCAAGACTTCCTGTCCTACCTGCCGAGGTCTCTTCTCGAGACTTCCTGTCCTACCTGCCGGGGTCTCTCCTTGAGTCTTCCTGCTCCATCTGCCAAGGTCTCTTCTTGAGTCTTCCTGTCCTACCTGCCGAGGTCTCTCCTCGAGACTTCCTGCCCCACCTGCCAAGGTTTCTCCTCGAGTCTTCAATCCCCACCTGCCAAGGTTTCTCCTCGAGTCTTCCTGTCCAACCTGCTGAGGCCTCTCCTCGAGACTTCCTGTCCTACCTGCTGAGGACTCTTCTCGAGTCTTCCTGTCCTACCTACCGAGGTCTCTCCTCAAGTCTTCCTGCCCCATCTGCCAAGGTCTCTTTTCGAGTCTTCCTGTCCTACCTGCTGAGGTCTCTCCTCGAGTCTTCCTGTCCTACCTGCCGAGGTCTCTCGTCGAGTCTTCCTGTCCTACCTGCTGAGGTCTCTCCTCGAGTCTTCCTGTCCTACCTGCCGAGGTCTCTCCTCGAGACTTCCTGTCCTACCTGCCAAGGTCTCTCCTTGAGTCTTCCTGTCCTCCCTGCCGAGGTCTCTCCTCGAGACTTCCTGTCCAACCTGCCGAGGTCTCTCCTCGAGACTCCCTGCCCCATCTGCTGAGGTCTCTCCTCGAGTCTTCCTGTCCTACCTGCTGAGGTCTCTCCTCGAGTCTTCCTGCCCCATCTGCCGAGGTCTCTCCTCGAGTCTTCCTGCCCCATCTGCTGAGGCCTCTCCTCGAGTCTTCCTGTCCAACCTGCTGAGGCCTCTCCTCGAGACTTCCTGTCCTACCTGCCGAGGTCTCTCCTCGAGTTTTCCTGTCCTGCCTGCCGAGGTCTCTCCTCGAGTCTTCCTGCCCCATCTGCCGAGGTCTCTTCTCGAGTCTTCCTGTCCTACCTGCCGAGGTCTCTCCTCGAGTCTTCCTGCCCCATCTGCCGAGGTCTCTCCTCGAGTCTTCCTGCCCCATCTGCCGAGGTCTCTCCTCGAGTCTTCCTGTCCAACCTGCTGAGGCCTCTCCTCAAGACTTCCTGTCCTACCTGCCGAGGTCTCTTCTCGAGACTTCCTGCCCTACCTGCCGAGGTCTCTCCTCAAGTTTTCCTGCCCAATCTGCCGAGGTCTCTCCTCGAGTTTTCCTGCCCCATCTGCCGAGGTCTCTCCTTGAGTCTTCCTGCCCCATCTGCCGAGGTCTCTTCTCGAGTCTTCCTGCCCCATCTGCCGAGGTCTCTTCTCGAGTCTTCCTGTCCTACCTGCCGAGGTCTCTCCTCGAGTCTTCCTGCCCCATCTGCCGAGGTCTCTTCTCGAGTCTTCCTGTCCTACCTGCCGAGGTCTCTCCTCGAGTCTTCCTGTCCAACCTGCCGAGGTCTCTCCTCGAGTCTTCCTGTCCTACCTGCCGAGGTCTTTCCTCGAGACTTCCTGCCCCACCTGCCCAGGTTTCTCCTCGAGTCTTCCTGTCCTACCTGCCGAGGTCTCTCCTTGAGTCTTCCTGCCCCATCTGCCGAGGTCTCTCCTCGAGTCTTCCTGTCCAACCTGCTGAGGCCTCTCCTCAAGACTTCCTGTCCTACCTGCCGAGGTCTCTTCTCGAGACTTCCTGCCCTACCTGCCGAGGTCTCTCCTCGAGTTTTCCTGCCCCATCTGCCGAGGTGTCTCCTCGAGTCTTGCTGCCCCATCTGCCGAGGTCTCTTCTCGAGTCTTCCTGCCCCATCTGCCGAGGTCTCTTCTCGAGTTTTCCTGTCCTACCTGCCGAGGTCTCTCCTCGAGTCTTCCTGCCCCATCTGCCGAGGTCTCTTCTCGAGTCTTCCTGTCCTACCTGCCGAGGTCTCTCCTCGAGTCTTCCTGTCCAACCTGCTGAGGTCTCTCCTCGAGTCTTCCTGTCCTACCTGCCGAGGTCTGTCCTCGAGACTTCCTGCCCCACCTGCCCAGGTTTCTCCTCGAGTCTTCCTGTCCTACCTGCCGAGGTCTCTCCTCGAGACTTCCTGCCCCACCTGCCCAGGTTTCTCCTCGAGTCTTCCTGTCCTGCCTGCTGAGGCCTCTCCTCGAGACTTCCTGCCACACCTGCCAAGGTTTCTCCTTGAGTCTTCAATCCCCACCTGCCAAGGTTTCTCCTCGAGTCTTCCTGTCTAACCTGCTGAGGCCTCTCCTCGAGTCTTCCTGTCCTACCTGCCGAGGTCTCTCCTCGAGTCTTCCTGTCCAACCTGCCGAGGTCTCTCCTCGAGTCTTCCTGTCCTACCTGCCGAGGTCTCTCCTCGAGACTTCCTGCCCCACCTGCCCAGGTTTCTCCTCGAGTCTTCCTGTCCTACCTGCCGAGGTCTCTCCTCGAGTCTTCCTGCCCCATCTGCCGAGGTCTCTCCTCGAGTCTTCCTGCCCCATTTGCCGAGGTCTCTTCTCGAGTCTTCCCGTCCTACCTGCCGAGGTCTCTTCTCGAGTCTTCCTGTCCTACCTGCCGAGGTCTCTCCTCGAGTCTTCCTGCCCCATCTGCCGAGGTCTCTTCTTGAGTCTTCCCGTCCTACCTGCCGAGGTCTCTCCTCAAGTCTTCCTGTCCAACCTGCCGAGGTCTCTCCTCAAGTCTTCCTGTCCTACCTGCCGAGGTCTCTTCTCGAGACTTCCTTCCCCACCTGCCAAGGTTTCTCCTCGAGTCTTCCTGTCCTGCCTGCTGAGGCCTCTCCTCGAGACTTCCTGTCCTACCTGCCAAGGTCTCTCCTCGAGTTTTCCTGCCCCATCTGCCGAGGTCTCTTCTCGAGTCTTCCTGTCCTGCCTGCTGAGGCCTCTTCTCGAGACTTCCTACCCCATCTGCCGAGGTCTCTCCTCGAGTCTTCCTGCCCCATCTGCCGAGGTCTCTCCTCGAGTCTTCCTGCCCCATCTGCTGAGGCCTCTCCTCGAGTCTTCCTGTCCAACCTGCTGAGGCCTCTCCTCGAGACTTCCTGTCCTACCTGCCGAGGTCTCTCCTCGAGTTTTCCTGTCCTGCCTGCTGAGGCCTCTCCTCGAGTCTTCCTGCCCCATCTGCCGAGGTCTCTTCTCGAGTCTTCCTGTCCTACCTGCCGAGGTCTCTCCTCGAGTCTTCCTGCCCCATCTGCCGAGGTCTCTCCTCGAGTCTTCCTGCCCCATCTGCCGAGGTCTCTCCTCGTGTCTTCCTGTCCAACCTGCTGAGGCCTCTCCTCAAGACTTCCTGTCCTACCTGCCGAGGTCTCTTCTCGAGACTTCCTGCCCTACCTGCCGAGGTCTCTCCTCAAGTTTTCCTGCCCAATCTGCCGAGGTCTCTCCTCGAGTTTTCCTGCCCCATCTGCCGAGGTCTCTCCTTGAGTCTTCCTGCCCCATCTGCCGAGGTCTCTTCTCGAGTCTTCCTGCCCCATCTGCCGAGGTCTCTTCTCGAGTCTTCCTGTCCTACCTGCCGAGGTTTCTCCTCGAGTCTTCCTGTCCAACCTGCTGAGGCCTCTCCTCGAGACTTCCTGTCCTACCTGCTGAGGACTCTTCTCGAGTCTTCCTGTCCTACCTACCGAGGTCTCTCCTCAAGTCTTCCTGCCCCATCTGCCAAGGTCTCTTTTCGAGTCTTCCTGTCCTACCTGCCGAGGTCTCTCGTCGAGTCTTCCTGTCCTACCTGCTGAGGTCTCTCCTCGAGTCTTCCTGTCCTACCTGCCGAGGTCTCTCCTCGAGACTTCCTGTCCTACCTGCCAAGGTCTCTCCTTGAGTCTTCCTGTCCTCCCTGCCGAGGTCTCTCCTCGAGACTTCCTGTCCAACCTGCCGAGGTCTCTCCTCGAGACTCCCTGCCCCATCTGCTGAGGTCTCTCCTCGAGTCTTCCTGTCCTACCTGCTGAGGTCTCTCCTCGAGTCTTCCTGCCCCATCTGCCGAGGTCTCTCCTCGAGTCTTCCTGCCCCATCTGCTGAGGTCTCTCCTCGAGTCTTCCTGTCCAACCTGCTGAGGCCTCTCCTCGAGACTTCCTGTCCTACCTGCCGAGGTCTCTCCTCGAGTTTTCCTGTCCTGCCTGCTGAGCCCTCTCCTCGAGTCTTCCTGCCCCATCTGCCGAGGTCTCTTCTCGAGTCTTCCTGTCCTACCTGCCGAGGTCTCTCCTCGAGTCTTCCTGCCCCATCTGCCGAGGTCTCTCCTCGAGTCTTCCTGCCCCATCTGCCGAGGTCTCTCCTCGAGTCTTCCTGTCCAACCTGCTGAGGCCTCTCCTCAAGACTTCCTGTCCTACCTGCCGAGGTCTCTTCTCGAGACTTCCTGCCCTACCTGCCGAGGTCTCTCCTCAAGTTTTCCTGCCCAATCTGCCGAGGTCTCTCCTCGAGTTTTCCTGCCCCATCTGCCGAGGTCTCTCCTTGAGTCTTCCTGCCCCATCTGCCGAGGTCTCTTCTCGAGTCTTCCTGCCCCATCTGCCGAGGTCTCTTCTCGAGTCTTCCTGTCCTACCTGCCGAGGTCTCTCCTCGAGTCTTCCTGCCCCATCTGCCGAGGTCTCTTCTCGAGTCTTCCTGTCTTACCTGCCGAGGTCTCTCCTCGAGTCTTCCTGTCCAACCTGCCGAGGTCTCTCCTCGAGTCTTCCTGTCCTACCTGCCGAGGTCTTTCCTCGAGACTTCCTGCCCCACCTGCCCAGGTTTCTCCTCGAGTCTTCCTGTCCTACCTGCCGAGGTCTCTCCTTGAGTCTTCCTGCCCCATCTGCCAAGGTCTCTCCTCGAGTCTTCCTGTCCAACCTGCTGAGGCCTCTCCTCAAGACTTCCTGTCCTACCTGCCGAGGTCTCTTCTCGAGACTTCCTGCCCTACCTGCCGAGGTCTCTCCTCGAGTTTTCCTGCCCCATCTGCCGAGGTGTCTCCTCGAGTCTTGCTGCCCCATCTGCCGAGGTCTCTTCTCGAGTCTTCCTGCCCCATCTGCCGAGGTCTCTTCTCGAGTTTTCCTGTCCTACCTGCCGAGGTCTCTCCTCGAGTCTTCCTGCCCCATCTGCCGAGGTCTCTTCTCGAGTCTTCCTGTCCTACCTGCCGAGGTCTCTCCTCGAGTCTTCCTGTCCAACCTGCTGAGGTCTCTCCTCGAGTCTTCCTGTCCTACCTGCCGAGGTCTTTCCTCGAGACTTCCTGCCCCACCTGCCCAGGTTTCTCCTCGAGTCTTCCTGTCCTACCTGCCGAGGTCTCTCCTCGAGACTTCCTGCCCCACCTGCCCAGGTTTCTCCTCGAGTCTTCCTGTCCTGCCTGCTGAGGCCTCTCCTCGAGACTTCCTGCCACACCTGCCAAGGTTTCTCCTTGAGTCTTCAATCCCCACCTGCCAAGGTTTCTCCTCGAGTCTTCCTGTCTAACCTGCTGAGGCCTCTCCTCGAGTCTTCCTGTCCTACCTGCCGAGGTCTCTCCTCGAGTCTTCCTGTCCAACCTGCCGAGGTCTCTCCTCGAGTCTTCCTGTCCTACCTGCCGAGGTCTCTCCTCGAGACTTCCTGCCCCACCTGCCCAGGTTTCTCCTCGGTCTTCCTGTCCTACCTGCCGAGGTCTCTCCTCGAGTCTTCCTGCCCCATCTGCCGAGGTCTCACCTCGAGTCTTCCTGCCCCATTTGCCGAGGTCTCTTCTCGAGTCTTCCCGTCCTACCTGCCGAGGTCTCTTCTCGAGTCTTCCTGTCCTACCTGCCGAGGTCTCTCCTCGAGTCTTCCTGCCCCATCTGCCGAGGTCTCTTCTTGAGTCTTCCCGTCCTACCTGCCGAGGTCTCTCCTCAAGTCTTCCTGTCCAACCTGCCGAGGTCTCTCCTCAAGTCTTCCTGTCCTACCTGCCGAGGTCTCTTCTCGAGACTTCCTTCCCCACCTGCCAAGGTTTCTCCTCGAGTCTTCCTGTCCTGCCTGCTGAGGCCTCTCCTCGAGACTTCCTGTCCTACCTGCCAAGGTCTCTCCTCGAGTTTTCCTGCCCCATCTGCCGAGGTCTCTTCTCGAGTCTTCCTGTCCTGCCTGCTGAGGCCTCTTCTCGAGACTTCCTACCCCATCTGCCGAGGTCTCTCCTCGAGTCTTCCTGCCCCATCTGCCGAGGTCTCTCCTCGAGTCTTCCTGCCCCATCTGCTGAGGCCTCTCCTCGAGTCTTCCTGTCCAACCTGCTGAGGCCTCTCCTCGAGACTTCCTGTCCTACCTGCCGAGGTCTCTCCTCGAGTTTTCCTGTCCTGCCTGCTGAGGCCTCTCCTCGAGTCTTCCTGCCCCATCTGCCGAGGTCTCTTCTCGAGTCTTCCTGTCCTACCTGCCGAGGTCTCTCCTCGAGTCTTCCTGCCCCATCTGCCGAGGTCTCTCCTCGAGTCTTCCTGCCCCATCTGCCGAGGTCTCTCCTCGAGTCTTCCTATCCAACCTGCTGAGGCCTCTCCACAAGACTTCCTGTCCTACCTGCCGAGGTCTCTTCTCGAGACTTCCTGCCCTACCTGCCGAGGTCTCTCCTCAAGTTTTCCTGCCCAATCTGCCGAGGTCTCTCCTCGAGTTTTCCTGCCCCATCTGCCGAGGTCTCTCCTTGAGTCTTCCTGCCCCATCTGCCGAGGTCTCTCCTCGAGTCTTCCTGCCCCATCTGCCGAGGTCTCTTCTCGAGTCTTCCTGTCCTACCTGCCGAGGTCTATCCTCGAGTCTTCCTGCCCCATCTGCCGAGGTCTCTTCTCGAGTCTTCCTGTCCTACCTGCCGAGGTCTCTCCTCGAGTCTTCCTGTCCAACCTGCCGAGGTCTCTCCTCGAGTCTTCCTGTCCTACCTGCCGAGGTCTTTCCTCGAGACTTCCTGCCCCACCTGCCCAGGTTTCTCCTCGAGTCTTCCTGTCCTACCTGCCGAGGTCTCTCCTTGAGTCTTCCTGCCCCATCTGCCGAGGTCTCTCCTCGAGTCTTCCTGTCCAACCTGCTGAGGCCTCTCCTCAAGACTTCCTGTCCTACCTGCCGAGGTCTCTTCTCGAGTCTTCCTGCCCTACCTGCCGAGGTCTCTCCTCGAGTTTTCCTGCCCCATCTGCCGAGGTGTCTCCTCGAGTCTTGCTGCCCCATCTGCCGAGGTCTCTTCTCGAGTCTTCCTGCCCCATCTGCCGAGGTCTCTTCTCGAGTTTTCCTGTCCTACCTGCCGAGGTCTCTCCTCGAGTCTTCCTGCCCCATCTGCCGAGGTCTCTTCTCGAGTCTTCCTGTCCTACCTGCCGAGGTCTCTCCTCGAGTCTTCCTGTCCAACCTGCTGAGGTCTCTCCTCGAGTCTTCCTGTCCTACCTGCCGAGGTCTTTCCTCGAGACTTCCTGCCCCACCTGCCCAGGTTTCTCCTCGAGTCTTCCTGTCCTACCTGCCGAGGTCTCTCCTCGAGACTTCCTGCCCCACCTGCCCAGGTTTCTCCTCGAGTCTTCCTGTCCTGCCTGCTGAGGCCTCTCCTCGAGACTTCCTGCCACACCTGCCAAGGTTTCTCCTTGAGTCTTCAATCCCCACCTGCCAAGGTTTCTCCTCGAGTCTTCCTGTCTAACCTGCTGAGGCCTCTCCTCGAGTCTTCCTGTCCTACCTGCCGAGGTCTCTCCTCGAGTCTTCCTGTCCAACCTGCCGAGGTCTCTCCTCGAGTCTTCCTGTCCTACCTGCCGAGGTCTCTCCTCGAGACTTCCTGCCCCACCTGCCCAGGTTTCTCCTCGAGTCTTCCTGTCCTACCTGCCGAGGTCTCTCCTTGAGACTTCCTGCCCCACCTGCCAAGGTTTCTCCTCGAGTCTTCCTGTCCTGCCTGCTGAGGCCTCTCCTCGAGACTTCCTGTCCTACCTGCCGGGGTCTCTCCTTGAGTTTTCCTGCCCCATCTGCCGAGGTCTCTTCTCGAGTCTTCCTGTCCTACCTGCCGGGGTCTGTCCTTGAGTCTTCCTGCTCCATCTGCCAAGGTCTCTTCTTGAGTCTTCCTGTCCTACCTGCCGAGGTCTCTCCTCGAGACTTCCTGCCCCACCTGCCAAGGTTTCTCCTCGAGTCTTCAATCCCCACCTGCCAAGGTTTCTCCTCGAGTCTTCCTGTCCAACCTGCTGAGGCCTCTCCTCGAGACTTCCTGTCCTACCTGCTGAGGACTCTTCTCGAGTCTTCCTGTCCTACCTACCGAGGTCTCTCCTCAAGTCTTCCTGCCGCATCTGCCAAGGTCTCTTTTCGAGTCTTCCTGTCCTACCTGCTGAGGTCTCTCCTCGAGTCTTCCTGTCCTACCTGCCGAGGTCTCTCGTCGAGTCTTCCTGTCCTACCTGCTGAGGTCTCTCCTCGAGTCTTCCTGTCCTACCTGCCGAGGTCTCTCCTCGAGACTTCCTGTCCTACCTGCCAAGGTCTCTCCTTGAGTCTTCCTGTCCTCCCTGCCGAGGTCTCTCCTCGAGACTTCCTGTCCAACCTGCCGAGGTCTCTCCTCGAGACTCCCTGCCCCATCTGCTGTGGTCTCTCCTCGAGTCTTCCTGTCCTACCTGCTGAGGTCTCTCCTCGAGTCTTCCTGCCCCATCTGCCGAGGTCTCTACTCGAGTCTTCCTGCCCCATCTGCTGAGGCCTCTCCTCGAGTCTTCCTGTCCAACCTGCTGAGGCCTCTCCTCGAGACTTCCTGTCCTACCTGCCGAGGTCTCTCCTCGAGTTTTCCTGTCCTGCCTGCTGAGGCCTCTCCTCGAGTCTTCCTGCCCCATCTGCCGAGGTCTCTTCTCGAGTCTTCCTGTCCTACCTGCCGAGGTCTCTCCTCGAGTCTTCCTGCCCCATCTGCCGAGGTCTCTCCTCGAGTCTTCCTGCCCCATCTGCCGAGGTCTCTCCTCGAGTCTTCCTGTCCTACCTGCTGAGGCCTCTCCTCAAGACTTCCTGTCCTACCTGCCGAGGTCTCTTCTCGAGACTTCCTGCCCTACCTGCCGAGGTCTCTCCTCAAGTTTTCCTGCCCAATCTGCCGAGGTCTCTCCTCGAGTTTTCCTGCCCCATCTGCCGAGGTCTCTCCTTGAGTCTTCCTGTCCCATCTGCCGAGGTCTCTTCTCGAGTCTTCCTGCCCCATCTGCCGAGGTCTCTTCTCGAGTCTTCCTGTCCTACCTGCCGAGGTCTCTCCTCGAGTCTTCCTGCCCCATCTGCCGAGGTCTCTTCTCGAGTCTTCCTGTCCTACCTGCCGAGGTCTCTCCTCGAGTCTTCCTGTCCAACCTGCCGAGGTCTCTCCTCGAGTCTTCCTGTCCTACCTGCCGAGGTCTTTCCTCGAGACTTCCTGCCCCACCTGCCCAGGTTTCTCCTCGAGTCTTCCTGTCCTACCTGCCGAGGTCTCTCCTTGAGTCTTCCTGCCCCATCTGCCGAGGTCTCTCCTCGAGTCTTCCTGTCCAACCTGCTGAGGCCTCTCCTCAAGACTTCCTGTCCTACCTGCCGAGGTCTCTTCTCGAGACTTCCTGCCCTACCTGCCGAGGTCTCTCCTCGAGTTTTCCTGCCCCATCTGCCGAGGTGTCTCCTCGAGTCTTGCTGCCCCATCTGCCGAGGTCTCTTCTCGAGTCTTCCTGCCCCATCTGCCGAGGTCTCTTCTCGAGTTTTCCTGTCCTACCTGCCGAGGTCTCTCCTCGAGTCTTCCTGCCCCATCTGCCGAGGTCTCTTCTCGAGTCTTCCTGTCCTACCTGCCGAGGTCTCTCCTCGAGTCTTCCTGTCCAACCTGCTGAGGTCTCTCCTCGAGTCTTCCTGTCCTACCTGCCGAGGTCTTTCCTCGAGACTTCCTGCCCCACCTGCCCAGGTTTCTCCTCGAGTCTTCCTGTCCTACCTGCCGAGGTCTCTCCTCGAGACTTCCTGCCCCACCTGCCCAGGTTTCTCCTCGAGTCTTCCTGTCCTGCCTGCTGAGGCCTCTCCTCGAGACTTCCTGCCACACCTGCCAAGGTTTCTCCTTGAGTCTTCAATCCCCACCTGCCAAGGTTTCTCCTCGATTCTTCCTGTCTAACCTGCTGAGGCCTCTCCTTGAGTCTTCCTGTCCTACCTGCCGAGGTCTCTCCTCGAGTCTTCCTGTCCAACCTGCCGAGGTCTCTCCTCGAGTCTTCCTGTCCTACCTGCCGAGGTCTCTCCTCGAGACTTCCTGCCCCACCTGCCCAGGTTTCTCCTCGAGTCTTCCTGTCCTACCTGCCGAGGTCTCTCCTTGAGACTTCCTGCCCCACCTGCCAAGGTTTCTCCTCGAGTCTTCCTGTCCTGCCTGCTGAGGCCTCTCCTCGAGACTTCCTGTCCTACCTGCCGGGGTCTCTCCTTGAGTTTTCCTGCCCCATCTGCCGAGGTCTCTTCTCGAGTCTTCCTGTCCTACCTGCCGAGGTCTCTCCTCGAGTCTTCCTGTCCAACCTGCTGAGGCCTCTCCTCGAGACTTCCTGTCCTACCTGCCGAGGTCTCTTCTCGAGACTTCCTGTCCTACCTGCCGGGGTCTCTCCTTGAGTCTTCCTGCTCCGTCTGCCAAGGTCTCTTCTTGAGTCTTCCTGTCCTACCTGCCGAGGTCTCTCCTCGAGACTTCCTGCCCCACCTGCCAAGGTTTCTCCTCGAGTCTTCAATCCCCACCTGCCAAGGTTTCTCCTCGAGTCTTCCTGTCCAACCTGCTGAGGCCTCTCCTCGAGACTTCCTGTCCTCCCTGCTGAGGACTCTTCTCGAGTCTTCCTGTCCTACCTACCGAGGTCTCTCCTCAAGTCTTCCTGCCCCATCTGCCAAGGTCTCTTTTCGAGTCTTCCTGTCCTACCTGCTGAGGTCTCTCCTCGAGTCTTCCTGTCCTACCTGCCGAGGTCTCTCGTCGAGTCTTCCTGTCCTACCTGCTGAGGTCTCTCCTCGAGTCTTCCTGTCCTACCTGCCGAGGTCTCTCCTCGAGACTTCCTGTCCTACCTGCCAAGGTCTCTCCTTGAGTCTTCCTGTCCTCCCTGCCGAGGTCTCTCCTCGAGACTTCCTGTCCAACCTGCCGAGGTCTCTCCTCGAGTCTTCCTGCCCCACCTGCCAAGGTCTCTCCTCGAGTCTTCCTGTCCTACCTGCTGAGGTCTCTCCTCGAGTCTTCCTGTCCTTCCCGCCAAGGTCTCTCCTCGAGTCTTCCTGCCCCACCTGCCAAGGTCTCTGCTCGAGTCTTCCTGTCCTACCTGCCGAGGTCTCTTCTTGTGCCTCTCCTGGCCTCGACAAGACTAACATGGTGGCATAGTGGTTAGCACGACGCTGTTCCAGCTCAGGATGTCAGAGTTCAGAGTTCAGTCCAGGGCACCCTCCTCATGGAACGGGTGCCCTGGTTTTCTCCCACTGGCCACAGACGTACTGGGTAGGTACTGGTCATTGTGAATTGTCCGGTGATTAGGTTAGGGTTAAACAGAGTGTTGGGGGCTGCTGGGACAGCACTGCTCAAAGGGCCAGAAGAGTGCTCCGTGTCGTATCGTTGAATTGACATGTTCTGCCACAAACTATGGTTTCTTACTTCCTGATGTTTTATCTTTTGAAGGATATACAACACAATGGCTCTGAAGCCTCTGATGCGTCACCTGAGGTGCTGTCCATTTACACACCACCCTTCATCAGCGCTCAGTCCAGTTCCGAGACCTGCAGGAACAATACAGAGGGTACCACTGGGCCAGATCTCCCATCGGGCCAACCCTTCAGCAGCGTGGAACTCCCGAAGGAGCACCTCAGAATTCCAAAGGGAATCGACCTGTGTGGGCTGCCAGAGCTGTGTTTCCCAGGTGAGGGAGTTCAAAACCATCGGTCTAGGTCAAATGGGACGGGCAGGCAGAGTGCAGAGGACTCAAAATAATCAAAATAGAACATACATGGTAAATGGCAGGGCATTGAAGAATGCAGTAGAACAGAGGGATCTAGGAATAATGGTGCATAGTTCCCTGAAGGTGGAATCTCATGTGGATAGGGTTGTGAAGAAAGCTTTTGGTATGCTGGCCTTTATAAATCAGAGCATTGAGTATAGGAGTTGGGATGTAATGTTGAAATTGTACAAGGCGTTGGTGAGTCCAAATTTGGAGTATTGTGTACAGTTTTGGTCACTGAATTATAGGAAAGATGTCAACAAAATAGAGAGAGTACAGAGAAGATTTACTAGAATGCTGCCTGGGTTTCATCACCTAAGTTACAAAGAAAGGTTGAACAAGTTAGTTCTTTATTCTTTGGAACGTAGAAGGTTGAGGGGGTACTTGATAGAGGTGTAGTATTTAAAATTATGAGGGGGATAGATAGAGTTAACACGGATAGGCTTTTTCCATTGAAAGGGGGGAGATTCAAACAAGAGGACATGAGTTGAGAGTTAAAGGGCAAAAGTTTAGTGGTAACATGAAGGGGAACTTCTTTACTCAGAGAGTGATAGCTGTGTGGAACGAGCTTCCAGCAGAAGTGGTTGAGGCAGATTCGATGTTGTCATTTGAAGTTAAATTGGACAGCTATATGGACAGGGAAGGAATGGAGGGTTATGGGCTGAGTGCAGATCGGTGGGACTAGGTGAGAGTAAGAGTTCACCTAGTCTTGTCACGAGATGGCCTGTTTCCGTGCTGTAATTGTTGTATGGTTATATAGGACAGGACGAATGGGGGTCTGGGGGTTGCAGGAAGCAGTCAGAGGGGCTTGGCCTATATTAATTAGCTGTTTGCTGCAACTCACCCACCTTCCCTCAGTCCCTTTCCCCTCAGAGTGTTGTGCATTAAAGGAATGGGCGTCATAGGATAAAACAACATTCACAGGCCCTTCAGCCCATCTGCTCCATGTCAACCAAAGTTCCCATCTAAGTTATCCCTTTTGCTCACATTTTCCCCAAATCCCTCTAAATCAAGAGTTCTCAACCTTTTTTATGGACCCCCTACCATAAACCGAGGGTCCGTGGGCCCAGGTTGGGAACCCCTGGTCTAAACCTTTTCTATCCACATCCCGGTGTAAGTGTTGGTAAGGTCACTGCTTCAATCTCTTCTCTAGAACCTTGTTCCATATATGGACCACCCTCAGAATGGAAAAGCTGTCCCTTGCGTCCCTTGTCAATCTTTAACCCCTCATCTTAAACGTGTGCCCTCTAATTTTTGATTCGCTTTCCCTGGGGAAAAGGTCTGTGTGTATTTACCCCACCTACACTCCTCCTGACTTTATACACCTCTGTCAGATCACTAAACCTCACACCCATCAGCCCTACTTTGAACTTGACCCTTTTGAAATTGGCCCAGCATTAACACAGCCCCACGGTCTGCTGGCGCCGACAGGTGGTGGGAATGGCTTGTCCTGTACGTAGGCCGACCCAAGGAAGGGGTGGACAGGATGAAGGCCCTCTCCATTGTCCATGCTTGTCAGGCCAGTTTCAGACCCTCCCCCCAAGCCATGACCACAGGACAGCTAACAACCCCACCCCATACTGGGCCACGATGGGAACTTCCCTGAAGCTGTCTCTATAGAGACGTAATTAGGTTAGCTGGCACCGATTTGTGTGGGGAAACTGACCAGGGAGAAAACTGTGTGTTCCCAACATTCACCTGATAAAGCCCACCCACCCCCACCCACCAGGGTTTAACACCTCACGATTTGTCCCTTGCCCATCAAGAGTCGAGTCGAGTCAAGTCAAGTTGAGTCAAGTCAAGTCACTGTTTATTGTCATTTCGACCATAACTGCTGCTACAGTACACAGTAAAAACGAGGCAATGTTTTTCAGGACCATGATGCTACATGAAACAATACAAAAACTACACTGAACTACGTAAAACAACACAAAAACTACACTAGACTACAGACCTACCCAGGACTGCATAAAGTGCACAAAACAGTGCCGGCATTACAATAAATAATAAACAAGACAATAGGCACAGTAGAGGGCAGTAGGTTAATGTCCTTGAACAGTACGTTGTCAGGTTTCAGACTGGATGTTGACCCAAGAGGACAGTGTAGAGCCTCTGTTGAGAACTCCCACCTCAGGAGCAAATGTTTGCAGCCTGCCCACCACAGCTCTGGTTGAAGGGACCACCAGGGTTCAGTGTCACAGAATGGCACTGGAACTGAAAGGGTTAACAGGTAATGAGAAACAGCTGTTACAAACCTGCACTCTCTCCCTCAAAGGCCACAAGGGTCTGTGGGTCTGCTGAGAAGACCATCAGACATAGTGACAGAATTAGGCCATTCGGCCCATCAAGTCTTTGCAACGATTCCATCATGGCTGATTTATTTTCCCTTTCTCCTGCCTTCTCCTGTAGCCTTTAACACCCTTAATATTCAAGAACCTCTCGACCTCCACTTTAAATATACTCAATGACCTGGCCTCCACAGCTATCTGTGGCAATGAATTCCATAAATTCGCCATCCTCTGGCTAAAAAAATTCCTCTTCATCTCTGTTCTAAATGGACATCCTTGTATTCTGAGGCTGTGATCCTCAAAGGCAGGGTAGGTGGATCTGTTTTTGAGAAGCGGGGCAGAGAGCTGTGGAGTCACAGCGTGGGCTTAAGGTATTGAATGCCCCTTCATGTTCCCATAGGTCCCCCTCCCCCGTTTCTTGCTTCCAACCCTCATCACTTACAGAGGGAGAGTTTGGACAACTAACAACCTGCAGGAGGGCCTCAACATTGGTGGAAGGAGAGGACTGCTCACTCCCTTGTCCCTAGACAATTCCTTGTCCTCACTCCCACCAGATGCTGCTCAATCCAGTGGCTTGTGGATTGATCCAGATTCCAGTGTCTGCTGTCCCTGCTGTCTTCATTTGGACAATGTTTCTGGAGCCACAGTAATCGGGTGGTGGAAAGATGGTGGTCTTATGGTCTTATTACAGATGGACAGAGAACTCTGACCCTGGTGCTGTGTTATGTGGGTAGGATGGAGGGTGAGATTTGTTGACACTAGTACCTGTCCAAAGTTGATGAATCTCTGTAGCTGTGGGAACTTGGGAAACCAGACATCAAATAAGAAGAATCTGGATTATTCATTTGTCTCCCCTCTCTTCATACCTGCCCCTCATCATCTCTCTAATTTCTCTGTGTCCATCTCACCCCCATCGCAACCTCCACTCTTCATCTCTCTCCTCCGCTCTCTGTCCCTGCTTCAATCTGACTCTCTCTGTCTCTCCCTTTCACCCTCGCTTATTCACTCTCTCCCTCATGTTCTTCCTTTTTCACTTTCTCTGTGTTTCCCACTCCTTTTTTTTATTCTTTCTGTCCCTCCCCACCCTTCTCCTGCGTCTAATTCTGACTCTCGCTTTCCCTCCATCTTCTTGTCGATATTTCTATTAATCTGTTGCCTGTTGCTCTTCTGCTTCCCTCTGCCTTTATATGTGTCTCCAAATCTCTCTGTCAATCTATCGTTCACTCTTCCCACCCACCCCTTTTTCTTTCTCTCCCTCACCCCTCTTTCTCTCTTCTCTCATTCTCTCTCTCTGTGCTTCCCTTTCTAACTTTGGTCTATTTGAATGTGATTCATTCTCATTCTCCCCCTCCCCCTCCCTTCCCACTCTATTCCTCCCTCTCCCCTCTCTCCCCTCTCTCCCCTCTCTCCCCTCCCTCCCCTCTCTCCCCTCTCTCCCCTCCCTCCCTCTCCCTCCCTCTCTCCCCCTCTCCCTCTCTCCCTCCCTCTCACTCCCCTCTCTCCCCTCTCCCCCTCTCCCTCTCCCTCCCTCTCCCTCCCTCTCTCTCCCCCTCTCCCCCTCTCTCCCTCTCCCTCTCCCCCTCTCCCCCTCTCCCTCTCCCTCCCTCTCCCTCCCTCCCCCCTCTCTCCCTCTCCCTCTCCCCTCTCTCCCCTCTCCCCCTCTCCCCTGTCCCCCCTGTCCCCCCTCTGCCCCCTCTCCCTCGCTCCCTCTCCCCCTCTGCCTCTCCCTCCCTCCACTGCTGCACCTTCCCAGATGGATTTCAGCTGGACACTGATGGAAGAGAGGATTCCTTCCACTTCCTCGTGCTGACGGATATTCTGGGTGACCGACAGCACGGTGTGGTGCTTCAGGTGTACCGAGAGATCAAGGTGAGGACTGCAATGTCACCGTTTCTTCGGACACTGGTCCCTTTGCGATGCTCAAAGACAGTGAGCCGTTCCTCTCGAGGTCGGGATTTCTGAAATCAGTTTGGGAATGTTCAGAGACAGAGGAAGGGAAATTGGGATAGAACTTGCTGTTACTGAACTGTGCAGGGAATTTGAACTTTGGTAGAAAGAATAAAGAGGTAGAATACTTTCTAAATGGAAAGAAAACCAGAGGCAGGAGAATGGAGTTGAGAGGAATAATAAACCTGCCATGATGGGCCGAATGGCCTAGTTGTGCTCCTATGTCTTATGGTTTAAATTTATTATCAAGGTACATATCTGTCATCATATACCAGCCTGATGCGTAGTGTCTAATGGCATTCACAGTATATACAACATATTTAAAAAGCAAACCAATTGATAATGATGAATAAATAAGCAATAAATATTAAGAACATGAGATGAAGAGTCCTTGAAAGTGAATCTATAGGTTGTGGGGACATTTCAGTGATGGGGTGAGTGAAATTGAGTGATGTTATCTCCTCTCGTTCAAGAGCCTGATGGTTGAGGGTTCATAATTGTTCCTGAATCTAGTGATGATGAGGGTGGGGAGCCCAGAGCAAGGTGGGGGATTGGGTACTTTGTGGGATTGGAACCTGGTATTCTCCCTCTGTTCTTGCAGCTACCATTGGCTGGGATCTATAGGGCCATTGGCCCTCACGTTGCCAGGTTGAGATGTCAGAATGTTGGCCCCACGTTGCCAGATTGAGGTGTCGGAGTGTTGGGCCCCACGTTGCCAGGTTGAGATGTCAGAGCATTGGGCCCCATGTTGCTAGGTTGAGGTGTCAGAATGTTGGCCCCACGTTGCCAGGTTGAGTTGGAGGAGCATCGGGCCCCACATTGCTATGTTAAGGAGCAGTTTTTGCCCTACAACCATTGGGCTCCTGAACCAACTTCACTTGCATCAGTACCGAACTGACTCAGCAGCCTGTGGACTGAATTTCAAGGACTCTGCAGTTCTTGTTCTCAATATTATTTGCTTACTTTTTTATTATTTCCACATTGGATATTCGTTGGTCTTTGGTTTATTGTGGGTTCTATTAAGTTTCCTTGCTCTCCTGTGGATCCCTGCAAGGAAATGAATCTCAAGGTTGTATTTGTCATACACATGTAATACCTGGGTTTAAGACCATGCTTTCTTTTATTGATCCAGTTACATTGTTGGGTACTTTATTTTCTTCAGATTTTCTCAAAATGCATTATCTGTTCCTTTAATTACATTATACAATTGAGTAACATACATCAAAGTTGCTGGTGAACGCAGCAGGCCAAGCAGCATCTATAGGAAGAGGCGCAGTCGACGTTTCAGGCCGAGACCCTTCGTCAGGCCTGAAACGTCGACTGCGCCTCTTCCTATAGATGCTGCTTGGCCTGCTGCGTTCACCAGCAACTTTGATGTATGTTGCTTGAATTTCCAGCATCTGCAGAATTCCTGTTGTATACAATTGAGTATCTCATTTTTGCTGTTTAAAATAAAAATTCAGTTGATTAAGTTGAATTAAATGGTTGAATTAGCCAATAGGCTTTGTCTTAGGAACATTCTAGCTACAGAACAGGTAAAAGAATAGGATGCCATTTTCTAGAGAGCGGGGGATTGTAGAAGGGAAAAAGAAATGGTAAATGAACGTCAGAGAAGAACAGAATTCATTTGGAAGGACGGATGCTGCTGTGGGAAAATCCTTGTGTAGACAACTTTCAGTTCGCTAGTTAGCGCACAGTGTTGGAGAATTTACCATGAGTGCCCACAAAACAGAATCTCAGGACTGTATATGGTGACATGTATGTACTTTGACTGTAAATTTACTTTGAACATTTTGCCTGTTAGTCTACCGAAAGCAACAGGCAGAGTTTTCCTGTGATTTGTGTGGTACTCTCGTCTGGCGGAGTGACCTCACCCTCCTTGGGAGGGGGCAGGGGGTGGTTAGTTTTCAGGAAGAGGAGGGGCAACTGCCACTGTCTGATGAAATGATTTTGCCCTGTAGGAGAGCAACCTGCATCCTGCAGAAACCCCGGAATCGGAGCCGGCAGCAGAAGCTGTCTGTCTGCGGGTCCCCTACGCCATCTGTGTGATTACCAAGTTCCCGTATTACACTGCGCTCAAGGACTGCCTCTCCTGGTAAGTGAACAGAAGATACACACAGAAACAGCATGGTAGCATGCTATTACAGTGCCAGCGACCCAGGTTCAATACCCACCACCGTCTGAAGGAGTTTGTACTTTCACCTGTGACTCCGTGCATTTCCTCCCACATTCCAAACACATACAGGCTAGAATAAGGCCTAATATCTCTGGTAAATGTCATGAAATTAGTTGATTTGCAGCAGCAATACATTCCAATACGCGATAAAAAACTGTATTACAATAAGAAATACATAGAGTGCAGTGCCTATAAAAACTATTCACCCCCCTCCTTGGAAGTTTTCATCTTTTATTGTTTTACAATATGGAAACACAGTGGATTTAATTTTGGCTTTTTTTTTACAATGATCAACAGAAAAATACTCTCGTGTCCAAGTGAAAACAGATCTCTACAAAGTGATCTAAGTTAGTTACAAATATAAAACACAAAATAATTGATAGCATAAGTATTCACCCTCTTTAATATAACACTGGTGCAGCCAGTTGGTTTTAGAAGTCACATAATTAGTGAAATGGAGATCAGCATGTGCAGTCAGGGTGTTTCAATTGATTATAGTAAAAATACACCTGTATCTGGAAAGTCTATGCTGGTGAGTCAGTATCCTGGCAAAAACTACACCATGAAGACAAAAGAACACTCCAAGCGACTCTGTGAAAAGGTTATTGAAAAGTACAAGTCAGGAGATGGATACGAGAAAATTTCCAAGTCACTGAAAATCCTTTGGAATACAGTTAACTGTAAATCTGCCTGGAACAGACCATCCCCAAAAACTGAGTGACCATGCAAGAAGCAGACTAGTGAGGGAGGCCACTAAGATACCTATGACAACCCTGGAGGAGTTACATAGAAACATAGAAAATAGGTGCAGGAGTAGGCCATTCGGCCCTTCGAGCCTGCACCGCCATTCAGTATGATCATGACTGATCATCCAACTCAGAACCCTGTACCAGCCTCCCCCCGATACCCCCTGATCCCTTTAGCCACAAGGGCCAAATCTAACTCCCTCTTAAATATAGCCAATGAACTGGCCTCAACTATTTCCTATGGCAGAGAATTCCACAGATTCACCACTCTCTGTGTGAAGAAGTTTTTCCTAATCTCGGTCCTAAAAGGCTTCCCCTTTATCCTCAAACTGTGACCCCTCGTTCTGGACTTCCCCAACATCGGGAAAAATCTTCCTGCATCTAGCCTGTCCAATCCCTTTAGGATTTTATATGTTTCAATAAGATCCTCCCTCAATCTTCTAAATTCCAACGAGTATAAGCCTAGTCGATCTAGTCTTTCATCATATGCAAGTCCTGCCATCCCTGGAATCAATCTGGTGACACACATCAAAGTTGCTGGTGAACGCAGCAGGCCAGGCAGCATCTCTAGGAAGAGGTACAGTCGACGTTTCAGGCCAAGACCCTTCGTCAGGACTAACTGAAGGAAGAGTGAGTAAGGGATTTGAAAGTTGGAGGGGGAGGGGGAGATCCAAAATGATAGGAGAAGACAGGAGGGGGAGGGATAGAGCCAAGAGCTGGACAGGTGATAGGCAAAAGGGGATACGAGAGGATCATGGGACAGGAGGTCCGGGAAGAAAGACAAGGGGGGGGGAACCCAGAGGATGGGCAAGGGGTATATTCAGTGGGACATCCCTCCTGTCAAATCCCTTACTCAATCTTCCTTCAGTTAGTCCTGACGAAGGGTCTCGGCCTGAAACGTCAACTGCACCTCTTCCTAGAGAAGCTGCCTGGCCTGCTGCGTTCACCAGCAACTTTTATGTGTGTTGCTTGAATTTCCAGCATCTGCAGAATTCCTGTTGTTTGCGTTTTTAAATTCACTACTGAGAAGCTTCTTCTGGTGATGCCTACACTGAAGAAGTTTAGATCCTCTCTTCGACGGGAGTTCAGTGAAACCATCTCTCACTGCTCCCCATCTGTAATTTCTTCGGCTCTTCAACTTTTCGACCACACTTTGACTCAGACTCACTATCACAGCCATATATCCTTTCTTGGCCATCCCTCTCCCTCCTGTCTTCTCCTATCATTTTGGATCTCCCCCTCCCCCTCCAACTTTCAAATCCCTTACTCACTCTTCCTTCAGTTAGTCCTGACGAAGGGTCTCGGCCTGAAACGTCGACTGCACCTCTTCCTAGAGATGCTGCCTGGCCTGCTGCGTTCACCAGCAACTTTTATGTGTGTTGCTTGAAATTCCAGCATCTGCAGAATTCCTGTTGTTTGCGTTATCAATCTGGTGAACCTTCTTTGTACTCCCTCTATGGCAAGGATGTCTTTCCTCAGATTAGGGGACCAAAACTGCACACAATACTCCAGGTGTGGTCTCACTAAGGCCTTGTACAACTGCAGTAGTACCTCCCTGCTCCTGTACTCGAATCCTCTTGCTATGAATGCCAGCATACCATTCGCCTTTTTCACCGCCTGCTGTACCTGCATGCCCACTTTCAATGACTGGTGTACAATGACACTTAGGTCTCGTTGCACCTCCCCTTTTCCTAATCGGCCACCATTCAGATAATAATCTGTTTTCCTGTTTTTGCCACCAAAGTGGATAACCTCACATGTATCCACATTAAATTGCATCTGCCATGAATTTGCCCACTCACCTAACCTATCCAAGTCACTCTGCATCCTCTTAGCATCCTACTCACAGCAAACTCTGCCGCCCTGCTTCGTGTCATCCGTAAACTTGGAGATGCTGCATTTAATTCCCTCATCTAAGTCATTAATATATAAATTGTAAACAACTGGGGTCCCAGCACTGAGCCTTGCGGTACCCCACTAGTCACTGCCAGCCATTCTGGAAAGATCCCGTTTATTCCCACTCTTTGCTTCCTGTCTGCCAACCAATTCTCTACCCACATCAGTACCATACCCCCAATACTGTGTGCTTTAAGTTTGCACACTAATCTCTTGTATGGGACCTTGTCAAAAGCCTTTTGAAAATCCAAATATACCACATCCACTGGTTCTCCCCTATCCACTCTACTAGTTACATCCTCAAGAAATTCTATGAGATTCATCAGACATGATTTTCCTTTCACAGATCCATGCTGACTTTGTCCGATGATTTCACCGCGTTCCAACTGTGCTGTTATCACATCTTTGATAACTGACTCGAGCATTTTCCCCACCACCGATGTCAGGCTAACCGGTCTATAATTCCCCGGTTTCTCTCTCCCTCCTTTTTTAAAAAGTGGGGTTACATTAGCCACCCTCTAATCCTCAGGAACTAGTCCAGAATCTAAAGAGTTTTGAAAAATTATCACTAATGCATCCACTATTTCTTGGGCTAATTCCTTAAGCACTCTGGGATGCAGACCATCTGGCCCTGGGGATTTATCTGCCTTTAATCCCTTCAATTTACCTAACACCACTTCCCTACTAACATGTATTTCCCTCAGTTCCTCCATCTCACTGGACCCTCTGTCCCCTACTATTTCCGGAAGATTATTTATGTCCTCCTTAGTGAAGACAGAACCAAAGTAGTTATTCAATTGGTCTGCCATGTCCTTGCTCCCCATAATCAATTCACCTGTTTCTGTCTGTAGGGAACCTACATTTGTCTTAACCAATCTTTTTCTTTTCACATTTCTATAAAAGCTTTTACAGTCAGTTTTTATGTTCCCTGCCAGTTTTCTCTCATAATCTTTTTTCCCCTTCCTAATTAAGGCCTTTGTCCTCCTCTGCTGGACTCTGAATTTCTCCCGGTCCTCAGGTGAGCCACTTTTTCTGGCTAATTTGTATGCTTCTTCGTTGGAATTGATACTATCCCTAATTTCCCTTGTCAGCCACGGGTGTACTACCTTCCTTGATTTATTCTTTTGCCAAACTGGGATGAACAATTGTTGTAGTTCATCCATGCGATCTTTAAATGCTTGCCATCGCATATCCACCGTCAATCCTTTAAGTGTCATTTGCCAGTCTCTCTTAGCTAATTCACATCTCATTCCTTCAAAGTTACCCTTCTTTAAGTTCAGAATCTTTGTTTCTGAATTAACTATGTCACTCTCCACCTTAATAAAGAATTCCACCATATTATGGTCACTCTTACCCAAGGGGCCTCTCACGACAAGATTGCTAATTAACCCTTCCTCATTGCTCAAAACCCAGTCTAGAATAGCCTGCTCTCTAGTTGGTTCCTCGACATGTTGGTTCAAAAAACCATCCTGCATACATTCCAAGAAATCCTCTTCCTCAGCACCCTTACCAATTTGGTTCACCCAATCTATATGTAGACTGAAGTCACCCATTATAACTGCTGTTCCTTTATTGCACGCATTTCTAATTTCCTGTTTAATACCATCCCCAACCTCACTACTACTGTTAGATGGCCTGTACACAACTCCCACCAGCCCCTTAGTGTTATGCAGCTCTACCCATATCGATTCCGCATCTTCCCGGCTAATGTCCTTCCTTTCTATTGCGTTAATCTCCTCTCTAACCAGCAATGCTACCCCACCTCCTTTTCTTTCGTGTCTATCCCTCGTGAATATTGAATATCCCTGAATGTTGAGCTCCCATCCTTGGTCACCCTGGAACCATGTCTCTGTGATCCCAACTATATCATATTCATTAATAACAATCTGCACTTTTAATTCATCCACCTTATTACGAATGCTCCTTGCATTGACACACAAAGCCTTACAAGCTTCAGTGGTTGAGATGGGAGACAACTGTTACCCAGGTGCTTCAGCAGTCGCAGCTTTATGAGAGAGTGGCAAAGAGAGAGCCACTGTTGGGAAAAAAGCTCACATGAAATCTTAGCTAGAGTTTGCCAGAAGGCATGTGGGAGACTCTGAAGTCAGCTGGAAGAAGATTCTATGTTCTGATGAAACCAAAATGAGCTTTTTGGCCATCAGACTAAATGCTATGTTTGGTGTAAGCCGAACACTGCACATCATCAAAAACACACTATCCCTGTCGTGAAGCATGGTGGTGGCTACATCATGCTGTGGGGATGCTTCACTGCAGCAGGTCCTGGGAGGCTTGTGAAGGTAGAGGGTAAAATGAATGCAGCAAAATACAGAAAAATCCTGACGCAATCTGCAAGAGAACGTGAGAGAAGTTTTTTTTTCCCAGCAAGACAATGACCCCAAGTTTAAAGCCAAAGCTATACAGGACTGTCTTAAAAACAACAAAGTTAATATCATGGAGTGGCTAAGTCAGAGTCCAGACCGCAATCTTATTGAAAGTTTGTGGCTGGACTTAAACGGGGCTGTTAAGTCACGATCTCCATGCAATCTGACAGAACTTGAGCAGTTTTGTAAAGAAGAATTGGGAAAAATTGCAATGTCCAGATGTGCAAAGCTGATAGAGACCTATCCACACAGACTCTAAGCTGTAATTGCTGCCAAAAGTGCTTCTACTAAATACTGATTTGAAGGGGATAAATACTTATGTAATCAATTATTTTGTGTTTAATAATTGTAATAAACTTAGACCAATTAGTAGAAATTTGTTTTCACTTTGACACAAAAGTATTGAATTGAATTGACTTTATTTCTTACATCCTTCACGTACATGAGGAGTAAAAATCTTTACATTACATCTTCGTCTGAATGTGCAATGTGCAATCATAGTAATTTATAATAAATAGAACAGTCAATATAATATAGAGTGTACTTAAATCAGTGTGAGCAGTCTGATGGCCTGGTGAAAGAAACTGTCCTGGAGCCTGTTGGTCCTGGCTTTTATGCTGCGGTACCGTTTCCCGGATGGTAGCAGCTGGAATAGATTGTGGTTGGGATAGCTTGGGTCCCCAAAGATCCTACATGCCCTTTTTACACACCTGTCTCTGTAAATGTCCTGAATAGTGGGAAGTTCACAACTACAGATGTGCTGGGCTGTCTACACCACTCTCTGCAGAGTCCTGTGATTAAGGGAGGTACAGTTCCCATACCAGGCAGTGATGCAGCCAGTCAGGATGCTGTCAATTGTGCCCTTGTAGAAAGTTGTTAGGATTTGGGGGCCCATACCAAACTTCTTTAACCGTCTGAGATGAAAGATGCGCTGTTGTGGCTTTTTCACTACACAGCCAGTAATTACAGACCACATGAGGTGGATGCCGAGGAACTTGAAGCTGCTCACCCTCTCAGCCCCAGATCCATTGATGTCAATAGGGGTTAGCCTGTCTCCATTCATAGTCATAGTCATAGTCATAGTCATACTTTATTGATCCCAGGGGGAAATTGGTTTTCGTTACCGTTGCACCATAAATAATAAATAGTAATAGAACCATAAATAGTTAAATAGGAATATGTAAATTTATGCTAGTAAATTATGAAATAAGTCCAGGACCAGCCTATCGGCACAGGGTATCTAACCCTCCAAGGGAGGAGTTGTAAAGTTTGATGGCCACAGGCAGGAATGACTTCCTATGACGCTCTGTGTTGCATCTCGGTGGAATGAGTCTCTGGCTGAATGTACTCCTGTGCCCACCCAGTACATTATGTAGTGGATGGGAGACATTGACCAAGATGGCATGCAACTTAGACAGCATCCTCTTTTCAGACACCACCGTCAGAGAGTCCAGTTCCATCCCCACAACATCACTGGCCTTACAAATGAGTTTGTTGATTCTGTTGGTGTCTGCTACCCTCAGCCTGCTGCCCCAACACACAACAGCAAACATGATAGCACTGGCCACCACAGACTCGTAGAACATCCTCAGCATCATCTGGCAGATGTTAAAGGACCTCAGTCTCCTCAGGAAATACAGACGGCTCTGACCCTTCTTGTAGACAGCCTCAGTGTTCTTTGACCAGTCCAGTTTATTGTCAATACGTATCCCCAGGTATTTGTAATCCTCCACCATGTCCACACTGACCCCCTGGATGGAAACAGGGGTCACCGGTACCTTAGCTCTCCTCAGGTCTACCACCAGCTCCTTAGTCTTTTTGTAATCCACAACCAGTTCCTTTGTTTTTGCAACATTGAGGGAGAGATTGTTTTCTTGACAAGACTGTGTCAGACTTGACAAGACTTCCTCCCTGTAGGCCACCTCATTATTGTTTGAGATAAGGCCAATCATTGCAGTGTCATCAGCAAATTTAATTAGCAGAATAGACCTGTGGGTGGTGCCACAGTCATTGGTATACAAGGAATCTTTTCGGTTGAGCAGGGTCAAAAAAGCCAAATAAAATCCACTGTGATTCAATGTTGTAAAACAATAAAACATGAAAACTTATTATAGGTGAATACTTTTTACAGGCACTGTATATTAAATAAGTTGTGCAAAAATAGAGGTAAAAAAAGAAAAAAAGTAGTGAGGTAGTTTTCATGGGCTCGTTGTACTTTCAGAAATCTGATGGTGGAGGGGATGAAGCAGTTCCTGATACTTGGGAGTGTCCTCCCTGGTGGTGGTAATGAGAAGAGGGCATGTCCTGGGTGATGATGTCCTCAACATTAGATGCTGTATTGTTGAGGCATGGCCTTTTGAAGATGTTCTTGATGCTGGGGAGGCTAGTGCCTGTGATGGAGCTAGCTGAGTTTATAACTTTCAGCGGCTTTTTCCATTTGACACAGGGTGTAATTGGGCAGCGCAGGCTTGTTGGACCTGTTACCCTGCTATGTCCCTAAATAAGATACAATATACGAATGTTTGTACCAGCTTGTCTGGCAGACAAGAGCGTTGACCTCTCACCTCTGAAATGTGGTCATTTGGTTGAGTAATGTCGCATGTATTGAGATACGGTGAAACACTTGTCTTACACATCATCCATTCAGATAATTTCATAACAACTATACATTAAGGTAGTACAAGGAAAAACATAGACACTACAGCACAGGACAGACCCTTCAGCCCACAGTGTTGTGCTGACCCTTTAGCCTACTCTAAGATCAATCTAACCCTTGCCTCCTACATAACCCTCCATTTATCTGTCATCCATATGCCTGTCTTAAATGTCTAATGTATCTGCCTCTAGCAGTGCATTCCACACACCCACCACTCTCTGTGTAAAAGAACTTACCTCTGACATTACCCCCTAAATGTTCTTCCAATCACCTTAAAGTTTTGCCCTCTTGTATTAGCCTTTTCTACCTGGTCTCTGACTGTCCACTCAATCTATGTTTCATATTGTATACCTCTATCAAGTCATCTTGACATTGAGAAAGCAATAACGGAATGCGAGGAAGTGCAGCACAGGGTCATAACAAGGTAGATCGTAGGGTCACGCATACCGTTGTATTGGGGAACCATTGACGGGTGGGCAGGAGGGTGCTGAGGGCACACAAAAGGGCAGGAGGCAGAGTGAACCCAGTCTGGTTTTGGCATCTCAGTCTTCTGAACTCAGAAACACAGAGTGGCACTTGGGAAAGTTTGCATTTGGATTCCCCAGCGCTGTGAACTGAACCCCAAATTCTCGGTTTCTTCTCCAGCTTCAGTTTGCTCATGCCTCCAACCTCCCTCACTCACTTTTCAGCTTCCTTCCTTCAAGAGAGTGAATCCAAGAAAAGCATCCAGTCCTGACGGGGTACCTGGCCGAGTACTTGAAGACCTGTGCTGACCAACTGGTTGTTGTGTTCACGGATATCTTCAACCTCTCGCTCCAGCAATGTGTGGTACCCACCTGCTTCAAGAGACTTGGGTCATACCAGAGCCCAAGAAGAGCATGGTGACCTCCTTCAATGACTATTGTCCAGTGCACTTGCATCCACAGTGATGAAGTGTTTTGAGAAGCAGGTGTTGAAGCATATCAGCTCCTGTCTGAGAGATGACTTGGATCCGCTCCAGTTTCCCTACCGAAGCAACAAGTTCACAGCAGATGTCATCTCGCTGGCTCTTCACACAACCCTGGAATATCTGGATAGCAAAGCTGCATACATCAGGATGTTCTTTATCGATTACAGCTTGGCATTCAATACTATCATCTCCTCAAAATTAATCAGTAAACTCCAGGATCTGGGCCTCAGTACCCCCTGTGCAATTGGATCCTTAATTTGCTCTCTTGTAGACCCCAATCAGTTTGGATTGGCAAAAACAGTTCCACAATCTCCATCAGCACAGGAGCACCACGGGGCTGTGTGCTTAGCCCCTGCTTTACTCGCTTTACACCTGTGGCTGTGTGGCTAAGTACAGCTCGGACAATATTCAAGTTTGCTGATGACACCACTGTTGTGGGCTGTATCAAAAGGGGTGATGAATCAGCATACAGGAGGGAGGTTGAAAACTTGGCTGAGTCGTGTGATAACAACAACCTCTCACTCAATGTGAGAGGAAGGAACTAATTGTAGACTTCAGGAGAGGGAAACTAGAGGTCCTTGAGCCAGTATTCATCAGAGAAGCAGAGGTGGAGAGGGTCAGTAACTTTAAATTCCTGGGTGTCACTATCTCAGAGGACCTGTCCTAGACCCACCATATAAATATTATTGTGAATTAAGCACAACAACACCTCTACTTCCTCAGGAGTCTGCAGAGATTCGGCATGTCATCAGAAACCTTGGCAAACTTCTATAGATGTGTGGTGGAAAGTGTGCTGACTGGCTGCATTGTGGCCCGGTACGGGAACACCAATGCCTTTGAGCAGAAAATCCTACAAAAGGTAGTGGATTTAGCCCAGGAAATCAAGGGTAAAACCCTCCCAGCCATGAGCACATCTGCATGAAATGTTGTTATAGAAGAGCAGCATCCATCAGCAAGGGTCCTCACCACCCAGGCCGTGCTCTTTTCTCACCAGTGCCATCAGGTAGAAGGTACAGGTGCCTCAGGACTCGCACCACCAGGATCAGGAACAGCTACTATCCCTCAACCATCAGGCTCTCGAATCAAAGTAGATAACAACACTCATACTATTTGAGGTGTTCCCACAACCAAAGGTCTCACTTCAGGACCCTTTATCTGGTTACCTTATGCTCTCATTATTTATTTATATTTCCATCTGTATTTGCACAGGTTGTTGTCCGTTGATCCTGTTTACTGTTGCTTTTGTATAGATTTGCTGAGTATGCCCGCAGGAAAAGAATCTCAGGTTAATTGTGGTGACATGGATGCACTCTGATAATAAATTTTACTTTGCACTTTGAACATTCTCCCTTCTCCGCTCCCTGTCATCAGACAGAAGATACAAAAGCACATCACACTAGTTTCAAGGGCCCACTGTCAAAGCTATTGAATGGTCCCCTGGTATAATAGACGGACGTCTGGCCTCTGAATCTACCTCATTATAGTCTTGCTCTGTACTTCCTGCTTCACTGCATTTTCTCTGTAACAGTAACACTTCATTCTGCATTCTGTTACTCTTTTCCCTTCTACTACAACGGGTACTCAAAATTACCCAATGTATCACTGGCATCAGCCGACCCAGCATCAGGGGCATATATACAGAAAGGTACCAGAAACAGATCAGTAAAATCATGAAGGATCCCACCCACCCTGCTCATGGAGTATTTGTCCCTCTCCCATCTACCACTACTTTATTGTTTCCTATCAGTCACCTTATGTACAGCCAAGTGTCACTTTTGGACTTGCAATCAATCAATGTGATTGATTGATTGTGCTTTTTTTGCACTGTATTGGATCTGGCGTAACAATTATTTCATCTCCTTTATACGTGTGGAATCAAACTACCTCAGTGTACTGAAATGGTGAAATGATATGTATGCTGAATGCAAAGTTTTTCAGTGCAGTTCAATACATGTGACAACAATAAACCGAATATCAATTTCACTTATCTCTTGAGCAATTTGTGAAGGGGATGGGTTTTATCTATTTATCGGGGTACACTGTGCTGTGAAGGGGACGTGTTTTATTTATTTATTGGGGTACGGTGCGCTGTGAAGGGGATGGGTTTTATTTATTTATCAGGGTACACTGTGCTGTGAAGGGGACTAGTTTAAATTTTTATCGGGGTACACTGTGCTGTGAAGGGGATGGGTTTATTTATTGGGGTGCACTGTGCTGTGAACGGGATGGGTTTTATTTATTTATCGGGGTACACGGTTGTGAAGGGAATGGATTTTGTTTATTTCTCGGGGTACACTGTGCTGTGAAGGGGACAGGTTTTATTTATTTATCGGGGTACACTGTGCTGTGAAGTGGATGGGTTTTATTTATTTATTGGGGTATGGTGTGCTGTGAAGGTGACTGGTTATATTTATTTATCGGGCTACACTGTGCTGTGAAGGGGACGGATTTTTATTTGTTTATCGGGGTACACTGTGCTGTGAAGGGGATGGGTTTATTTATTTATCGGGGTACACTGTGTTGTGAAGGGGACAGGTTTTATTTAATTATTGGGGTACGGTGTGCTGTGTAGAGGATGTGCTTTATTTATTGGGGTATGGTGGCTGTGAAGGGGACAGGTTTAATTTATTTATCGGGGTGCACTGTGCTGTGAAGGGGATGGGGTTATTGATTTATCGGGGTGCACTGTGCTGTGAATGGGATGGGTTTTATTTATTTATTGGGGTACGGTGTGCTGTGCAGGGGATGTATTTTATTTATTTATCAGGGTAGACTGTGCTGTGAAAGGGACAGGTTTTATTTATTTTTCGGGGTACACTGTGCTGTGAAGTTAACGGGTTTTATTTATTTATCGGGGTACACTGTACTGTGAAGGGGACAGGTTTTATTTATTTATCGGGGTACGCTGTGCTATGAAGGGGACGGGTTTTTATTATTTATCGGGGTACACTGTGCTGTGAAGGGGACGGGTTTTTATTATTTATCGGGGTACACTGTGCTGTGAAGGAGACAGGTTTTATTTATTTATCGGGGTACACTGTGCTGTGAAGGGGACAAGTTTTATTTATTTATCGGGGTACACTGTGCTGTGAAGGGGGCGGGTTTTATTTATTTATCGGGGTACTCTGTGCTGTGAAGGGGACAGGTTTTATTTATTTATCGGGGTACTGTGTGCGTGAAGGGGACGGGTTTCATTTATTTATTGGGGTACGGTTTACTGTGCAGGGGACTGGTTTTATTTATATATCAAGGTACACTGTGCTATGAAGGGGACAGGATTTCTTTATAGGGGTACACTGTGCTGTGAAGGGGATGTGTTTCATTTATTTATCGGGGTACACTGTGCTGTGAAGGGGACGGATTTTTATTTGTTTTTCGGGGTACACTGTGCTGTGAAGGGGATGGGTTTAGTTATTGGGGTGCACTGTGCTGTGAAGGGGATGGGTTTTATTTATTTATCGGGGTACACTTGTGAAGGGAATGGATTTTGTTTATTTATCGGGGTACACTGTGCTGTGAAGGGGACAGGTTTATTTATTTATTGGGGTACTGTGTGCTGTGCGGGGGTCTTTTATTTTTTTATCAGGGTACTCTGTGCTGTGAAGGGGAGGGGTTTTATTTATTTATCGGGGTACACTGTGCTGTGAAGGGGATGGGTTTTATTTATCGGGGTACACTGTGCTGTGAAAGGGACGGGTTATATTTATTTATCGGGGTATGGTTTCCTCTGAAGGGGACGGGTTTTATTTATTTATCGAGGTACACTGTGCTGTGAAGGGGACAGGTTTTATTTATTTATCGGGGTACACAGTGCTATGAAGGGGATGGGTTTTGTTTATTTATTGGGGTACAGTGTGCTGTGCAGGGGATGTATTTTTATTTGTTTTTCGGGGTACACTGTGCTGTGAAGGGGATGGGTTTATTTATTGGGGTGCACTGTGCTGTGAAGGGGATGGGTTTTATTTATTTATCGGGGTACACTGTGCTGTGAAGAGGGCAGTTTTATTTATTTATCAGGGTACACTGTGCTGTAAAGGGGACGGGTTTTATTTATTTATCAGGGTACACTGTGCTGTGAAGGCGACAGTTTTTATTTATTTATCGGGGTGCACTGTTCTGTGAAGGGGATGGGCTTTATTTATTTATTGTGGTACAGTGGCTGTGAAGGGGACAGGTTTAATTTATTTATCGGGGTGCACTGTGCTGTGAAGGGGATGGGGTTATTTATTTATCGGGGTGCACTGTGCTGTGAATGGGATGGGTTTTGTTTATTTATTGGGGTACAGTGTGCTGTGCAGGGGATGTATTTTATTTATTAGGGTAGACTTTGCTGTGAAGGGGACAGGTTGTATTTATTTTTCGGGGTACACTGTGCTGTGAAGTGGATGGGTTTTATTTATTTATCGGGGTATGGTGTGCTGTGAAGGGGACAGGTTTTATTTATTTATCGGGGTACACTGTGCTGTGAAGGGGACAGGTTTTATTTATTTATTGGGGTACGGTGTACTGTGCAGGGGACGGGTTTTATTTATTTATTGGGGTACACTGTGCTATGAAGGGGACAGGATTTCTTTATTTCTAGTGGTACACTGTGCTGTGAAGGGGATGGGTTTTATTTATTTATCGGGGTATGGTGTGCTGTGAAGGTGACTGGTTGTATTTATTTATCGGGGTACACTGTGCTGTGAAGGGGATGGGTTTATTTATTGGGGTGCACTGCGCTGTGAAGGGGATGGGTTTTATTTATTTATCGGGGTACACTGTTGTGAAGGGAATGGATTTTGTTTATTTATCGGGGTACACTGTGCTGTGAAGGGGATGGGTTTATTTATTTATTGGGGTACACTATGCTGTGAAGGGGAGGGGTTTTAATTATTTATCGGGGTATACTGTGCTGTGAAGGGGACTGCTTTTATTTATTTATTGGGGTACACTGTGTGTGAAGGGCACATGTGTTATTTATTTATTGGGGTACGGTGTGCTGTGTAGGGAAAGGGCTTTACTTATTTATTGGGGTATGCTGTGCTGTGAAGGGGATGGTTTTCATTTATTTATTGTGGTGCAGTGTACTGTGCAGGGGACGGGTTTTATTTATTTATCGGGGTACACTGTACTATGAAGGGGACAGGATTTATTTATTTATCGGGGCACACTGTGCTGTGATGGGGACGAGTTTTAATTATTTATCGAGGTACACTGTTCTGTACAGGGGACGGGTTTTATTAGGGTACACTGTGCTGTGAAGGGGACAGGTTTTATTTATTTATCGGGGTGCACTGTTCTGCGAAGGGATGTGTTTTATTTATTTCTCGGGGTAAAGTGTGCTGTGAAGGCGATCTGTTTTATTTATTTATCGGGGTATACTGTTCTGAAGGGGTTGGATTTTGTTTATTTATCGGGGTACACTGTGCTGTGAAGGGGACAGATTTGATTTATTTATCAGGGTACACTGTGCTGTGAAGGGGATGGGTTTATTTATCGGGGTGCACTGTGCTGTGAAGGGGATGGGTATTATTTATTTATTGGGGTACACTGTGCTGTGAAGGGGATGGGTTTATTTATTTATCGGGGTGCACTGTGCTGTGAAGGGGATGGGTTTTATTTATTTATCGGGGTACGGTGTGCATCGAAGGGGACGGGTTTATTTATTTATTGGGGTACGGTGTGCTGTGCAGGGGATGTGTTTTATTTATTTATCGGGGTACACTGTACTGTGGAGGGGTTTTATTTATTTATCGGGGTACACTGTGCTGTGAAGGGGACAGGTTTTATTTATTTATCAGGGTTCACTGTGCTGTGAGGGGAGGGGTTTTATTTATTTATGGGGTACACTATGCTGTGAGGGGGACTAGTTTTATTTATTTATCGGGGTACACACTGTGTGAAGGTGACAGGTGTTATTTATTTATTGGGGTACAGAGTGCTGTGAAGGGGACCGGTTTTATTTATTTCTCATGGTAAGGTGTGCTGTGAAGGGAATGGGTTTTATTTATTTATCAGGGTACACTGTTGTGACGGGGATGGATTTTGTTTATTTATCGGGGTACGGTGTGCTGTGAAGGGGACGGATTTTTTTATTTATTGGGGTACAGTGTACTGTGAAGGGGACGGGTTTTAATTATTTATCGGGGTACACTGTGCTGTGAAGGGGACGGGTTTTATTTATTTATCGGGGTGCACTGTGCAGTAAAGGGGACGGGTTTTTATTATTTTCTGGGTACACTGTGCTGTGAAGGCGATGTGTTTTATTTATTTATCGGGGTACACTGTGATGTGAAGGGGGCGGGGTTTATTTATTTATCGGGGTACACTGTTGTGAAGGGAATGGATTTTGTTTATTTATCGGGGTACACTGGGCTGTGAAGGGGACGGGTTTATTTATTTCTTGGGGTACGGTGTGCTGTGCAGGTGTGTTTTATTTTTTATCGGGGTACACTGTGCTGTGAAGGGGACAGGTTTTATTTATTTATCGGGGTACCCTGTGCTGTGAAGGGGACGGGTTTTATTTATTTATCGGGATACACTGTGTGTGAAGGTGACAGGTGTTATTTATTTATTGGGGTGCACTGTTCTGTGAAGGGGATGGGTTTTATTTATTTCTCGGGGTATGGAGTGCTGTGAAGGGGATGGGTTTTATTTATTTCTCATGGTAAGGTGTGCTGTGAAGGGAATGGGTTTTATTTATTTATCGGGGTACACTGCGCTATGAAGGGGACAGGATTTATTTATTTATCGGGGTACACTGTGCTGTGAAGGGGATGGGTTTTATTTATTTATCAGGATACACTGTTGTGAAGGTGATGGATTTTGTTTATTTATCGGGGTACGGTGTGCTGTGAAGGGGACGGATTTTTTTTATTTATTGGGGTACGCTGTGCTGTGAAGGGGACGGGTTTCATTTATTTATTGGGGTACGGTGTACTGTGCAGGGGATGGGTTTTATTTATTTATCGGGTACACTGTGCTATGAAGGGGACAGGATTTCTTTATTTATCGAGGTATACTGTACTGTGAAGGGGATGGGTTTTACTTATTTATCGGGGTACACTGTGTTGTGAAGGGGATGGGTTTTATTTTTCGGGGTACACTGAGCTGTGAAAAGGACGGGTTTTATTTATTTATTGGAGTACACTGTGCTGAGAAGGGGATGGGTTTTATTTATCAGGGTACATTGTGCTGTGAAGGCGACAGTTTTTATTTATTTATAGGGGTACACTGTTCTGTGAAGGGGATAGGTTTTATTTATTTCTCAGGGTAAGGTGTGCTGTGAAGGGAATGGGTTTTATTTATTTATCAGGGTACACTGGTGTGAAGGGATGGATTTTGTTTATTTATCGGGGTACACTGAGCTGTAACGGGGACGGATTTTATTTATTTATCGGGGTACACTGTGCTGTGAAGGGGACAGGTTTTATTTATTTATCGGGGTACACTGTGCTGTGAAGGGGACAGGTTTTATTTATCTATTGGGGTACGGTGTGCTGTGCAGGGGATGTATTTTATTTATTTATCAGGGTAGACTGTGCTGTGAAGGGGACAGGTTTTATTTATTGGGGTACATTGTACTGTGAAGGGGACAGGTTTTATTTATTTATCGGGGTACACTGTGCTATGAAGGGGACAGGATTTATTTATTTATCGGGGTACACTGTGCTGTGAGGCGGACGGGTTTTATTTATTTATCGGGGTACACTGTACTGTGAAGGGGACAGGTTTTGTTTATTTATCGGGGTACACTGTGCTGTGAAGGGGACAGGTTTAGTTTATTTATCGGGGTACACTGTGCTGTGAAGGCGATGGGTTTTATTTATTTATTGGGGTACTGTGTGCTCTGTAGGGGATGGGCTTTATTTATTTATTGGGGTACGGTGTGCTGTGCAGGGGATGGGTTTTATTTATTTATCGGGGTACACTGTTGTGAAGGGAATGGATTTTGTTTATTTATCGGGGTACACTGTGCTGTGAAGGGGACTGCTTTTATTTATTTATTGGGTTACACTGTGTGTGAAGGGCACATGTGTTATTTATTTATTGGGGTACGTTGTGCTGTGTAGGGAAAGGGCTTTACTTATTTATTGGGGTACGCTGTGCTGTGAAGGGGATGGGTTTCATTTATTTATTGGGGTACGGTGTACTGTGCAGGGGACGGGTTTTATTTATTTATCGGGGTACACTGTGCTATGAAGGGAACAGGATTTCTTTATTTATCGGGGTGCACTGTGCTGTGAAGGGGACAGGTTTTATTTATCTATTGGGGTACGGTGTGCTGTGCAGGGGATGTATTTTATTTATTTATCAGGGTAGACTGTGCTGTGAAGGGGACAGGTTTTATTTATTGGGGTACACTGTACTGTGAAGGGGACAGGTTTTATTTATTTATCGGGGTACACTGTGCTATGAAGGGGACAGGATTTATTTATTTATCGGGGTACACTGTGCTGTGAGGCGGACGGGTTTTATTTATTTATCGGGGTACACTGTACTGTGAAGGGGACAGGTTTTGTTTATTTATCGGGGTACACTGTGCTGTGAAGGGGACAGGTTTAGTTTATTTATCGGGGTACACTGTGCTGTGAAGGCGATGGGTTTTATTTATTTATTGGGGTACTGTGTGCTCTGTAGGGGATGGGCTTTATTTATTTATTGGGGTACGGTGTGCTGTGCAGGGGATGGGTTTTATTTATTTATCGGGGTACACTGTTGTGAAGGGAATGGATTTTGTTTATTTATCGGGGTACACTGTGCTGTGAAGGGGACTGCTTTTATTTATTTATTGGGTTACACTGTGTGTGAAGGGCACATGTGTTATTTATTTATTGGGGTACGTTGTGCTGTGTAGGGAAAGGGCTTTACTTATTTATTGGGGTACGCTGTGCTGTGAAGGGGATGGGTTTCATTTATTTATTGGGGTACGGTGTACTGTGCAGGGGACGGGTTTTATTTATTTATCGGGGTACACTGTGCTATGAAGGGAACAGGATTTCTTTATTTATCGGGGTGCACTGTGCTGTGAAGTGGATGGGTTTTATTTATGGGGGTACACTGTGCTGTGAAGGGGATGGGTTATATTTATTTATCAGGGTACTGTTTGCTCTGAAGGGGTCGGGTTTTATTTATTTATCGGGGTACACTGTGCTGTGAAGGGGACGGGTTTTATTTATTTATCGAGGTACACTGTGCTGTGAAGGGGACGGGTTTTATTTATTGGGGTACACTGTTCTGTGAAGGGGATGGGTTTTATTTATTTATTGGGTTACGGAGTGCTGTGAAGGGGACGGGTTTTATTTATTTCTCATGGTAAGGTGTGCTGTGAAGGGAATGGGTTTTATTTATTTATCAGGGTACACCGTTGTGACGGGGATGGATTTTGTTTATTTATCGGGGTGCACAATGCTGTGAAGTGGATGGGTTTTATTTATTTATCGGGGTACACTGTGCTGTGAAAGGGACGGGTTATATTTATTTATCGGGGTACGGTTTGCTCTGAAGGGGACGGGTTTTATTTATTTCTCATGGTAAGGTGTGCTGTGAAGGGAATGGGTTTTATTTATTTATCAGGGTACACTGTTGTGAAGGGGATGGATTTTGTTTATTTCTCGGGGTACACTGAGCTGTAACGGGGACGGATTTTATTTATTTATCGGGGTACACTGTGCTGTGAAGGGGATGGGTTTTGTTTATTTCTCGGGGTACACTGAGCTGTAACGGGGACGGATTTTATTTATTTATCGGGGTACACTGTGCTGTGAAGGGGATGGGTTTATTTATTTATCGGGGTACACTGTGCTGTGAAAGGGACGGGTATTATTTATTTATCGGGGTACACTGTTCTGTGAAGGGGATGGGTTTTATTTATTTCTCGGGGTAAAGTGTGCTGTGAAGGGGATGGGTTTTATCTATTTCTCGGGGTACACTGTTCTGTGAAGGGGATGGGTTTTATTTATTTCTCGGGGTATACTGTTCTGAAGGGGATGGATTTTGTTTATTTATTGGGGTACTGTGTGCTCTGTAGGGGATGGGCTTTATTTATTTATTGGGGTACGGTGTGCTGTGCAGGGGATGGGTTTTATTTATTTATCGGGGTACACTGTTGTGAAGGGAATGGATTTTGTTTATTTATCGGGGTACACTGTGCTGTGAAGGGGACTGCTTTTATTTATTTATTGGGTTACACTGTGTGTGAAGGGCACATGTGTTATTTATTTATTGGGGTACGTTGTGCTGTGTAGGGAAAGGGCTTTACTTATTTATTGGGGTACGCTGTGCTGTGAAGGGGATGGGTTTCATTTATTTATTGGGGTACGGTGTACTGTGCAGGGGACGGGTTTTATTTATTTATCGGGGTACACTGTGCTATGAAGGGAACAGGATTTCTTTATTTATCGGGGTGCACTGTGCTGTGAAGGGGACAGGTTTTATTTATCTATTGGGGTACGGTGTGCTGTGCAGGGGATGTATTTTATTTATTTATCAGGGTAGACTGTGCTGTGAAGGGGACAGGTTTTATTTATTGGGGTACACTGTACTGTGAAGGGGACAGGTTTTATTTATTTATCGGGGTACACTGTGCTATGAAGGGGACAGGATTTATTTATTTATCGGGGTACACTGTGCTGTGAGGCGGACGGGTTTTATTTATTTATCGGGGTACACTGTACTGTGAAGGGGACAGGTTTTGTTTATTTATCGGGGTACACTGTGCTGTGAAGGGGACAGGTTTAGTTTATTTATCGGGGTACACTGTGCTGTGAAGGCGATGGGTTTTATTTATTTATTGGGGTACTGTGTGCTCTGTAGGGGATGGGCTTTATTTATTTATTGGGGTACGGTGTGCTGTGCAGGGGATGGGTTTTATTTATTTATCGGGGTACACTGTTGTGAAGGGAATGGATTTTGTTTATTTATCGGGGTACACTGTGCTGTGAAGGGGACTGCTTTTATTTATTTATTGGGTTACACTGTGTGTGAAGGGCACATGTGTTATTTATTTATTGGGGTACGTTGTGCTGTGTAGGGAAAGGGCTTTACTTATTTATTGGGGTACGCTGTGCTGTGAAGGGGATGGGTTTCATTTATTTATTGGGGTACGGTGTACTGTGCAGGGGACGGGTTTTATTTATTTATCGGGGTATACTGTGCTATGAAGGGAACAGGATTTCTTTATTTATCGGGGTGCACTGTGCTGTGAAGTGGATGGGTTTTATTTATGGGGGTACACTGTGCTGTGAAGGGGATGGGTTATATTTATTTATCAGGGTACTGTTTGCTCTGAAGGGGTCGGGTTTTATTTATTTATCGGGGTACACTGTGCTGTGAAGGGGACGGGTTTTATTTATTTATCGAGGTACACTGTGCTGTGAAGGGGACGGGTTTTATTTATTGGGGTACACTGTTCTGTGAAGGGGATGGGTTTTATTTATTTATTGGGTTACGGAGTGCTGTGAAGGGGACGGGTTTTATTTATTTCTCATGGTAAGGTGTGCTGTGAAGGGAATGGGTTTTATTTATTTATCAGGGTACACCGTTGTGACGGGGATGGATTTTGTTTATTTATCGGGGTGCACAATGCTGTGAAGTGGATGGGTTTTATTTATTTATCGGGGTACACTGTGCTGTGAAAGGGACGGGTTATATTTATTTATCGGGGTACGGTTTGCTCTGAAGGGGACGGGTTTTATTTATTTCTCATGGTAAGGTGTGCTGTGAAGGGAATGGGTTTTATTTATTTATCAGGGTACACTGTTGTGAAGGGGATGGATTTTGTTTATTTCTCGGGGTACACTGAGCTGTAACGGGGACGGATTTTATTTATTTATCGGGGTACACTGTGCTGTGAAGGGGATGGGTTTATTTATTTATCGGGGTACACTGTGCTGTGAAAGGGACGGGTATTATTTATTTATCGGGGTACACTGTGCTGTGAAGGGGATGGGTTTATTTATTTATCGGGGTGCACTGTGCTGTGAAGGGACGGGTATTATTTATTTATCGTGGTACACTGTGCTGTGAAGGCGACAGTTTTTATTTATTTATAGGGGTACACTGTTCTGTGAAGGGGATGGGTTTTATTTATTTCTCAGGATACGGAGTGCTGTGAAGGGGACGGGTTTTATTTATTTCTCATGGTAAGGTGTGCTGTGAAGGGAATGGGTTTTATTTATTTATCAGGGTACACTGTTGTGAAGGGGATGGATTTTGTTTATTTCTCGGGGTACACTGAGCTGTAACGGGGACGGATTTTATTTATTTATCGGGGTACACTGTGCTGTGAAGGGGATGGCTTTATTTATTTATCGGGGTACACTGTGCTGTGAAAGGGACGGGTATTATTTATTTATCGGGGTACACTGTGCTGTGAAGGGGATGGGTTTATTTATTTATCGGGGTGCACTGTGCTGTGAAGGGATGGGTATTATTTATTTATCGGGGTACACTGTGCTGTGAAGGCGACAGTTTTTATTTATTTATAGGGGTACACTGTTCTGTGAAGGGGATGGGTTTTGTTTATTTCTCGGGGTACACTGAGCTGTAACGGGGACGGATTTTATTTATTTATCGGGGTACACTGTGCTGTGAAGGGGATGGGTTTATTTATTTATCGGGGTACACTGTGCTGTGAAAGGGACGGGTATTATTTATTTATCGGGGTACACTGTGCTGTGAAGGGGATGGGTTTTATTTATTTATTGGGTTACGGAGTGCTGTGAAGGGGACGGGTTTTATTTATTTCTCATGGTAAGGTGTGCTGTGAAGGGAATGGGTTTTATTTATTTATCAGGGTACACCGTTGTGACGGGGATGGATTTTGTTTATTTATCGGGGTGCACAATGCTGTGAAGTGGATGGGTTTTATTTATTTATCGGGGTACACTGTGCTGTGAAAGGGACGGGTTATATTTATTTATCGGGGTACGGTTTGCTCTGAAGGGGACGGGTTTTATTTATTTCTCATGGTAAGGTGTGCTGTGAAGGGAATGGGTTTTATTTATTTATCAGGGTACACTGTTGTGAAGGGGATGGATTTTGTTTATTTCTCGGGGTACACTGAGCTGTAACGGGGACGGATTTTATTTATTTATCGGGGTACACTGTGCTGTGAAGGGGATGGGTTTATTTATTTATCGGGGTACACTGTGCTGTGAAAGGGACGGGTATTATTTATTTATCGGGGTACACTGTGCTGTGAAGGGGATGGGTTTATTTATTTATCGGGGTGCACTGTGCTGTGAAGGGACGGGTATTATTTATTTATCGTGGTACACTGTGCTGTGAAGGCGACAGTTTTTATTTATTTATAGGGGTACACTGTTCTGTGAAGGGGATGGGTTTTATTTATTTCTCAGGATACGGAGTGCTGTGAAGGGGACGGGTTTTATTTATTTCTCATGGTAAGGTGTGCTGTGAAGGGAATGGGTTTTATTTATTTATCAGGGTACACTGTTGTGAAGGGGATGGATTTTGTTTATTTCTCGGGGTACACTGAGCTGTAACGGGGACGGATTTTATTTATTTATCGGGGTACACTGTGCTGTGAAGGGGATGGCTTTATTTATTTATCGGGGTACACTGTGCTGTGAAAGGGACGGGTATTATTTATTTATCGGGGTACACTGTGCTGTGAAGGGGACGGGTATTATTTATTTATCGGGGTGCACTGTGCTGTGAAGGGACGGGTATTATTTATTTATCGGGGTACACTGTGCTGTGAAGGCGACAGTTTTTATTTATTTATAGGGGTACACTGTTCTGTGAAGGGGATGGGTTTTGTTTATTTCTCGGGGTACACTGAGCTGTAACGGGGACGGATTTTATTTATTTATCGGGGTACACTGTGCTGTGAAGAGGATGGGTTTATTTATTTATCGGGGTACACTGTGCTGTGAAAGGGACGGGTATTATTTATTTATCGGGGTACACTGTGCTGTGAAGGGGATGGGTTTATTTATTTATCGGGGTGCACTGTGCTGTGAAGGGACGGGTATTATTTATTTATCGGGGTACACTGTTCTGTGAAGGGGATGGGTTTTATTTATTTCTCGGGGTAAAGTGTGCTGTGAAGGGGATGGGTTTTATCTATTTCTCGGGGTACACTGTTCTGTGAAGGGGATGGGTTTTATTTATTTCTCGGGGTATACTGTTCTGAAGGGGATGGATTTTGTTTATTTATCGGGGTACACTGTGCTGTGAAGGGGACGGATTTTATTTATTTATCGGGGTACACTGTGCTGTGAAGGGGATGGGTTTTATTTATTTATCGGGGTATGGTGTGCATCGAAGGGGACAGGTTTATTTATTTATTGGGGTACGGTGTGCTGTGCAGGAGATGTGTTTTATTTATTTATCAGAGTACACTGTGCTGTGAAGGGGACAGGTTTTCTTTATTTATCGGGGTACACTGTGCTGTGAAGGGGATGGGTTTTATTTAATTATCGGGTTACGCTGTGCTGTGAAGGGGACAGGTTTTATTTATTTATCGGGGTACACTGTGCTGTGAAGGGGAGGGGTTTTATTTATTCATCGGGGTACCGTGTGCTGTGAAGGGGATATGTTTTATTTATTTATCGGGGTACACTGTGCTGTGAAGAGGTTGGGTTTTATTTATCGGGGTACACTGTGCTGTGAAGGGGATGGGTTTTATTTATTTATTGGGGTGCACTGTGCTGTGAAGGGGATGGGTTTTTATTATTTTTCTGTGTACACTGTGCTGTGAAGGGGATGGGTTTTATTTATTTATCGGGGTACACTATGCTGTGAAGGGGGCAGGTTTTATTTATCGGGGTACACTGTGCTGTGAAGGGGATGGGTTTATTTATTTATTGGTGTGCACTGTGCTGTGAAGGGGATGGGGGTTTTATTTATTTATCGGAGTAGGGTGTGCTGCGAAGGGGATGGGTTTTATTTATTTATTGGGATACGGTGTGCTGTGAAGGGGATGGGTTTATTTATTTATTGGGGTGCACTGTGCTGTGAAGGGGATGGGTTTTATTTATTTATCGAGGTACACTGTGCTGTGAAGGGGCTGGGTTTAATTTTTTATCAGGGTACACTGTACTGTTAAGGGGATGGGTTTTATTTATTTATTGGTGTGCACTGTGCTGTGAAGGGGACGGGTTTTTTTTTGGCGTATGGTTTGCTGTGAAGGGGATGGGTTTTATTTATTGATCTGGGTACAGTGCTTCGTTGGTACTTTTGACCCTTCAAGCCCAATGGCCCAGCAACTCCTGATGTAACCATAGCCTACTCTGAGGACTATTTACAAGGACCTGTACGTCTTTGGACAGTGGGAGAAAACCAGAGTATCCATAGGAAACCCATGTAGTCACGGCGAGAATGTACAAACTCCTTACGGCAGTGGCTGGTATTGTTGCTGAATGGTGGTGCTGTGGAACAATTGTGGCCTGAGCTGTGCAGTGATCCTAGCACAGGGCCTCATTTTTCAGCCCTGGGTTGCTGGGTGACTGTGCAGGATGAATCCCTACCCCAGTAACATTGGACCCTTCCTTGCCAGCCTACTCTCCGAACTCACGGCCTGCAGCGAGGCAGAGTTTCCGAAAAAGGTGAAGGAGTTTGCTGCCCAACTCGCCCTGGTTCCCTGCCCCCCACCTGGATCTCTCCATCTGGTAAGATTGACATTCCAAAACTGGTGTGTGTGTGTGTGTGTTTTGTGTCTGTCTGTATATAGATTGTGCATAGCTGTGTGTAAAGGGAGTGAGTGTGTGTGTGTGTGTGTGTCTGTATAGGGGTGTGTATTGTGTGGGTGTTTGTGGACAGCAGACATCCCATCTCTCCCAGAAGTTCCGGGAGTCTCCCGCATGTTAATAGTGGCTCCCTGATGCCCACAAATTATATACAATATCCCAGAAATCAATTTTTTTGAGAGCAAGAGAGAGCAAGAGAGCAAGTGCGCCATGGCAGAGTGTTCCAAAAAGAGAAAATATAAAACGTACGTCACCCCAGACTACACTAAAGTGTACCCCTGCCTAATAGGGGTCAAAAATAATGACAGTGTTGCTCGCTGCACTGTTTGTAACAGTGACTTTTCTATTGCCCATGGTGGGTTAAGACTGGAAAAGACATGTTGAGGTGAGTTTAACAGGTGTCATTCGTTCATTAGCATAGCTAACATTATTTAAACTGGCTGGCTAGCTGCAAAGCAGCTACTCTATTGCAGACATCCCACCTCTCCCGGAAGTTCTGGGAGTCTCCTGCAAATTGATGGTGCTACCTCCCTGAAGTGAATTCTTGCAGGGTGGGATGTCTGGGACAGGAAGTGTGAGTATGAATATTAGTGGTGTGGACAGGAGAGCTGTGTGTCTGTGTTGTGTGTATCGGGTGTGTGTATACGTGGCGTGCATGTGACTGTGAAAATGTGTATTGTGGGTTCTATTTGTACCAACCACCTCCTCCTCTCCCCTCCTCCCCCTCCCCACTCCACTCCCTTGCCCTTCCCCTTCCCCCTGCCCCAGGCTGCCCCAGACCACTGATATTTCCCTCTCTCCACATGACTGGACCCCTGTGCACTCAGAGTTTTGAACTGGGGCCTTTGAACATCATGCTTCCACCTCCTGAGAATGTGGGCTGTCCGGTCATCGACATCGGTCTGCACCTCCCATTCCTCTGCTTCAGCCCTGAGACCATCCTGCAGGTAATGGTACATTAAGTGTGTGGCTGTGTGCATGTTTTGTGTCCTTGTTTTGTTTTATATGGGGTTGAGCATGCAGTCAGACAGTTAATTGTGTTGTTCCTGACCCACACTGACCTCCTCAACCCATCTTGTCCCTCCCTCCTACCCCTCTCCTCGCTCCCTCCCCTTTCCTCTCCCCCATCACTCCAACTCCTCTCTATTCCACCTCCCCTCAACCCCTCCACCCCTCTCATCCCCCTCATCTCTGCTCTGACCCTCTCTATTCCACCACCCCTCACCGCATCCCCTTTCCCCCCTCCCTCGTCATCAGAGGGAGGGAAGGAACTGTCGATATTTCAAGTCATGCCTCTGCCCCGGCATCAAATTCAGCACGGTATTGTGGGCTGAAAGATCTCTCTTTGCCGTACGGTTCTGTTTACATTCCCCCCCCTCCCCCGATGCTGCTGGAGCCCCTGAGTTCCCATGGCAGATTGTGTGTTGCCCCACGATCCCTGGTGTCTCTCTGTCTCCCTGTCTGTGGAAGTTTGCTGTGCATTCAGTGGCTTCAGCTCCTCAGAGGAGAGAGGTGGTCACGTGGATGCAGGACAGGCCATCCGAGATGTTAACACCCAGGAACGTGAAACTGCTGGCCCTCTGTACCTCTGAGCCACCACTGGGCCGGATGCAGATTCTCCCTTCTGCAGCCACTCACAAGGCGTTCTGGCACGGGGCTGTGTGCTGGCTCATCGCCCACTCCCCATGTTTCCTCCCCCTCCACAACTACTCATCACCCCACCCTTCTCCAGAACCACAGCAGGTTTTCTATTTCCACCCTGCCTATTGACATCATTCTGCATTCCAGAATGTTCCTTCCCACCACTTGGACCCTATGGGAGGCAAGTGCAGAAATCCTGAGTGACAGGGAAGCTGCCAAGGATTGGAGGATAGCTAATGATGTTCCACTGTTTTTAAAAATCTCCAATGTAAACTAGGAAATTATAGGCTGATGAGAAAGTGGGAAAGTTTTTGGAAGGTATTCTAGGGAACCAGATATATGAGTATTTGGATAGAGAGGGACTGATTAGGAATGGTCAGCATGGCTTTGTGTGTGGTAAGTAGTGTCTAACCAATCTTACAGAGTTTTTCGAGGAGGTTACCAGGAAAGTGGGTGAAGGCAAGGCTGTGGATGTTGTCTACATGGATTTTAGTAAGACATTTGGCAAAGTCCCACATTGGTGGCTGGTTGAGAAAGTTCAGTCATCGGCATTAAAGATGAGGTAGTAAATTGGATTAGACATTGGCTTTGTGGGCCAAGCCAGAGAGTGGTAGTAGATGGTTCCCTCCCTGACTGGAGGCCTGTGACTAGTGGAGTGCCACAGAGATCAGTGCTGGATTCTTTGCTGTTTCTCATCTCTATCAGTGATCTGGGTTATGATGTGGTTAACTGGATCAGCAATTTTGCGGATGACACCAAGATCGGGGGTGTAGTGGACAACAAGGAAGGCTATCATGGCTTGCAGAGGGATCTGGACCAGCTGGAAAAATGGCAGATGGAATTTTAGTCCGACAAGTGTGAGATGTTGCACTTCAGTAGGACCAGCCAGGGGAAGTCTTACACAGTGAGCAGTAGGGCACCGAGGAATGTGGTAGAACAAAGGGATCTGGGAATACAGGTCCATAATTCATTGACAGTGGCATCATAGGTAGATGGGGTCACAAAGAAAGCTTTTGGTACATTGGCCTTCATAAATCAAACTGTTGAGTACAGAAGATGGGACGTTGAAGTTGTATAAGACGTTGGTGAGGTCTAATTTGGAGCATTGTGTGTCATCAAGGATGTAATGTTGAGACTTTATAAAGCACTGGTGAGACCTCACTTGGAGTTTTGTGAGCAGTTTTGGGCTCCTTATCTGAGAAAGGGTGTGCTGAAACCGGAGAGGATTTAAAGGAGGTTCACGAAAATGATTCCAGGATTGAATGGCTTGTCATATGAAGAGCATTTGATGGCTCTGGGCCTGTATTCACTAGAATTCAGAAGAATGAGGGATGACCTCATTGAAACCTATCAAATGGTGGAAGGCCTTGACAGAGTGGACGTGGAGGATGTTTCCTATGGTGGGAGAGTCTTAAAACCAGAGGACACAACCACGGAATACAGGGACATCCTTTTAGAATGGAGATGAGGAGGAATTTCTTTAGCCAGAGAGTGGTGAATCTTTGGAATTCATTGCCAAAGATGGCTGTGGAGGCCAAGTCTTTATGTATATTTAAGGCAGAGGTTGATAGATTCTTGATTGGTCAGGGCAAGAAGGGATGCAGAGAGAAAGCAGGAGATGGAGCTGAAAGGAAAATTGGATCTGCTATGATGAATTGGAGGAGCAGACTCGATGAGCCAAATGGCTTAATTCTGTTCCTATATCTTATGGTCTTATGGTTTTGGTCACCTACTTATAGGAAAGATGTAAACAAGATTGAAAGAGTGCAGAGAAAATTTACAAGAATATTGCTGTGTTTGGTGGACCTGAGTTATAAGGAAAGATTGAATAGGTTAGAGCTGTATTCATTAGAATGTAGAAGATTGAGAAGAGATTTGATAGAGGTATACAAAATTATGAGGGGTATAGATAGGGTAAATGCAAGCAGGCTTTTACCACTAAGGTTAGGAGGGACTACAACCCAAGGTCATGGGTTAGGGGTGAAGGCTGAAGTTTTAAGGGGAACATGAGGAGAAACTTCTTCATTCAGGGTGGTGAGAGTGCGGAATGAGCTGCCAGCACAGGTGGTACATGCTAGCTTGATTTCAACATTTAAGAGGAGTTTGGATAGTACATGGATGGTAGGGGTATGGAGAGCTATGGTCTGGGTGCAGGTCGATGGGAGTAGGTAGTTTAAATAGTTTCATCATGGACTAGATGGGCTGAAGGGCCTGTTTTTTGCTGTACTTCTCTATGGCTCTATGACCATGAGGCATGGCTAGAAAAATGTCTTAATCTTAGACACTGCATAGTGCCCTCTTAATAATCAGTATACTGCTTTGGATACCATTGAGGGCATCGACCTGCCAGGGAGAAGCCACGATGACCAGGTCTCTGGCACTGAGGCCCAGAAGGGAAGGGGAAAAACTGCAATAACGACAGGAGTTTTCATAGTGAGAGAAGTGAACAAGGGATTCTGTGGACACGACAGAGACCCCCGATGGTATGTTCCCTCCACGTACCAGGGTCAGGGACATCTCTGATCATATCCACAGCATATTAAAGGAGGACAGTGAGCATCCAGAACCCACCAATGCCATAGGTTAGAAATGGGAGAAGGTCCTGAAGAGAGAGTTTAGGGAAACAGGTTGAAAACTAAAAAGCAGGACCTCCAGGATAGTAATCTCTGGATTGCTGCCTGTGCCATGTGCCAGTGAGGATAAGAATAGGATGATTTGGCAGGTGAATTTGCGGCTAACAAACTGGTGCAGGGAGCAGGGTTTCAGATTTCTGGATCATTGGGATCTCTTCTGGCAAAGGTATGTCCCGTACAAAAAGGATGGGTTGCCCCTGAACCTGATGGGACCACTAGAACTTTTAGGGAGGGTTTAAGGTAATTTGTCTGGGGAATGGGAACAAGCATGACAGGGCTGTGAATGGGGCTGTTGTTTTACAAGCAGAGGCAGTGAGACTGTCAGGAGAATAGGCTGATGGTAGGGCAAAATTACAGTCAGTAGGATGAGCTGAAGTGTAACATGGGGACAAATACGAAAAGGGTGACAAATGCAGGACTGAAAGTGTTATATTTGAATGCATGCAGTGTATGAAATAAGGTAGATTATCTTGTAGTGCATTTAGAGATTGGCGTGTATGACGTTGTGGGCACCATTGAACAGACAGGCAGGTAGGCAGAGGGGGCGGCGTGGCTCTGTTGGTAAAAAAAAAAATCCGATCCTTAGACAATGGTGACATAGGATCAAAAAATGTAGAATCCTTGTGGGTACAGTTAACCTTGTGTAACAAGACCCTGATGGGAACTCTGTACAGGCTTCTGCACATTGGCAAAGATGTGGACTACAAATTACAACAGGAGACGAAAAGGCATGTAAAATGGGAGGAGTAACATCAGTCATAGTGGATTTCAATATGCAGGCAGATTGAAAAATCAGGTTGGTGCTGCATGCCAAGAGAGAGAATTTGCAGAATGCCTACGAGATGACTTTTTAGAGCAGTTTCTAGTTGAACCCATTAGGGGATCAGCTGTTCTGGATAGGGTGATCTATAATGACCAGATTTGATTAGAGAGCTTAAGGTAAAAGAACCTTTAGGAGACAGTGATTGTAATATGATAGAATTCACCCTGCAATTTGCAAGGGATAAGACAAAGTCAGGTGTATCAGCATTACAGTGGAGTAAAGGGAATTATAGAGGCATGAGAAAGGAGCTGGCCAAAATTGATTGGAAGGGGACACTAGCAGGGATGATGGCAGAGAGGCAATGGGTGGAGTTTCTGGGAACAATTCTAAAGACACAGGATAAAGATATCCCAAAGAAGTAGTAGTATTCTAAAGACAGGATGACACAGCAACATAAAAGCAAAAGAGAGAGCAGAAAATAGAGCAAAAGTTAGTGGGAAGTTAGAGGATTAGGATAATTTAAAACCCAACAGAAGGCAGCTAGAAATGATAGGAGGGAAGAGGTGAAATATGAAGGTAAGTGAGCCAATATTATCAAAGAGGATACCAAAAGTTTTTCAGGTATATAAAGGGTAAAAGAGAGGCAAAAGTATGCATTAGACCACTGGAAAATAATGCTGGAGAGGTAGTAGGGTAGATAAAGAAAGGACATGAACTTAATAAGTATTTTGCATCAGTCTTCACTGTGGAAGGTACTAGCAGTGTGCCCAAAGTTCAAGAGTGTCAGGAGCAGAAGTGAGTACAGTGACTATTACGAGGGAGAAAGTGTTTGGGAAGCTGAAAGGTCTGAAGGTAGAGAAGTGACCAGGACCAGATGGACTACAGCCCATGGTTCAGAAGGAGGTGGCTGAAGAGATTGTGGAGGCATTAGTAACGATCTTTCAAGAATAACTAGATTCTGGCATGGTTCCTGAGGACTGGAAAATTGCAAATATCACTCCAGTCTTCAAGAAGGGAGGGAGACAGAAGAAAGGAATTTGTAGGCTAGTTAGTCTGACATCAGTGTTTGGGAAGATGTTGGAGTTTTGGTGTACTTGGAGGCAAATAATAAAGTAGGCCAAAGTTAGTATGGTTTCCTTGAGGGGAAATCTTGCCTGACAAATCTGTTGGAATTCTTTGAGAACATAACAGGCAAGATAGACAAAGGAGAATTGGTGGGTGGTGTGCACTTGGATTTTCAGAATGCTTTTGACAAGAGGCTGCCAAGAGCCTACAGTATTACAGGAAGGATAATATCATGGATAGAGCATTATCCATGATTGACAGGAGGCAACGAGTGGGAATAAAGGGGACCTTTTCTGGTTGGCTGCTGGTGACGAGTGGTGTTTTGGAGCAGTCAGTGTTGGGACCACTTCTTTTAACGTTGTTTGTCACTGATTTGGATGATGAAATTAATGGTTTTGTAGCCAAGTTTGCAGACACTATGAAATTAGGTGGAGTGGCGGATAGTTTGAGAATCAGGGAGTCTGCAGAATGATTTAGACGGATTAGGAGAATGGGGAAAAAGGTGGCTGATGCAATATGGTAATGCCGCCTAGAAAGGTTACGTTGTGAAGGCAGGAGAATGGTGTTGAGAGGGAAATGGGTCAGCCAAGATCAAAGAGCAGAGCAGACTCGATGGACTGAATGGCAAAATTCTGCTGCTATAACTTGTGCTTCTATCATTCCAACTGTGCATTGTGTTTAGCGCCAGCGCAATGGGCGCAGTGCTGAACTCTGGGGAAGGCCACCCCAACCCTCGGACCACCGCCCACAGCTTATGTCACTCAGGCCATTCTTACCCAGCTCCCGAATCCCCTTTCCATTCTGGGCTGAGGGGTGGGGAAGAGGGTACAGTGCTATAGCTGGGTGTGAGTGTCAAATTCCTGTTGTTGTCATCCTGACAGGAACTGTCGTTGTAGCTCCTGTTGTGGGTGTTGCTGATCCAGTTCATGGCGATATTGTTGTGTTGTAGCTCCTGCTGTTGTGGGTGTTGCTGATCGAGTTGATGGAGATGTTGTTCAATGTTCTCTCATCGCCTCCCTCTGCTCGGCAGATCCTGACCAACATCCTGATGGAGCGGCGCATGGTGTTCCTGTCCAGTCACAAGCCGCTGCTGACGCTGGTCACCGAGTGCTTTGTCTATTTCCTGCACCCGTTGCCGTGGAGACACACCTACATCCCGGTGCTGGGCAGCCAGATGCTTGACTTGCTCATGGCTCCCACCGTCTTCCTGATGGGCTGCCACTCCCGCCACATGGACATTGTCAGCGAGGTAAGTGTCACTGTCCAGGGTCAGCCGCAAATAACCGAGAACTCACATCAGTACCATAGTCACAGTGTGACCCTCCATCCATACTGCCCCAATTTAACAAATGTACCAAACTTTATTCAAATACAGAGACACACACGAAGGTCAGGGGTTACAATACAGTTAATACAGTGTCCCGTTCCCACACTCACCCCAGTCCTCACCCTCACTGTCCCGTTCCCACACTCACCCCAGTCCTCACCCTCACTGTCCCGTTCCCACACTCACCCCAGTCCTCACCCTCACTGTCCCGATCCCACACTCACCCCAGTCCTCACCCTCACTGCCCCGCTCCCACACTCAGCCCACTCCTCACCCTCACTATCACGCTCCCACACTCACACCAGTCCTCATCCTCACTGCTCCGCTCCCACACACACCCCAGTCCCCACCCTCACTGTCCCATTCCCACACTCACCCCAGTCCCTACACTCACTGTCCCGTTCCCACACTCACCCAAGTCCTCACCCTCACTGTCCCGTTCCCACACTCACCCCAGTCCTCACCCTCACTGCCCCGCTCCCACACTCAGCCCACTCCTCACCCTCACTATCACGCTCCCACACTCACCCCAGTCCTCATCCTCACTGCCCCGCTCCCACACACACCCCAGTCCCCACCCTCACTGTCCCATTCCCACACTCACCCCAGTCCCTACACTCACTGTCCCGTTCCCACACTCACCCCAGTCCTCACCCTCACTGCCCCGCTCCCACACTCAGCCCACTCCTCACCCTCACTATCACGCTCCCACACTCACACCAGTCCTCATCCTCACTGCCCCGCTCCCACACACACCCCAGTCCCCACCCTCACTGTCCCATTCCCACACTCACGCCAGTCCCCACCCTCAGTGTCCCGTTCCCACACGAACCCCAGTCCTCACCCCCACTGTCCTGTTCCCACACTCACCCAAGTCCTCACCCTCACTGTCCCGTTCCCACACTCACCCCAGTCCACACCCTCACTGTCCCGATCCCACACTCACCCCAGTCCTCACCCTCACTGCCCCGCTCCCACACTCAGCCCACTCCTCACCCTCACTATCACGCTCCCACACTCACACCAGTCCTCATCCTCACTGCCCCGCTCCCACACACACCCCAGTCCCCACCCTCACTGTCCCGTTCCCACACTCACCCCAGTCCCTACACTCACTGTCCCGTTCCCACACTCACCCCAGTCCCCACCCTCACTGTCCCGTTCCCACACTCACCCCAGTCCTCACCCTCACTGTCCCGATCCCCCACTCACCCCAGTCCTCACCCTCACTGTCCCGTTCCCACACTCACCCCAGTCCCCACCCTCACTGTCCCGATCCCACACTCACCCCAGTCCTCACCCTCACTGTCCCGTTCCCACACTCACCCCAGTCCTCACCCTCACTGTCCCGTTCCCACACTCACCCCAGTCCCCACCCTCACTGTCCCGTTCCCACACTCACCCCAGTCCTCACCCTCACTGTCCCGTTCCCACACTCACCCCAGTCCTCACCCTCACTGTCCCGATCCCCCACTCACCCCAGTCCTCACCCTCACTGTCCCGATCCCCCACTCACCCCAGTCCTCACCCTCACTGTCCCGATCCCCCACTCACCCCAGTCCTCACCCTCACTGTCCCGCTCCCACACTCAGCCCACTCCTCACCCTCATTGTCCCGTTCCCACACTCACCCCAGTCCCTACACTCACTGTCCCGTTCCCACACGAACCCCAGTCCCCACCCTCACTGTCCCATTCCCACACTCACCCCAGTCCTCACCCTCACTGTCCCGATCCCCCATTGACCCCAGTCCTCACCCTCACTGTCCCGTTCCCACACTCACCCCAGTCCCTACACTCACTGTCCCGTTCCCACACGAACCCCAGTCCCCACCCTCACTGTCCCATTCCCACACTCACCCCAGTCCTCACCCTCACTGTCCCGTTCCCACACTCACCCCAGTCCTCACCCTCACTGTCCCATTCCCCCACTCACCACAGTCCTCACCCTCACTGTCCCGTTCCCCCACTCACCACAGTCCTCACCCCCACTGTCCCGTTCCCACACTCACCCCAGTCCTCACCCTCCCTGTCCCGTTCCCCCACTCACCACAGTCCTCACCCCCACTGTCCCGATCCCACACTCACCCCAGTCCTCACCCTCACTGTCCCGCTCCCACACTCAGCCCACTCCTCACCCTCACTATCACGCTCCCACACTCACACCAGTCCTCATCCTCACTGCCCCGCTCCCACACACACCCCAGTCCCCACCCTCACTGTCCCATTCCCACACTCACCCCAGTCCCTACACTCACTGTCCCGTTCCCACACGAACCCCAGTCCCCACCCTCACTGTCCCATTCCCACACTCACCCCAGTCCTCACCCTCACTGTCCCGATCCCCCACTCACCCCAGTCCTCACACTCACTGTCCCGTTCCCACACTCACCCCAGTCCTCACCCTCACTGGCCCGTTCCCACACTCACCCCAGTCCTCACCCTCAATGTCCCGATCCCCCACTGACCCCAGTCCTCACCCTCACTGTCCCGCTCCCACACTCTCCCCAGTCCTCATCCTCACTGTCCCGTTCCCACACGAAACCCAGTCCTCATCCTCACTGTCCCGTTCCCACACGAAACCCAGTCCTCACGTTCGCTGTCCCCTTCCCACACTCACCCCAGTCCTCACCCTCGCTGTCCCGTTCCCACACTCACCCGAGTCCTCACGTTCGCTGTCCCGTTCCCACAATCACCCCAGTCCTCACCCTCACTGTCCCATTCCCACACTCACCCCAGTCCTCATCCTCACTGTCCCGTTCCCACACGAAACCCAGTCCTCACGTTCGCTGTCCCCTTCCCACACTCACCCCAGTCCTCACCCTCGCTGTCCCGTTCCCACACTCACCCGAGTCCTCACGTTCGCTGTCCCGTTCCCACAATCACCCCAGTCCTCACCCTCACTGTTCCGTTCCCACACTCACCCCAGTCCTCACCCTCACTGTCCCGTTCCCACACTCACCCCAGTCCTCACCCTCACTGGCCCGATCCCCCACTCAGCCCAGTCCTCACCCTCACTGTCCCGTTCCCACACTCACCCCAGTCCTCACCCTCGCTGTCCCGTTCCCACACTCACCCGAGTCCTCACGTTCGCTGTCCCGTTCCCACAATCACCCCAGTCCTCACCCTCACTGTTCCGTTCCCACACTCACCCCAGTCCCCACCCTCAATCTCCCATTCCCACACTCACCCCAGTCCTCACCCTCACTGGCCCAATCCCCCACTCAGCCCAGTCCTCACACTCACTGTCCCCTTCCCACACTCACCCCAGTCCTCACCCTCGCTGTCCCGTTCCCACACTCACCCCAGTCCTCACCCTCACTGTCCCATTCCCACACTCACCCCAGTCCCCACCCTCACTCTCCCATTCCCACACTCACCCCAGTCCTCATCCTCACTGCCCCGCTCCCACACACACCCCAGTCCCCACCCTCACTGTCCCATTCCCACACTCACCCCAGTCCCTACACTCACTGTCCCGTTCCCACACGAACCCCAGTCCTCACCCTCACTGTCCCATTCCCACACTCACCCCAGTCCCCACCCTCACTCTCCCATTCCCACACTCACCCCAGTCCTCACCCTCACTGTCCCGATCCCCCACTCACCCCAGTCCTCACACTCACTGTCCCGATCCCCCACTGACCCCAGTCCTCACCCTCACTGTCCCATTCCCACACTCACCCCAGTCCTCACCCTCACTGTCCCGTTCCCACACTCACCCCAGTCCTCACCCTCACTGGCCCGTTCCCACACTCACCCCAGTCCCCACCCTCAATCTCCCATTCCCACACTCACCCCAGTCCTCACCCTCACTGTCCCGATCCCCCACTCACCCCAGTCCTCACACTCACTGTCCCGTTCCCACACTCACCCGAGTCCTCACCCTCGCTGTCCTGTTCCCACACTCACCACAGTCCTCACCCTCGCTGTCCCGTTCCCACACTCACCCCAGTCCTCACCCTCGCTGTCCCGTTCCCACACTCACCCGAGTCCTCACCCTCGCTGTCCTGTTCCCACACTCACCACAGTCCTCACCCTCGCTGTCCCGTTCCCACACTCACCCCAGTCCCCACCCTCAGGGTCCCGTTCCCACACACTCACCCAAGTGTTCATCCTCGCTGTCCTGTTCCCACACTCACCACAGTCCTCACCCTCGCTGTCCCGTTCCCACACTCACCCCAGTCCCCACCCTCAGGGTCCCATTCCCACACACTCACCCTCGTCCTCTCCCTCAGTGTCCAATTCCCACACTCACCCCGTTCCTCACCCTCACTGTCCCGATCTCCCACTCACCCCAGTCCTCATCCTCACTGTCCCGTTCCCACACTCACCCCAGTCCTCACCCTCACTGTCCCGTTCCCACACTCACCCCAGTCCTCATCCTCACTGTCCCGTTCCCACATTCACCACAGTCCTCACCCCCACTGTCCCGTTCCCACACTCACCCCAGTCCTCACCCTCACTGTCCCGTTCCCACACTCACCCCAGTCCTCATCCTCACTGTCCCGTTCCCACATTCACCACAGTCCTCACCCCCACTGTCCCGTTCCCACACTCACCCCAGTCCCCACCCTCACTGTCCCGTTCCCACACTCACCCCAGTCCTCACCCTCACTGTCCCGTTCCCACACTCAGCCCACTCCTCACCCTCACTATCCCGCTCCCACACTCACCACAGTCCTCATCCTCACTGCCCCGCTCCCACACACACCCCAGTCCCCACCCTCACTGTCCCGTTCCCACACTCACCCCAGTCCCCACCCTCACTGTCCCGTTCCCACACTCACCCCAGTCCCCTCCCTCACTGTCCCGTTCCCACACGAAACCTAGTCCTCACCCTCGCTGTCCCCTTCCCACACTCACCCCAGTCCTCACCCTCGGTGTCCCGTTCCCACACTCACCCGAGTCCTCACCCTCAGTGTCCCATTCCCACACTCACCCCAGTCCCCACCCTCACTTTCCCGTTACCACACTCACCCTGGTCCTCTCCCTCAGTGTCCAATTCCCACACTCTCCCCAGTCCCCACCCTCACTGTCCCGTTCCCACAGACACCCCAGTCCTCACCGTCACTGTCCCGTTCCCGCACTCACCCCAGTCCTCACCCTCACTGTCCCGTTCCCACATTCACCCCAGTCCTCACTCTCACTATCCCGATCCCACACTCACCCCAGTCCTCACCCCCACTGTCCAATTCCCACACTCACCCCAGTCCTCACCCCCACTGTCCAATTCCCACACTCACCCCAGTCCTCAACCTCACTGTCCCATTCCCACACTCCCCCCACTCCCCACCCTCACTTTCCCGTTACCACACTCACCCTGGTCCTCTCCCTCAATGTCCCATTCCCACACTCACCCCAGTCCTCACCCTTGCTGTCCCGTTCCCACACTCACCCCAGTCCTCACCCTCACTGTCCCGTTCCCACACTCACCCCAGTCCTCACCCTCACTGTCCCGTTCCCACACTCACGCCATTCCTCACCCTCACTGTCCCAGTGCCACACACTCTCCCCAGCCCTAACCCTCACTGTCCCATTCCCACACTCACCCCAGTCCCCACCCTCACTGTCCTGTTCCCACACTCACCCCAGTCCTCACCCTCACTGTCCCGTTCCCACACTCACCCCAGTCCTCACCCTCACTGTCCCGTTCCCACACTCACCCCAGTCCTCACCCTTGCTGTCCCGTTCCCACACTCTCCCCAATCCCCACCCTCACTGTCCCGTTCCCACACTCCCCCCACTCCCCACCCTCACTTTCCCGTTACCACACTCACCCTGGTCCTCTCCGAGTGTCCAATTCCCACACTCACCCCGTTCCTCACCCTCACTGTCCCGTTCCCACACTCACCCCAGTCCCCACCCTCAGTGTCCCGTTCCCACACTCACCCCAGTCCCCACCCTCACTGTCCCGTTCCCACACTCACCCCAGTCCTCACCCTCCCTGTCCCGTTCCCAGACTCACCCCAGTCCCCACCCTCACTGTCCCATTCCCACACTCACCCCAGTCCTCACCCTCGATGTCCCGTTTCCACAATCACCCCAGTCCCCACCCTCACTGTCCCGTTTCCACACTCACCCCAATCCTCACCCTCACTGTCCCATTCCCACACTCACTCCAGTCCCCACCCTCACTGTCCCGTTCCCACACTCACTCCAGTCCCCACCCTCACTGTCCCGTTCCCACAATCACCCCAGTCCTCACCCTCGATGTCCCGTTTCCACACTCACCCCAATCCTCACCCTCACTGTCCCGTTCCCACACTCCCCCCAGTCCCCACCGTCACTTTCCCGTTACCACACTCACCCTAGTCCTCTCCCTCAATGTCCAATTCTCACACTCACCCCGTTCCTCACCCTCACAGTCCCGTTCCCACACTCACCCCAGTCCTCACCCTAATTGTCCTGTTCCCACACTCACCCCAGTCCTCACCCTCATTGTCCTGTTCCCACACTCACCCCAGTCCTCACCCTCACTATCCCGTTCCCACACACTCACCCCAGTGCCCACCCTCATTGTCCCATTACCACTCTCACCCCAGTCCTCACCCTCACTGTCCCGTTCCCACACTCACCCCAGTCCCCACCCTCACTGTCCCGTTCCCACACTCACCCCAGTCCCCACCCTCACTGTCCCATTACCACTCTCACCCCAGTCCTCACCCTCACTGTCCCGTTCCCACACTCACCCCAGTCCCCACCCTCAGTGTGTCAGTCCCCACCCTCACTGTCCCAGTCCCCACCCTCAGTGTCCCAGTCCCCACCCTCACTGTCCCAGTCCCCACCCTCAGTGTCCCGTTCCCACACTCACCCCACTACCTGAAATGGTCCGTTAGAGTGACCCCACTACAGGCTTGGCACCTACATCAGGATCGGAGCCGGGGTAGACTCCACTCGCCAGATCCTCAACAAGACCCGCTGCCTGTTTGTGTTGTGGGGCAGGACGTGACCCTGCTCACCGAAACTGCTCTTTAATGAGTCTGGCGGCCCCGGAATGGACATCGTGTCGGCCTCCGCAAATCCCAGAAGGGGTTGAGCCACCTGGCCTTGTCCATCTTCGCACCAAGGTCTCCATGGTGAGCCGCCCCTGGGGTAACACGTGTAGGAGTGGCAAACACCACACTTATCACCACCCTGGCACTCTGCTCATTCGGTGAGGACTGTGACCCAGGTTACTCAGCGTCTCATCAGACCCTGGGTCGCGTCGACCTCCAGAGGGAGTTTTACTTCTATGGAGTCTACATTCTGAGAGATGTCTGAGGGTGGATAAATCTCCCAGACCTGATGGAATGCACCTTCAGGCTCTGAAGGAAGTAGCTGGGGAGATTGTGGAGGCATTAATGATCTTTCAATAATCGATAGATTCTGGCATTGTACTGAATGACCGGAAAATTTTCAAATGTTACTCTGTTATTCAAAGAAGGATGGGTGGCAGCAGAAAGGAAACTATAGACCTGTTAGCCTGACATCAGTGGCTGGGAAGCTGTTGGAATTGATTGTTAGGGGTGAGATTACAGAATACCTGGAGGCACGTGACAAGATAGGCCAAAGCCAGCATGGTTTCCTGAGAGGAAAATCCTGCCTGACAAACCTACTGCAATTCTTTGAGGAAATTACAAGCAGGATAGACAGAGGAGATGCAGTAGATGTGCTGTACTTGGATTTTCAGAAGGCCTTTGACAAGGTGCCGCACATGAGGCTGCTTAGCGAGATAAGAGCCCATGGAATAACAGGGAAGTTACTAACATGGTTGGAGCATTGGCTGGTCGGCAGAAAACAGAGAGTGGGAATAAAGGGATCCTATTCTGACTGGCTGCTGGTTACCAGTGGAGTTCCACAGGGGTCGGTGTTGGGACCGCTGCTTTTTACGATGTATGTCGATGACTTGGAACACAGTATTAATGGATTCGTGGCTAAATTTGCCGATGATACAAAGATAGGTGGAGGAGCGGGTAGTGTTGAGGAAACAGAGAGCCTGCAGAGAGACTTAGATAGTTTAGGGGAATGGCCAAAGAAGTGGCAAATGAAATACAATGTTGGAAAGTGTACTAGATTATGAGGACACGCAGTCCTCTTTTATTGTCATTTAGTAATGCATGCATTAAGAAATGATACAATATTCCTCCGGTGTGATATCACAGAAACACAGGACAGACCAAGACTGAAAAACTAACAAAAACCACATAATTATAACATATAGTTACAACAGTGCAACAATACCATAACTTGATGAAGAACAGGTCATGGCACAGTAAAAAAGTTCAAAGTCTCTCGAAAGCCCCACATCTCACGCAGACGGGAGAAGGAAGAAAACTCTCCCTGCCATGCCCGACCACAGTCCGACTCTGAGTCGTCTAAAAACTTCGAGCCTCCGACCAGCCCTCCGACACCGAGTACCGAGCACCATCTCTATCTGAACGATTCGACCTCAGCCTCGGTCGCCAGCAGCAGGCAAAGTCGGGGATTTTCGGGCCTTCCCTCCGCAGATTTTGGATCGCACAGTAGCAGCAGCAGCGAACCAGGCAATACAGAAATTTCTCCAGATGTTCCTCTGTGCTTTCACGTCTGTCTTCATCAAATCAGAATTGTCCACGGCCCCTGTTTAACAGATACAATATAATTTCACCGGAGAGCTGCGCACGCTGCATTGTCCTGCCATCTTCTCCTCCCGCCTCATGGTATAGCCATGCACTTTGGTGGAAGAAATAAATGGACAGACTATTATTTAGATGGGAAGACAATTCAAAATGCAGAGATACAAAGGGACTTGGGAGTCCTTGTGCAGGATACCCTAAAGGTTAACCTCCAGGTTGAGTCGGTGGTGAAGAAGGCGAATGCAATGTTGACATTCATTTCTAGAGGTATAAAATGTAAGAGCTGGGATGTGATGTTGAGGCTCTGTAAGGCACTTGTGAGACCACACTTGGAGTATTGTGTGCAGTTTTTGGGCTCCTTATTTTAGAAAGGATATACACACTTTGGAGAAGGTTCAGAGAAGATTCACAAGAATGATTCCAGGAATGAAAGTGTTACCATATGAGGAACGTCTGGCAACTCGGGCTGTATTCCCTGGAGTTCAGGAGAATGAGGGGGGATCTCATAGAAACATTCTGAATGTTAAAACGCCTGAACAGATTAGATATGGCAAAGTTATTTCCAATGGTAGGGGAGTCTAGGACAAGAGGGTACGACTTCAGGATTGAAAGACGTCCATTTACAACAGAGACGCGGATAAAATTACTTTAGTCTGAGGATGGTAAGTCTATGGAATTTGTTGCCAGAAGTGGCTGTGGAGGCCAAGTCATTGGGTGTATTTAAGGCAGAAATAGGTTCTTGATTAGCCAGGGCATCAAAGGGTACAGGGAGAAGGCAGGGGAGTGGGGATAACTGGAAGAATTGGATCAGCCCACGATTGAATGGTAGAGAAGAGTCGATGAGCCGAATGGCCTACTTCTGCTCCTACATCTTATGGTCTGACAGCACAGTCGACCCCACCAAAAGTAATTCCCATTCACCTGCAACAGCTTCCCCCCACCCCCCATCGGCGGACGCGCACTCCCAGCATGCCACTAATCATCCGCTTTAGACACCCCTGTTTGGCAGGGTCACCCATCAGACAGTCCCGGCAGAGACTGAGTCTCTCTCCACCGATGGCCCCTGAGTGATGGGACCATTCTCCTGCTCCAGGGAGATGTGCCCCGAGCATGTAGCCTTTTGCTGAGGTAAAGCTTCCCCCTCACCCGGTCCCCTATTTCCATTTCGGAGGAAATCTCGGCCGTCAGCACCACATCATCCCTCCCGGCTGCTCCGTGCCCTTGCTGAGCTACAGGGACGAATGCAAGGCCCTGGCTCCTCCTCTGTGGCGGAGAGGCCTGGAGACTTTTCTTCCTCCTGCCCTTTACCTCAGCCTTACTGCATTCATCCCTGCCACCCTCTGCCACAGGGTCAGGAGGGACAACGGGGGGAGGGGGACAAAGAGTGCCGGAGCAATTGGGCCGGTGTGCCCAATCCCCTGCAGACATGGCACCGTGGCCAGGCAGATCTGGTAAAGCTGCTTTCCTGCCACACATGGAAGCCCCCTGAGCATGTCCCGGCCATCCCAGCTCCGGGAATAGCTCACGATGGAGGTATTCGTATGCCCAAAGCCACCTCTGTCTAGCTAGAGTGGTATCCAGGGGCCAGCAACATCACCTCACCCAATAAACACAGGTGAGGGAGGCAAAGGTGCAGTTATAGGGGGCGGCTTTCTGTACAGGGCTGGTTCACTCGGCACGGAGACCCTTTCCACGTTAGGCCTGTGCTCCGGGCCAGGGGCACCTCTCTGGTGAACCGTGAGTAGAAAAGGGACTCTTGGTGTGTTTCACTGAGCCCAGTAACACCCTCAACCCCACCCACAGACACAGGTGACTTCTGCCTTGCACTCGGGGGTGGGGTCTCCTGATGGCACAAAGCACCTTTTCTGGTCTGAAAGATGGTAGCTTTTTGGGAGTTCTTTGGCCACAAGCTACGGCTTCTGTTAGAACTAGGTTCCACAAACGAGAAAATCTGCAGATGCTGGAAATCCGAGCAACACACACAAACTGCTGGAGGAACTCAGCAGGCCAGGCAGCATCTGTGGGAATAAGTAGATGTTGTACTTTTTTCCATAGCTGGTGCCCGGCCTGCTGAGTTCCTTCAGCACTTTGTGTGAGGAATTAGGTTCCCCCCGCCCCCCCACCACCATTTTAGAGCTGCAGCCTGCCACATTAAAGCCCCACGCAGTCAGAAATCAGACGCGGCTGACATTGGCAACACTTATCAGTTAACAGGTCCGAGAAGGCTGGAAGGATGGTCGCAGGGAGTCTGTGCGATGAAACGCCAGCACTGACCCTCCCGTTGCTGTCTGTCACCCGGTACCCTCCGATGCCCTCCGTCCGAGAGAGAGTCCAAGGATTCACCCGGTCATCCCGGGCCGAGTGCTCTGGGGTGGGGGTGGGGTTCGGATATTAACAGCCGGAGAAATTCGCCCCAGCTCCTAGTAAAGTCGGAGACACGAATTTTGGCTGCCCGAACACTGTCACTGTCACGGCCCAAGCACAGACTCAACAAATTCGGCACAACAGCTTTCTTTCGTGAAGAAGACTGCTGCAGTCCTCTGCCGAAGTTGATTCACCTCTCTCCTACACCTTCTTCTATCTTTATCACCATTCTTCGGGGATTATTCCCTGAATAAATAACTTTTTCCGAGATCCGTTCCAGCGTGACTCTCCCTCGGTACAGCTCCCTGGGACTGGGGGTGAGGATGTGTGTGTGATGGGGCTTCTGTTGGGCACACTGTGGATGGAGAGATGATCTGGGAGGCCAGCTGGCCAGCGGTGACCTCTCACTCAGCCCGTTTCTCAGCTCCGACTCAGTGCCGGCCTGTCCTGACCACAGTGATTGAACAAGACCCACACTTGCCGCTCAGCAGCACAGTCGCCAGGCCATGTGAAGTCACACTCTCTCCCCCACTCTCCCCTCATCCGGTCCCCTATTTCCATTTCGGAGGAAATCTCTCCCCCACTCTCCCACTACCCCTCTCCCTCCCTCCCCCTCTTCCACCCCCTCTCCAATCTCCCTCTCACCTCCTCCCCGCCCCTCTTTGTCTCTCCCTCTCCCTTCCTGTTGCTCTCTTTCTCTCTCTCTCTCACTCCCTCTTCTTCTCTCTCCCTCACCCTCTCTTTTCCTCCCTATCTCAATGTCTTTTACTCACTCTCTCCCCTACCTTCTCCCTCTCCCCCTCCCCTTCTCCCCCTCTCCCCCTCCCCTCTCTCCCCTCCCCTTCTCTTCCTTTCCCCTTCTCCCCCTCTCCCCTCTCTCCCCCTCCTCCTCCCCTCTCTCCCCCTCCTCCTCCCCTCTCCCCTCCTCCTACCCTCTCCCCCTCCTCCTCCCCTCTCCCCCTCCTCCTCCTCCCCTCTCCCCCTCCTCCTCCTCCCCTCTCCCCCTCCTCCTCCCCCCTCTCCCCTCCTCCTCTCCCTCTCTCCCCCTCCCCTCTCCCTCTCTCCCTCTCCCCTCTCCCCCTCCCCTCTCCCCCTCCCCTCTCCTCCTCCCCTCTCCCCTCCCCTCTCCTCCTCCCCTCTCCTCCTCCCCTCTCACCCTCCCCTCTTCCCCTCCCCTCTTCCCCTCTCCCCCTCCCCCTCTCACCCTCCCCCTCTCCCTCTCCCCCTCTCTTCCCCCTCCCCCTCTCCCTCTCTCTCTTTCACCACCATTCCATTCTGATTCCTGCTCCTAATTCGAGTTGTTTGACCCTGGTTTCCCTTCCTGTTAATGCCTTCACAGGCCATGGCCACTTGGAGAGAGTGACCGTACAGGGAGCTGAGCTGCAGATCACTAACCCTTGTGGTCAAGGGGCAAAATGGCCTCCCTGCTCCCATCATCGCCTACTGCTCCCCAGGACACCGGGTCTCGGGAATTTCCCCCCTGACATTCCCAATCCTTCCTTTCCACGTGGAGAGGTGCCTGGGGCTGAGAGTGTGACACTGGCTGCTGTTTGACCATAACACATAGGAGCTGAATTTTGCCATTTTGCCCATTGAGTCTGCTCCACCATTCCATCATGGCTGATTTATTATCCCTCTCAGCCCCATTCTCCTGATTTCTCCCTATAAACTTTGACACCATTACTAATCAGGAACCTGTCAACCTCTACTTTAAATATATCCAATGACTTGGCCTTCCCAGTTGTCTGTGACAATGTATTTCACAGATTCACCACCCTTGGTCTAAAGAAATTCCTCCTGATCTGTGTTGTAAATGGACGTCCTTCTATTCTGAGGCTGTGCCCTCTGTTCCTCATCTCCTCCCACCTTGCATCACTGTCTCCTCTCTCCTCCCTGCTGTAGGTGGAGGAGCTGGTTGTGGTGGACATTGACAATGGCAGGATACTGACCTCCCAGTACAAGGAGGTGGAAACTCCCCCGCTACCCACCGCCGTCGTAGACCAGTTCCTCACCAGGTAAGAGGTCCAGCTTACCTGCCATCACAGACGTACAGTATGTGCAAATAGGTGCCAGAAACGGGCCAGTACACCATGAAGGATCCCACCCACCCTGCTCATGGACTGATCCCACTCCCATCAGGGAGGAGGTTATATAGCATCCACACCAGGACAACCAGTCTCAAAAACAGTTCCTTTCCCCCAAGTAGTAAGACTGATCAATACCTCCACCCTCTAACCCACCATCACAACACCCCAGCCACCACAACTTTATCATTTTCTGTCAGTCACCTTATGTACAGACACTCCTGTGCCTCGTGTCACTTTATGGGCATATAATGTATTTATATTGATTGTGTTTTTTATTATTGTGTTATAGTTTGTGCTGATTGGATCTGGAGTAACAATTACTTCATTCTCCCTACACGTGTGTACTGGAAATGACATTAAACTGTCTTGAATCCTGAATTGGCACCTTTCCACCTGGTTCCCTGTGCTCAGACCTCTGGAGCCTTTCTGTGACCCAGAGGCACCTCAGTGTTGTTCCCCATCACTATTGTATTCAGAGAGTCAGACAGCAGAGACTGGCCCCTCGGCCCATCGAGTTCATGTAGACCCTCAACCACCTAAGTGGATCACTTTATTCTTGTCACTGTCCGTCAACTCCCCCCAGACCCTACCCCTCAATCACTGAGAACTACTAATCCCTCAATCGCCCAGAGAACTATTAACCCACTGATTCAGCACGTCGTTGGGGTGTAGCATCCATGCCAGGACCACCAGACTCAAAAACAGTTAGGGCTGGAAGTTCAGAGCACCTACAAGCTCACCGGTTTGAGATGGGGAGCTGGTTCTGGAGCTATCACACTGGGGAATTGCTGAGCCACTCATCTCCACCCTCGATTCAGAACCCGATTCATGTATTTATCACGTCCATTAAAAACGAATGGTGAAATGCAACCAACAACAAACACAACCTTGGGGTGCTGGGGGTAGCCCATGTCACCACACATTCCTGTACCAACAGAGCATGTCCACAGTGCTTGGCAAAACAACACAGAACACAACAGCAGCAAAACAAGCTCCTTTCCTCCCTCCCACCTTCACCCCACGACAGGGTGCTGGGCCCGAACACATGACCTCAGTTTGTTTTGCTGCCCGCTGATCCCCGCACTTCACAATTGGGCTCAGCTGGCCTTTGCCCTCCCTGCTGCCTGCTGACTTTTGCCCTGTGTCCGTGTCGCAGCGCCCGAGAGCTCCCGGTGAAGTCGGAACTCGCACTGTCACACCTGGCTTCCTGCACCAGCCTGGCGTCTGCCCGAGAGAGGGAGCAACTCCGCCGACACCGGCTGAACCAGGCCACCCACCGCATCTTTCTGCAGCTCATCGGGAGCCTGCTGAGGTGAGACCCTGTCCTGGGAGGGTGGCGAGTGGCAGAGGGAGAGTGAAGAGATGAGTGGGGACAGGAGGAAAGGCACAGTCTCATCCAGGTATCTGCAAGTCCCAGAGAGAATGGCCGGGCTAGCTCATCTCAGCTGCTTCATCAGCCAGCAGCCCTCATGAAGGGGAATAAGCCAAGTCCCTTCACCACAACCTGACGAAGGGTCCCAGCTCGAAACGTTAATTGTTTATTCCCCTCCATCAATGCTGCCTGACCTGCTGAGTTCCTCCAGCATTTTGTGTGTGTTGCTCTGGATTTCTAGTGTCTGCAGAATCTCCTGTGTTTAGTGTTTATGAACTGCAGTAGTCAGCACCAGGTCCTTCGGTGTGAATGTGTGGACTTACCCCTGAATGACCCCTGTGCAGACCATCACTTCCAAATCAACAACTGCAGTACTTGTGTCCCACTGTGAAACCCCCAATCCATCGGAAAATTTCTTACACCATCTCCCTGCCCCTCCCCGTCCGTCTCCCTGCTCCCCCGTCTCCCTGCTCTCCGTCTGTCTCCCTGCCCCCACCCCCATCTCCCTGCCCCCCCGTCCGTCTCTCTGCCCCCACCCCCATCCGTCTCCCTACCCCCGTCCGTCTCCCTGCCCCACCCCCCATCCGTCTCCCTGCCCCCGTCCATCTCTCTGCCCCCACCCCCTGGTCCAACTCCCTGCCCCCACCCCACGTCCATCTCCCTGTCCCCACCCCCGTCCATCTCCCTGCCACCATCCCATGTCCGTCTCCCTGCCCCCCCAGTCCGTTTCCCTGCCCCACCCCCAACCCGTCTCCCTGCCCCCACCCCCCATCCATCTCCCTGCCCTCACTCCCCAACCCGTCTCCCTGCCCCCACCTCCTGTCTGTCTCCCTGCCCTCCGTCCATCTCCCTGCCCCCACCCTGTCTCCCTGCCCTCACCCCCCACCCCGTCTCCCTGCCCCCACCCCCGGTCCGACTCCCTGCCCCCACCCCAAGTCCGTCTCCCTGTCCCCACCTCTGTCCATCTCCCTGCCGCCATCCCATGTCCATCTCCTGCACCCCGTCCGTTTCCCTGCCCCCACCCCCAACCCGTCTCCCTGCCCCCAACCCCGTCCATCTCCCTGCCCTCACTCCCCAACCCGACTCCTTGCCCCCACCCCCCATCCATCTCCCTGCCCCCACCCCGTCTCCCTGCCCCCATCCCATCCGTCTCCCTGCCCCCCGTTCGTCTCCCTGCCCCCACCACCCGTTGTCTCCCTGCCCCCACCCCCCGTCCGTCTCCCTGCCCCCACCCCGCCCCATCCGTCTCCCTGCCCCCACCACCCGTTGTCTCAATTCCAACTCGCCATCCAACTCCAACTTTCTGCTCCACTGACCAAGGTTTATTGAAGATCTCTGTCTGTCTTGGCCCAGGGACGTCCCAAAACACCTGAACCTCAAGCATCGTGTGTTTATCAAGAAGGAGTTCCTGGATACAAGGCAGCCAGCCGCCCAACCCTTCTATATCAGTGTGAGTAATGTCTTCCCCATAAGGGGACCAAGGTGCCTCTGTCATCTGCGAAGCCTCATGTGGACTGAATTATCCCTCGGGAGCCAAGGAGAGTGGGGTGTGGGTTGAGGAGAGTGTGGTTGGGTTTGGGCTGGGATTATGACTGGTTTAGGGGTTGACATTAGGGGTGGGGTTTGGTTGGGTGAGTGCAGTTTGGGGTGAGTGTGGTTTGGGGATTGGATTGGGGTGATTGTGGTTTGGGTCTGGTGATTCGATTGGAGTGAGTGTGACTTGGGATTGGGTTAGAGGTTGGGGACACTGTGGTTTCGTTGAATGTTTGGGTTTAGTGTGGGCTGGGGTTTAACATTGGCTGGGGTTTGGGTGAGTGTGGTTTGCAGTTTGGGTTTGGGCTGTGATATGGACTGTGTTAACGACTGGCATTAGAGGTGGGGTTTGGTTGGGGTGAGTGTGGTTTGGTTGAATGTTGGGGTTTAGTGTGGGCTGGGGTTTGAGATTGTGGTGGGGATTAGAGATACTGTTTGGGGTGAGTGTGATTTGGGATTGGAGTTCAGTGTTGGGGTCACAGTGGTTTGGTTGAATGTCGGGGTTTAGTGTGGGCTGGGGTTTGAGATTGTGGGGATTAGAGATACTGTTTGGGGTGAGTGTGATTTGGGATTGGAGTTCAGTGTTGGGGTCACAGTGGTTTGGTTGAATGTCGGGGTTTAGTGTGGGCTGGGGTTTGAGATTGGGTCGGGTTTGGGTGAGTTTAGTTTGCAGATTGTGTTGGGCTGGGATTAGTACGGGGTTAGAGGTTAGTTTGAGAGCATGCGAGGAGTGGGAGAATCAGTGACTCGAGATTCAGTGTCACACAACCCTGCCACTTTGATCTGGCCCACACCTTCATTAACCAGGTCCAACACTTGCCTTTATTGGATCTCGCTCCTCCTTACACAAGTCATCGGGTTTGTGGGGGTGCGGCTAGGTTAATCGGGGTGTGCCTAGGGTTAGTGGGGGTGTTTGCCCCCTGGGACTTTAGGAGAGGTTTGAGGGTAGGGCTGGTGGATGTACAAGTGTGGCTGGGAGAGATAAGGTTGTGGAGTTTAGTGTGGTAAGATATGTGGGGCTTTGGCGGATAGGGTAGTGTAGTGGCTGAAGGTTTGTGGGGGCGTGCCAGGGTTAATCTGGGTGTGCCTCAGTTTAGTGGGGTGTTTGCCGCCTTGGATTTTAGGATTAGGTTTGAGGGTAGGAATGGCGGATGTATAAGTGGGACTGGGAGGGACAAGGTTGTGGAGTTTGGTGTGGTGAGGTATGAGGTGCTACGGCGGATATGGCGGACTTTAATCTGGCCTATGCCTGTCGTTATCATAGTTTGACACCACTTGGTTTAACAAATCAGATGTGCACTGGGACACATCATCAGTAATGCAACCTCAGGTCACTGAGTGTTTCGGGTCTTTAATCATCAGACACCCTCTCCCAGGCGACCAAGCCAGGGTTGATCGGGACCGGCTTGTGTTTATCCCATGGACCAAAATAATGAGAGGCATGTAATTCTGCGTGTTATGGGTATTTTAGACCTCATTACTTGGCTTTATCTTGACCATTTGGGGAGTAGGTTGTTCTGAGGGCTAGTATTCAGGCTTTATCTCAAAGGAAGGTTCAACTTCCCTACTTTAAATTTACACCCGTCTTAATTTTGCATCTGTATGCCTGGGATTGCATGGGTTAAATTGACAGTGTTTACTGAAGATTTAGTATCATTCCACCCTGTCACTGATTTTTGTAGTGACTTGTTTTCTGTGCACACAGCTTGGGTTTAACTTACTGGTTCTCTCTCGCCTTGTGGGTATCTTGGCTTTGAGTGTTGTTAGTGTTGGGTTGGGTGAGTGTGGTTTGAGATTGGAGTTTTGTGTTGAGGTCACTGTAGTTTGGTTTAATATTTGTGGTGAGTGTAGTTTGCAGATTGTGCTTAGGCTGGGATTAGGAAGGGGTTAGAGGTTAGTGTTGGGTTTGGGGTTCAGGGTTGAGGGTTGGTTAGGTGAGTGTGGCTTGGGATTGGAGTTAGGTGTTGACGTCACTGTAGTTTGGTTTAATATTTGGGGTGAGTGTAGTTTGCAGATTGTGGTTAGACTGGGATTAGGAAGGGGTTAGAGGTTAGTGTTGGGTTTGGGGTTCAGGGTTGAGTGAGTGTGGTTTGAGATTGGAGTTAGGTGTTGATGTCACTGCAGTTTGGTTTAATATTTGGGGTGAGTGTAGTTTGCAGATTGTGTTTGGGCTGCGATTAGGACGGAGTTAGAGGTTAGTTTTGGGTTTGGAGTTGAGGGTTGGGTTGGGTGAACTAGGGTCAGGTTCCTGTGATCTTCATGGACTTTCCTTTAGTTTGCTCCAGATGGGGTGGGTGTGTGTATGGGTGTACTGGCGACCTGCTGCCAGGGAGTGTGCCCAACAGTCCTGCTCCTCTGATTGGTGTCACTGATCTCTCCTCTCACCCTGGGCAGCTTCTGAAGACTGACCTCTTCCACTGCTTCCTGAAGGCCCGGCTAAACCAGAGGGTGGACACTTTCAGCCGGTGGGAACTGTCGACACGATCCCAGGCAGCCAGGTACCCGGTTGGTGAGGAGGGAAGGGGAGTGGGTATGATCAACTCTTGCTCATGTGCCTTAGGCTGGGGATAGAGTGAGGTGTGGCTGGGAGCGTGGGCTTCCAGACTCCAGCACAGAGACACAGGGCCAGTGTTGGCCCAGCGCTTGATGAGCTATTACCTCATAACAGGAAGTCATCTTCAGTCAGAGCTGGAGTGTTGCGCACGGATGCGGTCACTTAGTGGAAGAGAGAGGTCAGAGTCACAGCAAGCAGAGGGCATCTCCTTCTCTGAGAAAGGGCAGACGGAAAGAGTGCCTGTCCTCGCAGGCACAGAGAGGGGTTGCAGATTCATGCTATGTTTACGTGGAACTGGAAGTAAGAACGCAAAGGCAACAGATGCAGACGGTGGAAAGGACAGGAACTGGTAGGCAGGAGCTACCTCAATAAACTGGAGTCATCACCTGGCCCAGACAGGACGTGTCCAGCGGTGCAGAGGGAAGGATGGGAGCAGCAGCTGCAACACGGAGTCCCTCTATAAACACAGGGGGCACCATCCTGAAAAGGGAGAGATCTAGGGCTTAGGGTGCAGAGATCTGGGTCAAGTGGACTTTGAGAGGTTGTCCCAAGGTGTGGAGAGTCTAGGAGCAAAGGACACTGCCTCAGAAAACAAGGATGTCCCTTCAGACATATTTGAGGAGAAATTATTAAAAGAAGGAATAAAGGCATAGACTTTTTTCTAAATGGGGAGAAAATTCAAAAATCAGAGGTGCAAAAAGACCAAGGAATCGTCCTGCAGGATTCTCTAAAGGTTAACTTGCAGGTTGGGTGCAGAAGGCAAATGCAATGTTAGCATTCATTTCAAGAGGACGAGAATATAAAAGCAAGGAAGTAACATTGAGACATTACAAAGCAGTGGTGAGGCCTCACTTGGAATACCGTGAGCAGTTTTGGGCCCCTTATCACAGAAAAGATGTGTTGCCATTGGAGAGGGTCCAGCGGACATTGACAAGAATTAGGTAGGGAATGAAAGCATTAACATATGAGGAGCATTTGATGGCTCCGAGCCTGTACTCAGTGGAGTTTAGAAAAATGAGAGGAGATCTCAGTGAAACCTATCGAATATTGAAAGGCCTAGATAGAGTGGAAGTGGAGAGGATGTTTCCTATAGTAGGGAAGTCCCAGACCAGAGGAACAGTCTCAGAATAGAGGAACATCCCTTTAGAGCAGAAATTAGGAATTTTCTGAGCCAGAATGTGGTGAATTTGTGGAATTCATTCCCACAGATGGCTGTACAGGCCAAGTCAATGAGTACATTTAAAGTGAAGGTTCAAGCAACACACATCAAAGTTGCTGGTGAACGCAGCAGGCCAGGCAGCATCTCTAGGAAGAGGTACAGTCGACGTTTCAGGCCAAGACCCTTCGTCAGGTCCTGAAACATCGACTGTACCTCTTCCTAGAGATGCTGCCTGGCCTGCTGCGTTCACCAGCAACTTTGATGTGTGTTGCTTGAATTTCCAGCATCTGCAGAATTCCTGTTGTAAAGTGAAGGTTGATAGGTTCTTGGTTAGTCTGGGTGTTAAAGGTTACAGAGAGAAAGCAGGAGAATGGGGTTAAGAGGGATAATAAACTAGCCATGATGGAATGGCAGAGCAGACTGGATGGGCAGAAGGGCTGGATTCTGCTCCAACAGTACCAATAAAATGTATACCCCTGGAGGTTCTAATGTTTTATTGTTTTACAACATTGAATCACAGTGGATTCAATTTGGCTTTTTTCACACTGATCAGCAGAAAAAGACTTTCATGCCAAATTGAAAACAGACCTCTGCAAAGTGATCTAAATTAATTACAAATACAATTCACAAAATAATTGGTTGCACGAGTATATTCACCCGTTTCAAGTCAGTATTTAGGAGATGCACCTTTGGCAACAATTACAACCTTGAGTCCGTGAGCTTTGCACACCTGGACACTACAATTTTTCCCCATTCTTCTTCACAAAAACTGTTGAAGCTCATCAGATTGCATGGGGATCATAAGTGAACAGCCCTTTTCAAGTCCAGTCACAAATTCTCAATTGAGTTGAGGTCTGGACTCTGACTTGGCCACTCCAGAACATTACGTTTGTTTTTAAGCCATTCCTGTGTAACTTTGGCTTTATGCCTAGGGTCATTGTCTTGCTCGAAAACAAATCTCCCAAGTCACAGTTCTCTTGCAGACTGCATCAGGTTTTCCTCCAAGATATCCCTGTATTTTGCTGCATTCATTTTACCCTCTACATTTACAAGCCTTTGAGGGCCTGCTGCAGTGAAGCATCTCCACAGCATGATGCAGCCACCACCATGCTTCACGGTAGGGATGGTGTGTTTTTGATGATATGCAGTGTTTGGCTTACACCAAACATAGTGCTTAGTCTGATGGCCAAAAAGTTCAATTTTTGTTCTATCAAACCATACCTTCTTCTAGCTGACTTCAGAGCCTCCCACATATCTTCTGGCAAACTCTAGCCAAGATTTCAACAGTGGCTTTCTCTTTGCCACTCTCCCATAAGGCTGTGACTGGTGAAGCACCTGGGTAACAGTAGTTGTCTGCACAGTCTCTTCCATCTCAGCCACCGAAGTTTGTAACTTCTCCAGAGTTGTCATAGGTCTCCTGGTGGCCTCCCTCACTAGTCCCCTTCTTGCACGGTCACTCAGTCTTTGAGGATGGGCTGCTCTAGGCAGATTTACAGCTGTGACATATTCTTTCCACTTCTTGATGATTGACTCCAATTATACTCCAAGGGATATTCAGTGACTTGGAAATTTTCTTGTATCCATCTTCTGACTTGTGCTTTACAAAAACCTTTTCATGGAGTTGGTTGGAGTGTTCTTTTGTCTTCATGGTGTAGTTTTTGCCAGGATACTGACTCACCAGTAGTTGGACCTGTCTGTCTGTCTGTCTGTATCTTGTTTTACGGCGGTTGGCATCCAGCTTAATGGTGCATTACCGCCACCCTCTGCTCCAGAATGTGCACTAGACATACATTCTAAATCCCTTCACACACACACACCTACACTTCACCCTCCCATCTTTGACCATCCTAGTATCCTATTCCTGTTTATTCGTCATATTCTATAAAAAACCCCTGTACCCCTTAAAAACGCTAAAAATACCCGGACTTGTGCTCCCTCACCCATGCCCAGCAACCCTTTTAATGTGAATTCCTGCATCCCCAACTCCCTTAATTTATTTCTCATCATCTCTCTCTGTATCCCATACTTCCTGCAACTCAGAACTACATGTTCTACTGACTCCTCTTCCTGACATTCCTCACACAATCCTGTCTGGTGTTTCCCTATCATTTTCAATGTTTTGTTTAATGCACAGTGCCCCAGCCTTAACCTAGTCCACACAATTTCCTCTCTTCTGTTTCCATTACCTACCCTAGTAACTGCAATACTCTTTTGTATTTGATATAAATGCCTCCCTTTCCCCTCCCTGTCCCATCTTTCTTGCCACATTCGGTTGACTTTTTCCCAGATTATGCACTTAACCTCTGCTTTACTGATACTAATGTGCATTTCCACATTTTCTTTCTTTAACGCCCTCTTTGCCAACTCATCCACCCTCTCATTCCCCTTCACCCCTACATGTGCTAGAACCCATAGAAATTTTACCCGACCTCCCTGATTTGCAATTCTTGTAACTAACTGAAGGACTTCATAAAGTACATCTTGCCGACTGTTTGTGTGAAAAGACCTTAAACTTGCTAGAACTGAGGATGAATCTGAACATATTAATGCTTTGGATGGTCTGGCTTTCTGCACCCATTGCAACACAACCAACACCGCCAGCATCTCCACTGTAAACACCCCTAACTTATTAGATGTTCTTCTGCTGATTCCAATTTCTTTTGCTGGTATTACCTCCCCAAACCCTGTCACTCCTGTTTCAGGTTCCTTTGCACCATCTGTATAAATGTGAGTATACTCACTATACTTTTCCATCACATGACAGTTAAATGCATTTACCAAATCTGTTTTATATCTTTCTTTCCTTTTTACCTCTAACAAATGCCAGTCTATGTCAGGCCATACAAGCTTCCATGGAGCTACAACCGGATAAACTACTGAAGGACTTATCCTCAGATCAAACACTCCACATTCTTTCGCGATATCATTCCCTACCCGACCAAAGGTATCTCTGAAACCTCCCATTTTCCCAGCACTCCTGCAACACTCCTTTAGTAGGGTGACAATCATTGTGCCCCTGCAAATTAGCCCAGTAGTTTGCCATCAGTTGCATCCTTCTTAGTTCCAAAGGCATTATTCCCATTTCTACCTGTAGGGCTGACACTGGTGACGTTTTAAAAGCCCCACTGCACACTCTCAAGGCCTGAGCCTGAATCACATCCAGTTTCCTTATAAGAGACCTAGCTGCTGATCCATATACTATATTTCCATAGTCCAATACAGACCTTACTAAAGCCACATACATTCTCTTCAAAGCTGAACAACTTGCTCCCTATTCCCTACCAGTCAGTAGTTGGACCTTCCAGATACAGATGTATTTTTACTACAATCAATTGAAACACCTTGACTGCACACAGGGGATCTCCATTTAACTAATTATGTGACTTCTGAAACCAATTGGCTGCACCAGTGATGATTTGGTGTGTCGTATTAAAGGGGAGCGAATACTTGTGCAACCAATTATTTCATGTTTTATATTTTTGACTAATTTAGATCAATTTGTAGAGATCTGCTTTCACTTTGACAAGAAAGAGTCTTTTTCTATTGATCAGTGTCAAAAAGAGCCAAATTCAACCACTGTGATTCAATGATGTAAAACATGTAAACTTCCAGGGTGGGACTGAATACTTTTTATAGGCACCGTGTGTGTCAATGTTTCATGGTCTAAGTCATTTAGATGGGCAGAGAAAGTGTGTAACAAATCACAGGGACTTCCATTGTCAGACACACTGAAGTCAGTGATGAGGCAGGTTCAGCTACCCCTTGGAATGGAGCAGTAAGTATGGTGGGGAGGGGGAGGGTCTGAGAGGAGGGTTGAGATCGTCCCAGAGATGATTCCCTTGATGGAGGAGGGGGCAAGAAATGATGGGGGGGGGGCGGTGAGGTTGGTGTGGAGAGTGGACGTGACTGGGCTGGAAGAATTCTGAGACAGGCAGTGTTTGCTGTTGATACTGCAATGTTTGGTTGTACCCTGGAGACAGATGTGGAGACTGATTCACTTCTGGGTATATATCAGAAAGGAAAGGATATTCAGAACTGAGGGACAGAACCAGCATGGAATCAATGGGCCAAATGGCCTACACTTTATGTTGTTTTTTTATTTTGAGATACAGCACCTTAGCAGGCATTTCCAGCCCAACGAGCGCATGTCACTCAGTTACTCACGTGACCAGTTAAACTGTTAACCCTTAAATCTTTGGTTCAGATCTATTTATCACCAGCACATGGAAACATGCAGTCAAATATGTCATTTGTGTCAACAACCAACATACCCAGGGATGTGCTGGGGGCAGTCTGCATGTGTCATCACAGATTCCAGTGCCAACATACCATGCCCACAGTGTTTGACACAACAACATGGAACATGACAGGCAACAACACAGCAAAACAAAACCTGTTCCTCCCACCTATCCTCTCTCTCACACACACATAGATACAGACACATATACACACAGACACATAAACACACACACAGACACGCACACACGCATGTGCACACACACACAGACATGCACACATACACGCACACACACACACATACACACAGATGTACACAGACACACACAGATACGCACACATGCACACACACACATATACCCACACAGACGCACAGACACGCACACACACATACACATACACATACCCACACACAGACACACATACACACGCACACACATAAACACGCGCCGACACACACACACACACACACACAGACTCACATACACACACACACACACATACAGACACACAGACACGCACACATACACACACACACAGAGACACGCACATACATACACAAACATACAGACACGCACATACACACAGACACACACACACACACACATGCAGACACGCACACACAGACACGCACACATACATACACACAGACACGCACACGCATACACAAACATACACACTGTTACGTACCCCGTAACTGGGTTGCCAAACCAGCAGAAATGGATCACTCAGTTGGAGTCTGGATTACTAGAACTAAGAAAGTTTTATTAAAGAAACAAGCAACACAGTACTCTAATCAAAAGGATAATGAATGCAACAGTTCAGCAATGATAAACACACAGGTACACAGAATTCAGATAACAGCATCAATCAAGCTCTATCGTTGTCTAGGGGTAAATGACCAGTTTCAAAGTGACGCAAAGTTCAGTTCAATTTAGTTCAGTTCAGTTCGCAGTAATCGCTGCCGTGGCGATGGACAGTGGGGGGAAGGAGAGAGAGAGCAAAACGAATGAATATTCAAAACGGCTTCCACACACAGACCTTCGCAGTCAGCTTTCGGGCGAGTCCTTTGTGATGTCATCTGAGGTCACCGACCGTGACCCCTCCGTTTCCAGATACGATCGTTTCTCTGCGGTGAACCCAGCATCCAGGCAAGGGTGGACACACACCAGGTTCCTGCCGATCGTGCCTTTCCACCCTGTGTGTCAATGGCCCGATACTTCCCACCGACTTGTGAGAGACGCACCGCTTCCAGGGTCTTGTTACCTCGGGTGTCGTGTGTGACCTGCCTTAGCGAACCTCTCCCTTTTTATTCCCCTGCTGGGGTATCGCCTGTCCATCACTTCAAACAGTTCAGGGTTCAAAGGGGGAGCCGCTCTTGACAGCTCTCCTTCCTTCATTAACATCTCCAAATGCTGCTCCATTGTTTTCCTTATCTCTCTCTCTCCTGAAGACAGGTGGCAGACCAACTGCTGATCCCACTGGTGCCAGCCCAGGACAGCTACATCTTAATCTATGTGTATTCTTGTCACAACACATACACACACACACACACACACACACACACACACACACACACACACACACACACATACACGTACACACACGCAGACACGCACACACATACACACACATGCACGCACACACATACACACACACAGACACACACGCACACATACACGCACACAGACATGCACACATACACATATACACACAGACACGCACACGCATACACACACATACACACACATACACGCAGACACGCACAGACACACATACACATGCACGCACACACATACGCACACAGACACACACACATACACACACACACATATACACGCACAAGGGAGGGAGATGAGGCTGAGTACAGGGCTACGGTAGGAAACTTTGTCACATGGTGTGAGCAGAATTATCTGCAGCTTAATGTGAAAAAGACTAAGGAGCTGGTGGTAGACCTGAGGAGAGCTAAGGTACCGGTGATTACAAATACCTGGGGAGGATTACAAATACCTGGGGATACGAATTGACAATAAACTGAACTGGTCAAAGAACACTGAAGCTGTCTACAAGAAGGGTCAGAGCCGTCTCTATTTCCTGAGGAGACTGAGGTCCTTTAACATCTGCCGGACGATGCTGAGGATGTTCTACGAGTCTGTGGTGGCCAGTGCTATCATGTTTGCTGTTGTGTGTTGGGGCAGCAGGCTGAGGGTAGCAGACACCAACAGAATCAATAAACTCATCCGTAAGGCCAGTGATGTTGTGGGGATGGAACTGGACTCTCTGACGGTGGTGTCTGAAAAGAGGATGCTGTCTAAGTTGCATGCCATCTTGGACAATGTCTCCCATCCACTACATAATGTACTGGGTGGGCACAGGAGTACATTCAGCCAGAGACTCATTCCACCGAGATGCAACACAGAGCGTCATAGGAAGTCATTCCTGCCTGTGGCCATCAAACTTTACAACTCCTCCCTTGGAGGGTCAGACACCCTGAGCCGATAGGCTGATCCTGGATTTATTTCATAATTTACTGGCATAATTTACATATTACTATTTAACTATTTATGGTTCTATTACTATTTATTATTTATGGTGCAACTGTAACGAAAACCAATTTCCCCCGGGATCAATAAAGTATGACTATGACTATGACTAAGACACGCACACATACACACAGACAGACACACACATACACACAGACACACAGACACACACATATACACACAGACACACATGCACATATACACGCACACATACACACACACAGACACGCACACATACACAAACATACACACACACATATACACAAACGTACACACACACCACACACTCAGTACACTCACTCACATACACTCACACTCACACACGCCTCACACTCACACACCTCACACTCTCACTCTCACACACACACACACCTCACACTCTCACTCTCACACACACCTCACACTCTCACTCTCACACACACACACACCTCACACTCTCACTCTCACACACACACACACCTCACACTCTCAGTCACTCACACACACACACCTCACACTCACTCACACACACACACCTCACACTCACTCACGCACACATACACCACACACACACACACACACACACACAATCTCGGAGGAACTCTAAGTTTTGAACAGTTGAGTTCCCTGTTACCCCACAAGTGAAGTGTGAAGCAGCACCTGAGAAATCCATTCCACTAACCAACCTGTCCAAATGTTCTCAGGATAACCTCAAGGGCAGCAACAGTGCCTCGCTCATCAAATACCCTCAACTCCCTGAGGAAGCGCAGAGACGAGACTCGGAGCAAGAGTTTGCAAAACACAAACTTAACTGAACCGCTGACACTAATCAGCCCCAACAAACCCAACCGGACTACAGGTATGTACTGTAATCTTGCTGAGGCAACAGCACCACAGGCTGTTGATTACGGGAACATGGCATAGACACAGGGGTCTTCTCCAGAGACCCCCATCACACATTCCCAGGGTCAGGCAGGGCGTAAATCTCCCTCCACACATTCCCAAGGTCAGACATGGAGTAAATCTCCCTCCAGAGACCCCCATCACACATTCCCAGGGTCAAGCAGGCAGTAAATCTCCCTCCACAGACCCCCATCACATATTCCCAGGGTCAGACAGGGCGTAAATCTCCCTCCACAGACCCCCATCACGCATTTCCAGGGTCAGGCAGGGCGTAAATCTCCATCCACACATTCCCAAGGTCAGACATGGACTAAATCTCCCTCCACAGACCCCCATCACACATTTCCAGGGCCAGACAGGGAGTAAATCTCTCTCCACACACTCCCATTACCAGTTCCCAGGGTCAGATACAGAGTGAAGCTCCCTCCACACAGACCCATCACACACTCCTGGGGTCAGGTACTGAGTGAAGCTCTCTGCACACAATCCTATCATACACGCCCTAGATCAGACAAAGAGTGAATTTGTTCTGATCGAGCTGGGAGAAACATAGAAAACCTACAGCACGGTACAGGCCCTTCAGCCCACAATGTTGTGCTGACCATGTACTCTAGAACTGCCTAGAATTTCCCTATCGCATAGCCCTCTTTTTCCCTAAGCTCCATGTACCTATCTAAGAGTCTCTTAAAAGACCCTATCCCATCACAGGAAATTGAAGAAACATAAAGTTTGTGAGATACTTTGGAAGAGAGATGGAGAGTCTCTTGTTAGTGGCTGTTTTATGTGGAGGCTCCTTTCAGAGGTTTACTCCCAACTTCGTCTGTGTTAGTTGGTGGCTGTTAACTCCACAGCTTCTTGCTGTGGCAGCTGGCTGTTTTGCTTTGAAAGCAGGGCAGGGAGAGAAATACCGCTGTTCCCCAACTAATATTGGGACTGCATCACTTCTTCCTGTGTTGTCGTGTTTCCCATTCAGTGTCAGAGTGCTTTGGATGTCTTGACCTTTCATGGTCTGGGAATTCTTCAGGACTGACAAAGCCTTTCCTGGCATTGGAATTTCTGGCATCGTGCCAAAAAGGTACTGTCGGTTGCTGGCCACCCTTCTACTGCCCCAGCAATAGACAATCCCTCTCCATTCCAGCTGTTTAAGGGAGTCTGAACCCTCTAATGTGTTTCGGCTTCTTGAGACCTAGAATGTTGGGTGGCCGTACCAATGGGATTTGCTAACGCCACGGAACCGGGCGAACTCTGGGAAGTTCCAAACTTTCCATCCGTGAACTCGACTTTCTCCAGTTCTTTACCACCAGCACCGTGCTGGACCAGTCTCCTGGGAGTCGCAGACCTTGGAGTTATGCAAAGGTGGCTACTTCTCCACCCTTGGACAACACCCTGTTTCAATTGGTAGAGAATAAACACGTGGTGCAATGTATTTTGTGCCCTTGAATAATTCTTAAACAGTGCACAGAGGCCATGGATGACTTGGTTGGGGAGGGCAGTGTTTTGAAAGAGTTCAGGAATGGATGTTTTATCTGCGTAATGACGAGCTGGTTCACCAGGCTCTCAGTAGATGGATCTTGGTCAAAGACATCTTTTTACAGGCAATGAATCATCCTCGAGCACGTCAAGCCTTTCATTCCCAATGAGGCCCTCCCTCCCCGTCTCGCCCTCCCTCCTCGTCTCGCCCTCTCTCCCTCCCCGTCTCGCCCTCCCTCCCCGTCTTGCCCTCTCTCTCTCCCCGCCTCACCCTCCCTCCCTCCTCGTCTCACCCTCCCTCCCCATCTCGCCCTCCCTCCTCGTCTTGCCCTCTCTCCCTCCCCGTCTCGCCCTTCCCCGTCTCGCCCTCTCTCTCTCTCCCCATCTCACCCTCTCTCCCTCCCCGTCTCGCCCTCTCTCTCTCCCCGTCTCACCCTCCCTCCCTCCTCGTCTCGCCCTCCCTCCCCATCTCGCCCTCCCTCCTTGTCTCGCCCTCCCTCCCCATCTCTCCCTCCCTCCTCGTCTCGCCCTCCCTCCCCGTCTCGCCCTCCCTCCCCGTCTCGCCCTCCCTCCTCGTCTCGCCCTCCCTCCTCGTCTCGCCCTCTCTCCCTTCCTGTCTCTCCCTCCCCATCTCGCCCTCCCTCCTCGTCTCACCCTCTCTCCCCATGTCTTGAGACAAGTAAGGTCAGAGAATGCTGCCATAAAACACAAATTTAAGAGATGCATCCTCTTTCCAGTGCCATCTCTTCACAGTGAGTGCTGAGGACTGCCACAGTGCAATGTGTGCCAGGAGGTGGGGCATTCTGGAAGGACTGTCCCAATACAGGGCCCAAGAAGGCCACCTCTGGCACCAGTGCCCCCAGCTGCCCCTGCCCCTGTCCCTGTGGTTCAATGAGGAAACTTGAGGCTACATGCAGAGAAGATATGACAGGGAATGGAGAGGAGCCTCTGCAGGACAGGAAGGCGAAGAAGAAATCCAAACATCCTAGGAAGAAGGCCCCTGAGAGCGCAGAGCTCACAGCCACTCCTCTGTCCTGTTCCTTAGGAGCCTACTGTCCTGATGTTGAGCGGGGGACTCAGGGAAGTGCACAGGCAGACAGGGTGATGGAAGCGGAGAGAGTCGCTGCATCAGTGACCCGGGACCCTGCATCCGTGTGCTCCTCCATCCTAAAGAGGAGAAGCAGCTCTTCTCAGAAAGGGCTGAGGATGTACTGGGGCGGGGGAGGTCACTGGGGGGCGGCGGGAATTCAGCTAGGGGTCAGTCCTAAACCCGAATCCCCAGATGTAGCCTCCAGCCCTGTGGTAGGTAGAGTGTGTGTGCAGAAAGATGTGGTCGAAGGTGGTGTTGCCCCTGTGATAGCCCTGGAGCCCTCCAACCAGGACTTACTAGTTAGTGCCTCCCTAGAGGCAAGTGCACTAGATTAACGTTGGCAAAGCACTGGCTAGCCTCTTTGATCTCAGGATCAGGCTCCCGGCGGACCCCTACATCCGGCGTTGTCAGGTCCACCTCATGCCTGCCTCCTGAGGAGAGGGATGACCCCTCCCTTGTTCTTGGGGCAGGGTGGGGGGTAGGGCTGATGAGAAAGTGGAGTCAGCGGATATGAGTGAGGCACCCGCTGTCAAGCGTGGGTTAGAAGTGTTGCCTTCTGCTAGTACACACGGGGAAGAAGATGGGGTCTTTGTGTAGGGTGGAGGGAGACTCATTTGATAGTGAGACGGTGGACATCCTCACCCCTCCTGAGAAGTCCCTGTTGATCCCTGTTGAGGAAATCAGAGAGTTTATTCTCACCTCTGAGGGTGCAAAGCATTGGCTGAAACTAGCCTCCCTACTCTAGTCTAAAATGCTTAGGACGGGTTAAGTCCTTGTGTGTCATCCTCAGATGGAAAGAGAAGGGGAAGAAGAATGCTGTGTCTGGGAATGATAGGCGACAACTTAAATCCTTCCTGGATGACCTGCTGAGGGACATCAGAGAGGGAAGCAGCCACACTCCTTTGGGGAAATGGCAGGTCACAGGGTGATGTTGGTACCACTTGAGCCTGGAGAGCAAAGGGCATTCTTGCTTTTTTTTTTCGGGAAAGTGTGGTTTTAGGTGCCTCTGCTCTCACTGGGAAGGGTGCTGGTGCAGAGACCTAGAGTACTGCAGATATGAAGATATGAAGCTTACCATAGCTGGTCTAAATGTGAATGGTAGCAGGGGTTCTCTCTACCCCTAAAGGGGTTTAATAATACCTCAGTCCTTGGGGATGGCAGGTATACGATGAGTTTCCTACAGGAAACCCATACCATCCCAGGAGATGAGTCCACTTAGTTCCTGGGGTGGCAGGGAGGGGTCTACAGGAGCCACCTTAGCTCCAATGCTAGTTGGGTGGTGATCCTGTTGGCCCAAACTTCCAGCCAGAAATCGTAAAAGTCTAAGATATCGTTCCAGGCTGAGATGAGGGGGATCCCCACTGGAAGTCCCTTTACAAGGGAGTTCTTCCCATGTACCTTGGGGATCTGGGATGGAGGCTGCTTCATAGAGCAGTGCCCTGTAACAAGTTCCTCAGACCTCCCCAGTATGTCACTTCTGCGGGCTGGAGGAGACAGTGTACCCTGTGTTCATGGAGTGTACGAGGGCTACATCCCCTTTTCACTTATATCCTCACCTTCTGGTTATACTTTAGTCCTACCCTATCTATATATGGTCATCCAGTAAGGAGGGGGTAATGGAGGGATGAGGAAGTCTTTGTCAACTTGCTCTTGGGGATGGCGATAACAGCCATTGCTGGGTCTTGGAAGCTGGTATCAGAGGGATCTGTCTGGGCAGACTGCTCCTATGGTGACCATAGAGGTGTTCTGGGACCATTAGAGGCTCCACAGGGGTCATTACCATCATTGACAGAAATACAAACATTTTAGCTTAATGTTGTTAGTCTAGCAATTGTGTTAGTCACTAGTTTGTATATATTGTAGCACTGAATTTATAGTAAAGATATTTTGTTAAAACAAAGGGGTCAGACTCGGAGTGATAGTCCCTCCACACCATCCCATCGCATATTCCCGATGTCAAACAAAGATTGAATCTCACTCCGCACTGTCCCATTGCACACAACTGAGGAGTCAGACACAGAGTGAAGCTACCTCCGCACTGTTCAATCTTAATATCTCTCTCTCTCTCTCTCTCTCTCCCACCCCCAGGATCAGACACAAAGTGAAACTGCTACCACATCATCCCACTGCACACTCTCACGGTCAGACACTGAGAGAAGCTCCCTATGTGCCATCCCATCACACGCTCCCAGGGTCAGACACAAAATGAAACTCCCACCACACCATTCCATCACACGTTCTCATGGTCAGATACTGAAAGAATCTCCCTCTATGTCATCCCATCACACATTCCCAGAGTCAGACATAGAGTGAATCTCAGTCTACACTGTCCCATCACACACTCCCGCTCCAGGGGTCAGACACAGTGAAGCTCCCTCCACACTGTTCCATCATACACTCCCAGGGTCAGACACAGAGTGATGCTCCCTCCACACCGTTCCATCATACACTCCCAGGGTCAGACACAGAGTGAAGCTCCCTCCACACCGTTCCATCATACACTCCCAGGGTCAGACACAGAGTGAAGCTCCCTCCACACAGTTCCATCATACACGCCAGGGGTCAGACACAGTGAAGCTCCATCCACACCGTTCCATCATACACTCCCAGGGTCAGACACAGAGTGAAGCTCCCTCCACACCGTTCCATCATACACTCCCAGGGTCAGACACAGAGTGAGGCTCCCTCCACATCGTTCCATCATACACTCCCAGGGTCAGACACAGTGAAGCTCCCTCCACACCGTTCCATCATACACTCCCAGGGTCAGACACAGAGTGAAGCTCCCTCCACACCGTTCCATCATACACTCCCAGGGTCAGACACAGAGTGAAGCTCCCTCCACACCGTTCCATCATACACTCCCAGGGTCAGACACAGTGAAGCTCCCTCCACACCGTTCCATCATACACTCCCAGGGTCAGACACAGTGAAGCTCCCTCCACACCGTTCCATCATACACTCCCAGGGTCAGACACAGAGTGAAGCTCCCTCCACACCGTTCCATCATACACTCCCAGGGTCAGACACAGAGTGAAGCTCCCTCCACACCGTACCATCATACACTCCCAGGGTCAGACACAGAGTGAAGCTCCCTCCACACCGTTCCATCATACACTCCCAGGGGTCAGACACTGAGTGAAGCTCCCTCCACACCGTTCCATCATACACTCCCAGGGTCAGACACAGAGTGAAGCTCCCTCCACACCGTTCCATCATACACTCCCAGGGTCTGACACAGTGAAGCTCCCTCCACACCGTTCCATCATACACTCCCAGGGTCAGACACAGTGAAGCTCCCTCCACACCGTTCCATCATACACTCCCAGGGTCAGACACAGTGAAGCTCCCTCCACACCGTACCATCATACACTCCCAGGGTCAGACACAGAGTGAAGCTCCCTCCACACCGTTCCATCATACACTCCCAGGGTCAGACACAGAGTGAAGCTCCCTCCACACCGTTCCATCATACACTCCCAGGGTCAGACACACAGTAAAGCTCCCTCCACACCGTCCCGTTACACACCCCGGGGTCAGACACAGAGTGAAGCTCCCTCCACACCGTTCCATCATACACTCCCAGGGTCAGACACAGAGTGAAGCTCCCTCCACACCGTCCCGTTACACACCCCGGGGTCAGACACAGAGTGAAGCTCCCTCCACACCGTTCCATCATACACTCCCAGGGTCAGACACAGAGTGAAGCTCCCTCCACACCGTTCCATCATACACTCCCAGGGTCAGACACAGAGTGAAGCTCCCTCCACACCGTACCATCATACACTCCCAGGGTCAGACACAGAGTGAGGCTCCCTCCACACCGTTCCATCATACACTCCCAGGGTCAGACACAGAGTGAGGCTCCCTCCACACCGTACCATCATACACTCCCAGGGTCAGACACAGAGTGAAGCTCCCTCCACACCGTACCATCATACACTCCCAGGGTCAGACACAGAGTGAAGCTCCCTCCACACCGTTCCATCATACACTCCCAGGGTCAGACACAGAGTGAAGCTCCCTCCACACCGTTCCATCATACACTCCCAGGGTCAGACACACAGTAAAGCTCCCTCCACACCGTCCCGTTACACACCCCGGGGTCAGACACAGAGTGAAGCTCCCTCCACACCGTTCCATCATACACTCCCGGGGCAGACACAGAGTGAAGCTCCATCCACACCGTCCTGTTACAGGAAAGAGACTGGCATTGATAGAGTAATGGCTTTATAAGACTCTAATCAGGTTGCACTTGGGAGTATTGTCGACAGTTTTGGGCCCCATTTCTCAGAATGGGTGTGTTGCCATCAAAAAGAGTCCACAGGAGGTTCACGAGGCTGGTTCCAGGAATGGAGGGGTTAACGTATGAGGAGCTGGAATTTCGTAGAATGCAGGGGTATTTCATTGAAACCTACCGAATGCTGAAAGGTCTAGATAGGGTGGACATGGAGAGTGGGGTTATCCAGAACTAGAGGGCACAGCCTCAAAATTGAGAGGCGACCTTTTAGAAACGAGGTAAGGAGGAATTTTTTTAGCCAGAGTGTAGCAAATCTGTGGAATGTTCTGCCATAGGAGAAGATCCTGAGAGGCAGGATTTATGAACATTTGGAGAGACATAATATGATTAGGAATAGTCAGCATAGCTTTGTCAAAGGCAGGTTGTGCCTTACGAGCCTGATTGAATTTTTTGAGGATGTGACTAAACACATTGATGAAGGTAGAGCAGTAGATGTAGTGTATATGGATTTCAGCAGGACATTTGACAAGGTACCCCACGCAAGGCTTATTGAGAAAGTAAGGAGGCATGAGATCCAAGTGGACATCGCTTTGTGGATCCAGAACTGGCTTGCCCACAGAAGGCAAAGAGTGGTTGTAGATGGGTCATATTCTGCATGGAGGTCGGTGACCAGTGGTGTGCCTCAGGGATCTGTTCTAGGACCCCTTCTCTTTGTGATTTTTATGAATGACTTGGATGAGGAAGTGGAGGGATGGGTTAGTAAATTTGCTGATGACACAGAGGTTGGGGATGTTGTGGATAGTGTGGAGGGCCGTCAGAGGTTACAGCGGGACTTTGATAGGATGCAAAACTGGGCTGAGAAGTGGCAGATGAGTTCAACCCAGATAAGTGTGAGGTGGTTCATTTTGGTGGTCAAATATGATGGCAAAATATAGCATTAATGGCAAGACTCTTGGCAGTGTGGAGGATCAGTGGGATCTCGGGGTCTGAGTCCATAGGACACTCAAAGCAGGTTGACTCTGTGGTTAAGAATTGGCCTTCATCAATCATGGGATTGAGCTTAAGAGCCGAGAGGTAATGTTGCAGCTATATAGGACCCTGGTCAAACCCCACTTGGAGTACTGTGCTCAGATCTAGTCGCCTCACTACAGGAAGGACGTGGAAACCATAGAAAGGGTGCAGAGGAGATTTACAGGGATGTTGTCTGGATTGGGGAGCATGCCTTATGAGAATAGGTTGAGTAAACTCGGCCTTTTCTCCTTGGAGAGATGGAGGATGAGAGGTTCCCTGATAGAGGTGTATAAAATAATGAGAAGCATTGATCACGTGGATAGTCAGAGGCTTTTACCCAAGGCTGAAATGGCTAGCATGAGAGCGCATAGATTTAAGGTGCTTGGAAGTAGGTACAGAGGAGATGTCAGGGGTAAGTTTTTTACTCAGAGAGTGGTGAGTGCGTGGAACGGGCTGCCGGCGGCGGTGGTGGAGGCGGAAACGATAGGGTCTTTTAATAGACTCCTGGATGAATACATGGAGCTTAGAAAGATAGAGGGCTATGGGTAAAGCCTAGGTAGTTCTAATGTAGGGACATGTTCGGCACAGCTTTGTGGGCTGAAGGGCCTGTATTGTGCTGCAGGTTTTCTATGTTTCTCGACTGCGGTGGAGGCCAAGTCTGTGAGTACATTTAAGGTGGAAGTTGATTGTTTCCTGATTGGTCAGGGCATCAAAGGGTACGGCGAGAAGGCAGATGTAAGGGATTGAGTGGGATCTGGGATCAGCCATGATGGAATGGTGGAGCAGACTTGATGGGCTGAATGGCCTAATTCTGCTCCATTAACTTAGGGTCCTTCCCTAATTAACCTAATTGTGCTTAATGCACCATCCTTCACACATACCTGGCGTCAGACACAAAGTGAAGCTCCCTCCACACTATCCAATCTCGCACTCCTGTGGACAGACACAGAGTTAAGCTCCCTCTACACCATCCCATCACCCACTCCCAGGGTCAGACACAGAGTTAAGCTCCCTCTGCACCGTCCCATCACCCACTCCGAGGGTCAGACACAGGGGGAAGCTCCCTCTACACCATCCCATCACCCACTCCGAGGATCAGACACAGGGGGAAACTCCCCCTACACCATCCCATCACCCACTCCGAGGGTCAGACACAGGGGGAAGCTCCCTCTACACCATCCCATCACCCACTCCGAGGGTCAGACACAGAGTTAAGCTCCCTCTACACCATCCCATCACCCACTCCGAGGGTCAGACACAGGGGGAAGCTCCCTCTACACCATCCCATCACCCACTCCGAGGGTCAGACACAGGGGGAAGCTCCCTCTACACCATCCCATCACCCACTCCGAGGGTCAGACACAGAGTTAAGCTCCCTCTACACCATCCCATCACCCACTCCGAGGGTCAGACACAGGGGGAAACTCCCTCTACACCATCCCATCACTCACTCCGAGGGTCAGACACAGGGGGAAGCTCCCTCTACACCATCCCATCACCCACTCCGAGGGTCAGACAGGGGGAAGCTCCCTCTACACCATCCCATCACCCACTCCGAGGGTCAGACACAGGGGGAAGCTCCCTCTACACCATCCCATCACCCACTCCGAGGGTCAGACACAGGGGGAAACTCCCTCTACACCATCCCAACACCCACTCCGAGGGTCAGACACAGGGGGAAGCTCCCTCTACACCATCCCATCACCCACTCCGAGGGTCAGACACAGGGGGAAGCTCCCTCTACACCATCCCATCACCCACTCCGAGGGTCAGATACAGGGGGAAGCTCCCTCTACACCATCCCATCACCCACTCCGAGGGTCAGACACAGGGGGAAGCTCCCTCTACACCATCCCATCACCCACTCCGAGGGTCAGACACAGAGTTAAGCTCCCTCTACACCATCCCATCACCCACTCCGAGGATCAGACACAGAGTTAAGCTCCCTCTACACCATCCCATCACCCACTCCGAGGGTCAGACACAGGGGGAAGCTCCCTCTACACCATCCCATCACCCACTCCGAGGGTCAGACACAGGGGGAAGCTCCCTCTACACCATCCCATCACCCACTCCGAGGTTCAGACACAGTTAAGCTCCCTCTACACCATCCCATCACCCACTCCGAGGGTCAGACACAGGGGGAAGCTCCCTCTACACCATCCCATCACCCACTCCGAGGGTCAGACACAGGGGGAAACTCCCTCTACACCATCCCATCACCCACTCCGAGGGTCAGACACAGGGGGAAGCTCCCTCTCACCATCCCATCACCCACTCCGAGGGTCAGACACAGAGTTAAGCTCCCTCTACACCATCCCATCACCCACTCCGAGGGTCAGACACAGGGTGAAGCTCCCTCTACACCATCCCATCACCCACTCCGAGGGTCAGACACAGGGGGAAACTCCCTCTACACCATCCCATCACTCACTCCGAGGGTCAGACACAGGGGGAAGCTCCCTCTACACCATCCCATCACCCACTCCGAGGGTCAGACACAGGGGGAAGCTCCCTCTACACCATCCCATCACCCACTCCGAGGGTCAGACACAGGGGGAAACTCCCTCTACACCATCCCATCACTCACTCCGAGGGTCAGACACAGGGGGAAGCTCCCTCTACACCATCTCAACACCCACTCCGAGGGTCAGACACAGGGGGAAGCTCCCTCTACACCATCCCATCACCCACTCCGAGGGTCAGACACAGGGGGAAGCTCCCTCTACACCATCCCATCACCCACTCCGAGGGTCAGACACAGGGGGAAGCTCCCTCTACACCATCCCATCACCCACTCCGAGGGTCAGACACAGGGGGAAGCTCCCTCTACACCATCCCATCACCCACTCCGAGGGTCAGACACAGGGGGAAGCTCCCTCTACACCATCCCATCACCCACTCCGAGGGTCAGACACAGAGTTAAGCTCCCTCTACACCATCCCATCACCCACTCCGAGGGTCAGACACAGGGGGAAGCTCCCTCTACACCATCCCATCACCCACTCCGAGGGTCAGACACAGGGGGAAGCTCCCTCTACACCATCCCATCACCCACTCCGAGGGTCAGACACAGGGGGAAGCTCCCTCTACACCATCCCATCACCCACTCCGAGGGTCAGACACAGGGGGAAGCTCCCTCTACACCATCCCATCACCCACTCCGAGGGTCAGACACAGGGGGAAGCTTCCTCTACACCATCCCATCACCCACTCCGAGGGTCAGACACAGAGTTAAGCTCCCTCTACACCATCCCATCACCCACTCCGAGGGTCAGACACAGGGGGAAGCTCCCTCTACACCATCCCATCACCCACTCCGAGGGTCAGACACAGAGTTAAGCTCCCTCTACACCATCCCATCACCCACTCCGAGGGTCAGACACAGGGGGAAGCTCCCTCTACACCATCCCATCACCCACTCCGAGGGTCAGACACAGGGGGAAGCTCCCTCTACACCATCCCATCACCCACTCCGAGGGTCAGACACAGAGTTAAGCTCCCTCTACACCATCCCATCACCCACTCCGAGGGTCAGACACAGGGGGAAGCTCCCTCTACACCATCCCATCACCCACTCCGAGGGTCAGACACAGGGGGAAGCTCCCTCTACACCATCCCATTAACCACTCCGAGGGTCAGACACAGAGTTAAGCTCCCTCTACACCATCCCATCACCCACTCCGAGGGTCAGACACATGGAGAAGCTCCCTCTACACCATCCCATCACTCACTCCGAGTGTCAGACACAGGGGGAAGCTCCCTCTACACCATCCCATCACCCACTCCGAGGGTCAGACACAGGGGGAAGCTCCCTCTACACTATCCCATCACCCACTCCGAGGGTCAGACACAGGGGGAAGCTCCCTCTACACCATCCCATCACCCACTCCGAGGGTCAGACACAGAGTTAAGCTCCCTCTACACCATCCCATCACCCACTCCGAGGGTCAGACACAGGGGGAAGCTCCCTCTACACCATCCCATCACCCACTCCGAGGGTCAGACACAGGGGGAAGCTCCCTCTACACCATCCCATCACCCACTCCGAGGGTCAGACACAGGGGGAAGCTCCCTCTACACCATCCCATCACCCACTCCGAGGGTCAGACACAGGGGGAAGCTTCCTCTACACCATCCCATCACCCACTCCGAGGGTCAGACACAGGGGGAAGCTCCCTCTACACCATCCCATCACCCACTCCGAGGGTCAGACACAGGGGGAAGCTCCCTCTACACCATCCCATTAACCACTCCGAGGGTCAGACACAGAGTTAAGCTCCCTCTACACCATCCCATCACCCACTCCGAGGGTCAGACACATGGAGAAGCTCCCTCTACACCATCCCATCACTCACTCCGAGTGTCAGACACAGGGGGAAGCTCCCTCTACACCATCCCATCACCCACTCCGAGGGTCAGACACAGGGGGAAGCTCCCTCTACACCATCCCATCACCCACTCCGAGGGTCAGACACAGAGTTAAGCTCCCTCTACACCATCCCATCACCCACTCCGAGGGTCAGACACAGGGGGAAGCTCCCTCTACACCATCCCATCACCCACTCCGAGGGTCAGACACAGGCGGAAGCTCCCTCTACACCATCCCATCACCCACTCCGAGGGTCAGACACAGGGGGAAGCTCCCTCTACACCATCCCATCACCCACTCCGAGGGTCAGACACAGGGGGAAGCTCCCTCTACACCATCCCATCACCCACTCCGAGGGTCAGACACAGGGGGAAGCTCCCTCTACACCATCCCATCACCCACTCCGAGGGTCAGACACAGGGGGAAGCTCCCTCTACACCATCCCATCACCCACTCCGAGGGTCAGACACAGGGGGAAGCTCCCTCTACACCATCCCATCACCCACTCCGAGGGTCAGACACAGGGGGAAGCTTCCTCTACACCATCCCATCACCCACTCCGAGGGTCAGACACAGAGTTCAGCTCCCTCTACACCATCCCATCACCCACTCCGAGGGTCAGACACAGGGGGAAGCTCCCTCTACACCATCCCATCACCCACTCCGAGGGTCAGACACAGGGGGAAGCTCCCTCTACACCATCCCATCACCCACTCCGAGGGTCAGACACAGAGTTAAGCTCCCTCTACACCATCCCATCACCCACTCCGAGGGTCAGACACAGGGGGAAACTCCCTCTACACCATCCCATCACCCACTCCGAGGGTCAGACACAGGGGGAAGCTCCCTCTACACCATCCCATCACCCACTCCGAGGGTCAGACACAGGGGGAAGCTCCCTCTACACCATCCCATCACCCACTCCGAGGGTCAGACACAGGGGGAAGCTCCCTCTACACCATCCCATTAACCACTCCGAGGGTCAGACACAGAGTTAAGCTCCCTCTACACCATCCCATCACCCACTCCGAGGGTCAGACACATGGAGAAGCTCCCTCTACACCATCCCATCACTCACTCCGAGTGTCAGACACAGGGGGAAGCTCCCTCTACACCATCCCATCACCCACTCCGAGGGTCAGACACAGGGGGAAGCTCCCTCTACACCATCCCATCACCCACTCCGAGGGTCAGACACAGAGTTAAGCTCCCTCTACACCATCCCATCACCCACTCCGAGGGTCAGACACAGGGGGAAGCTCCCTCTACACCATCCCATCACCCACTCCGAGGGTCAGACACAGGGGGAAGCTCCCTCTACACCATCCCATCACCCACTCCGAGGGTCAGACACAGGGGGAAGCTCCCTCTACACCATCCCATCACCCACTCCGAGGGTCAGACACAGGGGGAAGCTTCCTCTACACCATCCCATCACCCACTCCGAGGGTCAGACACAGAGTTCAGCTCCCTCTACACCATCCCATCACCCACTCCGAGGGTCAGACACAGAGTTAAGCTCCCTCTACACCATCCCATCACCCACTCCGAGGGTCAGACACAGGGGGAAGCTCCCTCTACACCATCCCATCACCCACTCCGAGGGTCAGACACAGGGGGAAGCTCCCTCTACACCATCCCATCACCCACTCCGAGGGTCAGACACAGGGGGAAGCTCCCTCTACACCATCCCATCACCCACTCCGAGGGTCAGACACAGGGGGAAGCTCCCTCTACACCATCCCATCACCCACTCCGAGGGTCAGACACAGGGGGAAGCTCCCTCTACACCATCCCATCACCCACTCCGAGGGTCAGACACAGGGGGAAGCTCCCTCTACACCATCCCATCACCCACTCCGAGGGTCAGACACAGGGGGAAGCTCCCTCTACACCATCCCATTAACCACTCCGAGGGTCAGACACAGAGTTAAGCTCCCTCTACACCATCCCATCACCCACTCCGAGGGTCAGACACATGGAGAAGCTCCCTCTACACCATCCCATCACTCACTCCGAGTGTCAGACACAGGGGGAAGCTCCCTCTACACCATCCCATCACCCACTCCGAGGGTCAGACACAGGGGGAAGCTCCCTCTACACCATCCCATCACCCACTCCGAGGGTCAGACACAGGGGGAAGCTCCCTCTACACCATCCCATCACCCACTCCGAGGGTCAGACACAGGGGGAAGCTCCCTCTACACCATCCCATCACCCACTCCGAGGGTCAGACACAGAGTTAAGCTCCCTCTACACCATCCCATCACCCACTCCGAGGGTCAGACACAGGGGGAAGCTCCCTCTACACCATCCCATCACCCACTCCGAGGGTCAGACACAGGGGGAAGCTCCCTCTACACCATCCCATCACCCACTCCGAGGGTCAGACACAGGGGGAAGCTTCCTCTACACCATCCCATCACCCACTCCGAGGGTCAGACACAGGGGGAAGCTTCCTCTACACCATCCCATCACCCACTCCGAGGATCAGACACAGAGTTAAGCTCCCTCTACACCATCCCATCACCCACTCCGAGGGTCAGACACAGAGTTAAGCTCCCTCTACACCATCCCATCACCCACTCCGAGGGTCAGACACAGGGGGAAGCTCCCTCTACACCATCCCATCACCCACTCCGAGGGTCAGACACAGAGTTAAGCTCCCTCCACACTGTCCCATCATGCATTGGAAATTTGGAGGATATGCAGTTTCCCAGAGGGATGATGTTGTATGCCTGCCTAGATCGTGGGCAGAGACAAAAGATGCTCACACCAAAGACATACGGGGTAGGTTAATAGGTCACTGTAACTTGTTCGGGTTAATCGGTGTAGTGTCTTTGCTGGGACAGAATGACCCGAAGGGCCTGAAGGGTCTACTCTGCGGTGTATTGCTAAAGAAGTTAACTGGCAGTGGAGTGGAGTGAAGTGTCATGGTGCATGTAAACGGGTCACTGTGCGAGTGAGGTCACTGTCATGAGCAGCGTCACGGGCACAGAGCATCAGAGAAGCAACACCCACAAGAGAAACATCAACTATACACACGATCAGATTTATTCCTTAAATTATAAGTAATTTTTTCAAGTGGAATACAGCTAAAGAGTTCATTATTCCAACGATCCATACTTAAATACGAATCCGATTTCCAAGTAACTGCAATAGCCTTTTTGGCTACTGCCAAAGCAATTTTTATAAATTCTTTCTGATATTTATTCAATTTAAGTTTTGGTTTTATCCCTTCCATGTCACCAAATAAAAATAATCTTAGATTATGTGGAAGTTGTGTTCCAATAATTTGTTCCAATAAAACTCTTAAATTTATCCAAAAAGGTTGAATTTTAAAACAAGACCAAGTAGAATGTAAGAAAGTATCAATTTCTTGATTACACCGAAAACATTGATCAGATAAGTTTGGGTTTAATAGAAACATAGAAACATAGAAAATAGGTGCAGGAGTAGGCCATTCGGCCCTTCGAGCCTGCACCGCCATTTATTATGATCATGGCTGATCATCCAACTCAGAACCCCGCCCCAGCCTACCCTCCATACCCTCTGATCCCTTTAGCCACAAGGACCATATCTAACTCCCTCTTAAATAGAGCCAATGAACTGGCCTCAACTGTTTCCTGTGGCAGAGAATTCCACAGATTCACCACTCTCTGTGTGAAGAAGTTTTTCCTAATCTCGGTCCTAAAAGGCTTCCCCTCTATCCTCAAACTGTGGCCCCTCGTTCTGGACTTCCCTAACATCAGGAACAATCTTCCTGCATCTAGCCTGTCCAATCCCTTTAGGATCTTATACGTTTCAATCAGATCCCCCCTCAATCTTCTAAATTCCAACGAGTACAAGCCCAGTTCATCCAGTCTTTCATCATATGAAAGACCTGCCATCCCAGGAATCAATCTGGTGAACCTTCTTTGTACTCCCTCTATGGGAAAGATGTCTTTCCTCAGATTAGGGGACCAAAATTGAACACAATACTCCAGGTGTGGTCTCACCAAGGCCTTGTACAACTGCAGTAGTACCTCCCTGCTCCTGTACTCGAATCCTCTCGCTATAAATGCCAGCATACCGTTCGCCTTTTTCACCGCCTGCTGTACCTGCATGCCCACTTTCAATGACTGGTGTATAATGACACCCAGGTCTCGTTGCACCTCCCCTTTTCCTAATCGGCCACCATTCAGATAATAATCTGTTTTCCTATTTTTGCCACCAAAGTGGATAACTTCACATTTATCCACATTAAATTGCATCTGCCATGAGTTTGCCCACTCACCCAACCTATCCAAGTCACCCTGCATCCTCTTAGCGTCCTCCTCACTGCTAACACTGCCACCCAGCTTCGTGTCATCCGCAAACTTGGAGATGCTGCATTTAATTCCCTCATCCAAGTCATTAATATATATTGTAAACAACTGGGGTCCCAGCACTGAGCCTTGCGGTACCCCACTAGTCACCGCCTGCCATTCTGAAAAGGTCCCGTTTATTCCCACTCTTTGCTTCCTGTCTGCTAACCAATTCTCCACCCACACCAATACCTTACCCCCAATACCGTGTGCTTTAAGTTTGCACACTAATCTCCTGTGTGGGACCTTGTCAAAAGCCTTTTGAAAATCCAAATATACCACATCCACTGGTTCTCCCCTATCCACTCTACTAGTTACATCCTCAAAAAATTCTATGAGATTCGTCAGACATGATTTTCCTTTCACAAATCCATGCTGACTTTGTCCGATCATTTCACCGCTTTCCAAATGTGCTGTTATCACATCCTTGATAACTGACTCCAGCAGTTTCCCCACCACCGATGTTAGGCTAACCGGCCTATAATTCCCCGGTTTCTCTCTCCTTCCTTTTTTAAAAAGTGGGGTTACATTAGCCACCCTCCAATCCTCAGGAACTAGTCCAGAATCTAACGAGTTTTGAAAAATTATCACTAATGCATCCACTATTTCTTGGGCTACTTCCTTAAGCACTCTGGGATGCAGACCATCTGGCCCTGGGGATTTATCTGCCTTCAATCCCTTCAATTTACCTAACACCACTTCCCTACTAACATGTATTTCACTCAGTTCCTCCATCTCACTGGACCCTCTGTCCCTTACTATTTCTGGAAGATTATTTATGTCCTCCTTAGTGAAGACAGAACCAAAGTAATTATTCAATTGGTCTGCCATGTCCTTGCTCCCCATAATCAATTCACCTGTTTCTGTCTGCAGGGGACCTACATTTGTCTTTATCAGTCTTTTCCTTTTTACATATCTATAAAAGCTTTTACAGTCCGTTTTTATGTTCTCTGCCAGTTTTCTCTCATAATCTTTTTTCCCCTTCCTAATTAAGCCCTTTGTCCTCCTCTGCTGAACTCTGAATTTCTCCCAGTCCTCAGGTGAGCCACTTTCTCTGGATAATTTGTATGCTACTTCTTTGGAATTGATACTATCCCTAATTTCTCTTGTCAGCCACGGGTGCACTACCTTCCTTGATTTATTCTTTTGCCAAACTGGGATGAACAATTGTTGTAGTTCATCCATGCAACCTTTAAATGCTTGCCATTGCATATCCACCGTCAATCCTTTAAGTGTCATTTGCCAGTCTATCTTAGCTAATTCACGTCTCATACCTTCAAAGTTACCCCTCTTTAAGTTCAGAACCTTTGTTTCTGAATTAACTATGTCACTCTCCATGTTAATGAAGAATTCCACCATATTATGGTCACTCTTTCCCAAGGGGCCTCTCACGACAAGATCGCTAATTAACCCTTCCTCATTGCTCAAAACCCAGTCCAGAATAGCCTGCTCTCTAGTCGGTTCCTCGACATGTTGGTTCAAAAAACCATCCCGCATACATTCCAAGAAATCCTCTTCCTCAGCACCTTTACCAATTTGGTTCACCCAGTCTACATGTAGATTGAAGTCACCCATTATAACTGCTGTTCCTTTATTGCACACATTTCTAATTTCCAGTTTAATACCATCTCCGACCTCACTACTACTGTTAGGTGGCCTGTACACAACTCCCACCAGCGTCTTCTGCCCCTTAGTGTTACGCAGCTCTACCCATATCGATTCCACATCTTCCCGGCTTATGTCCTTCCTTTCTATTGCGTTAATCTCTTTTTTAACCAGCAACGCCACCCCACCTCCCCTTCCTTCATGTCTCTCCCTCCTGAATATTGAATATCCCTGAACGTTGAGCTCCCATCCCTGGTCACCCTGGAGCCATGTCTCTGTGATCCCAACTATATCATAATCATTAATAACAATCTGCACTTTCAATTCATCCACCTTATTACGAATGCTCCTTGCATTGACACATAAAGCCTTCAGGCGCTCTTTTACAACTCTCTTAGCCCTTTTTAATGCTTGCCCTGGATTTGTCGGCCTGCCACTTTTACTTTTCTCCTTTGTACTTTTTGCTTCTACGCTCACTTTACACCCCTCTGTCTCTCTGCACTGGTTCCCATCCCTCTGTTGTGAACTAACCTCCTCACGCCTAGCCTCTTTAATTTGATTCCCACCCCCCAACCATTCTAGTTTAAAGTCACCTCAGTAGCCCCCGCTAATCTCCCTGCCAGGATATTGGTCCCCCTAGGATTCAAGTGTAACCCGTCCTTTTTGTACAGGTCACGCCTGCACCAATAGAGGTCCCAATGATCCAAAAACTTGAATCCCTGCCCCCTGCTCCAATCCCTCAGCCACGCATTTATCCTCCACCTCATCGCATTCCTACTCTCACTGTCGCGTGGCACAGGCAGTAATCCCGAGATTACTACCTTTGCGGTCCTTTTTCTCAACTCCCTTCCTAGCTCCCTATATTCTTCTTTCAGGACCTCATCCCTTTTCCTACCTATGTCATTGGTACCTATATGTACCACGACCTCTGGCTCCTCACCCTCCCACTTCAGGATATCTTGGACACGATCAGAAATATCCCGGACCCTGGCACCAGGGAGGCAAACTACCATCCGGGTCTCTGGACTGCGTCCACAGAATCGTCTATCTGACCCCCTTACTATCGAGTCCCCTCCTCTTCCTTGCCCTACCCTTCTGAGCTACAGGGCCAGACTCTGTGCCGGAGGCACGGCCACTGTCGCTTCCCCCGGGTAAGCTGTCCCCTCCAACAGTACTCAAACAGGAGTACCTGTTGTTAAGGGGCACAGCCACCGGGGTACTCCCCATCACCTGCCTTTTCCCCTTCCCCTTCCTAACTGTGACCCACTTGTCTGCCTCCCGTGGCCCCGGCGTGACCACCTGCCTTCCACTCCTCTCTATCACCTCCTCGCTCTCCCTGACCAGACGAAGGTCATCGAGCTGCAGCTCCAGTTCCGTAACGCGGTCCCTTAGGAGCTGCATCTCAATGCACTTGGCGCAGATGTAGACGTCCGGGAGGCTTGGAGACTCCAGGGCCTCCCACATTCGACACCAAGAACAGCAAACTGCCCTCACAGTCATAATGCCCCTCTCCTCAAATAGCAACAGAAAATGAATGTCAAACCTTCCTCGCCTCGCCCGCTTCCGCCTAAGCCCGGTGAGCCGAAGCCCTTAAGTCTTCACTCTGCTCCCGGCTCACTCCGCCGCCCGCAAACTACGCTGCCCGCTCTATGAGGCTCTGTTCCTTTTAAATCTGCCGCGCTGCACTGCCCGACGTCACACGCCTGCGCAGTCCCGCCTCTCAGAAAGCCGTTGGAGAAAAAAAATAACGAAAATTTCAAAAATCTCTTTCTCGGCACTCCCACTCAGACTCTCAGACTCCTTCTTCGAATCAAACCCGAAGCAAGATGTCTGCCCTTTTAAATCTGCCGCGCTGCACTGCAGATAAATAATCTATTTATTTATAAATAAATAATCTATTTATTTTTTGCCATGTAATATATAATTGATGTAAAAAATTATATTGTACTAATCTGAGTTGAACATTTATTGTATTTGTCATACTGTCAAGACATAGTCTTGACCAACTTGTTTCATCAATATTAATATTCAAATCTGTTTCCTATTTTTGTCTTGACTTATGGATTCCTTGTTTAAGTGTCTGTTTTTGAATCAGATTATACATAAAAGAAGTAATTTTTTAAATTTTTTCTTTTTAAATTAAAGTTTCAATTTCATCAGGTTTTGGCAATAACATTGTTTGACCCAGTTTATCTCTTAAGTAAGCCCTTAATTGAAAAAAACAAAAAAAAGTGTTATTTGATATTTTATGTTTATTCTTTAATTGTTCAAATGACATCAAAATACCTCCTTTCAGCCCAAAATCTTGACTGTTTATTCTCCTCTTTCGAAGCTGCCTGACTTGCAGAGTTTCTCCAGCACTTTCAAAGTCCAACATAAATTTATTATCAAAGTACATACATGTCTCCATGATAACCCTGAGAGTCATTTTCCTGCAGACATACTCAATAAATCCATAATACACTAACAGCCATAATAGAATTGATGAAAGACCACTTGGGTGTTCAACCAGTGTGCAAAAGACAAAAAACTGTGCAAATACAAAAAGAAAGAAATAATTAATAAATAGATAAGCAATTAATATCGAAAACATGAGATGAAGTGTCTTAGAAAGTGAGCCCATTGTGGGAACATTTCAATGATGGGGCAAGTGAAGTTAAATGAAGTTATTCCCTCTGGTTCGAGATCCTGATGATTGAGGTTTCTGAACCTGGTGGTGTGAATCCTGAGGCTCCTGTACCTCCTTCCTGAAGGCAGCAGTAAGAAACGAGCATGACCTGGGTGGTGGGAATCCCTGATGATGGATGCTGCTTTCCTGCGACAGTGCTCTGTGCAGCTGTGCTCAATGATTGGGAGGGCTTTACCCATGATAGACTGGGCCATATCCACTATTTTTGTGGGATTTTCCATTCAAGAGCATTGGTGCTTCTGTTCCAGCCAGTCAGTATAGTCTCCAACTCACAGCTATAGACGTTGATCAAAGTTATAGAATCTTCGTAAGCTCCTAAGGAAGTAGAGGCACTGCCATGCTTTCTCCATAATTGCACTTATGGGCTGGGCCAGGACTCATTCTCTGCAATGATAACACGGAGGAATTTCATGTTGCTAACCCTGTCCACCTCTGATCCAATGAGAACTGGCTCAAGGACCTCTGGTTTCCTCCTCCTGAAGTCAATAATCGGCTCCTTGGTCTTGCTGGCATTGAGTGAGAGGTTGGTGTTATGGCACCACTCAGCCAGATTCTCAATCTCCCTCCTGTATGCTGATTTGTCACCATTTGTGTGCGTTGTAGAAGAAAACAAAACATAAACAGCAAAATTTGGAAAGGGAATTCCAGAACTTAGTCCCTGTGGCCAAGGAAACAGCTACCAAAACCGAAATGATTAGACTAAAGGCTCCTACACATCTTGAAGGATGTTAGCATGGTCACCAGTGGAAAGTGTGAGCAGTTTCAAGTTCCCAGGTGTCAACATTTCTGAAGGTCCATCCTGGGCACAACATATTGGTGCAGTTACATGGAAGGCACGACTGCGGTCTTGTTTCATCACAATTTTGAGGAGATCTGGTATGCCACCAAAAGCACTCGCAGATTTTGACAGATGTACTGTTGAGGGCATTGTAACCGGTTGCATCACTGTCTAGTATAGAGAGGCCAATGCACAGGACTGGAGAAAGCTGCAGAATTTTGGCAGCTCAGCTTGCTCCATCATGAGCACTAGCCGGCTCAGCATCCAGGGCACTTTCTAAACACAATGCCTCAAAAACACAGCATCCATGATTAAGGGCCCCAACACCCAGGATATGCCCTCTTACCATTGCTACCTTCAAGGAGGAGGTACAAAAGCCTGAAGATACGCTCAACGATTCAGACACAGCCTCTTCCTTCCAACATCATATTTCTGAATGGGAAATGAACCCACGAACACTACCCCAGTGTTCCTGGCCTTTCTCTTTGCTATACTTCTTTAGTTTATTTTTTTAATATATACTTACCATAATTTATAGCTTTTATTATTATAGAAACATAGAAAACCTACAGCACAATACAGGCCCTTCGGCCCACAAAGCTGTGCCGAACATGTCCTTACCTTAGAAATTACCGAGGGTTACCCATAGCCCTCTGTTTTTCTAAGCTCCATGTACCTATCCAGGAGTCTCTTAAAAGACCCTATCGTATCCGCCTCCACCATCGCTGGCAGCCCATTCCATGCACTCACCACTCTCTGCATAAAAAACTTCCCTGACATCTCCTCTGTACCTACCTCCAAGCACCTTAAAACTGGGCCCTCTTGTGTTAGCCATTTCAGCCCTGGGAAAAAGCCTCTGTCTATCCACACGAACAATGCCTCTCATCATCTTATACACCTATATCAGGTCACCTCTCATCCTCTGACGCTCCAAGGAGAAAAGGCCGAGTTCACTCAACCTATTCTCATAAGGCATGCCCCCCAATCCAGACAACATCCCCGTAAATCTCCTATGCACTCTTTCTATGGTTTCCACATCATTCCTGTAGTGAGGCGATCAGAACTGAGCACAGTACTCCAAGTGTGGTATGACCAGGGTCCTATATAACTGCAACATTACCTCTCGGCTCCTAAACTCAATCCCACGATTGATGAAGGCCTATGGCTAGAAAGGGCCCAGCAATCTCTTCTCTTGCCTCCTTCAATAACTTGGGGTAAGTCCATCAAGCCCTGAGGTCTTATCCACCTTACATTCATTAGGAGCCCCAAAACTTGCTCCTCATTGACCACTAAACATCCTAACATAGTTATACACTCAACACTGATCTCCTGGTCTTCCATTTAATTGGCAAATACTGAAGCACTGTACTGATTAAGTACCTCACTCACATTCTTTGCATCAAAGCAGATGTTCCCCCCTTTATCCTTGAGTGGCCCCACTATCTCTCTAGTTATCTTTTGCTCTTGATGTTTGTATAGAATGCCTTGGGATTCACCTTAATCTTACTTGCCAAGTAACCCCACCCCCCGACTTTCCCATTTCATAGACCCACCCCTGGCTTTCTCATTTCATAAACATATATTAAATTTATTTTGAATCCCATGGAGCTTGTGGAGACCTTCCAATATCCAGGCAGCACACATCAAAGTTGCTGGTGAACGCAGTAGGCCAGGCAGCATCTCGAGGAAGGGGTACAGTCGACGTTTCAGGCTGAGACCCTTCGTCGGGACTAACTGAAGGAAGGGCTATTAAGAGATAAGAGATTCAAATCTCTTACTAGCTCTTCCTTCAGTTAGTCCTGACGAAGGGTCTGGGCCCAAAACGTCGACTGTACCTCTTCCTAGAGATGCTGCCTGGCCTGCTGCGTTCACCAGCAACTTTGATGTGTGTTGCTTGAATTTCCAGCATCTGCAGAATTCCTCATGTTTGTGAATATCCAGGCAGTCTTTCTTTCTTTCTTTCTTTTTTTTCTGTTTTTTTTTTAGGTAGGGGTTTGTTACGGGGGAAGGGTTAAGGGGGGAGATAGATATTATTCTATGTAATTAAATTTGAAAATTGAATAAAAAATTAAAATATAAACTATACACACGATTTTCAAGAAGGGACAAAATTTGATTCAAACAAGATATCATAGAAACATAGAAAACCTACAACACAATACAGGCCCTTCGGCCCACAAAGCTGTAACTTAGAAATTACCTGGGGTTACCCATAGCCCTTTATTTTCCTAAGCTCCATGTACCTGTCCTTTAATGCATAGTTGTTAAAGAGTGTTGCTGTGCTGAGGTGGTGATTAGGGTTGTGCTGTTTGGTTCAAGAACCGAATGGTTGAAGGGAAGCAGCTGTTCCTGAACCTGGTGGTGTGGGACTTCAGGATTCTGTACCTCCTGCCCGATGGGAGGTGCCAGAAGGTGGTGTGGCCCTAATGGTGGGATCTTTGATGATGGACGTGGCCCACTTGAGGTAGCGCCTCCTGTAGGTTTGACTGATAGTGGGAAGGGAAGTGCTGGTGATGGGCTGAGCACTTCACTCTCTGCAGTTTCTTGTTTCAGCGCATTCGATGGACTGAATGGCCTGTCAGAGGCTGGTCTGGTTGTCTCTGATCCTCGCTGTGTTGGTAATGCCATGAAAGGATAATGCGCAGATTCGGGAAGCATTCCCAAATAATAAATAAATAAATTTAATACACGTATACTGTGATTTATTTATTTATTATTATTATTTTTTTCTCTTCTGAATTATGCATTGCATTGAACTGCTGCTGATAAGTTAATGAATTTCACGTCACATGCCGGTGATAATAAACCTGATTCTGTTTTTTTAATAGTGTAGTAGGATAGTGGTCAGAGTAAGGCTTTAAAGATCAATTTTATTTGCCACATGTACACTAGAATATTGAAGCTTACAATGAAATGTATCTTTTGTATGAACGACCAACACAGTCCAAGGATTATGCTGCGGGCATCGGCAAGTGTTGCCAGGCTTCCGGCACCAACGTAGCCTGTCACAGCAGCAGTGACCCAGGGTCAGTTCCTCCGATGTCTACAGGGAGTTTGTTTGATTTCCCCGGGATCGCACGGCTCTCCTCTGCATGCTCCGGATGCCAAAGGCGTTGGATTACGGGTTGGCCAGTTGTGGACAAGCTGTGTTGACGCTTGTGGCTGCCCCCAGCACGCCGTCAAATAGTGTTGATGTTGACCCATTTCTGTGTATCTTTCGATGTACATGTGACAAGTAAAGTTGATCCTTAATAAACACAAGAGATTCTGCAGATGCTGGAAATCCAGAGCAACACACACAAAATGCTGGAGGAACTCAGTAGGCCAGGCAGCATCTTTGTCAAAACATTCACCAGGACTGGAAAGGAAGGGGGTGGAAGTCAGAATCTTGCTTTCTAATTGTCCTTTCACTACCTCACAGGAGGAAAAGTCAAGGAGAAGCTGTCACTCCAGAGTCTTCAGCTGCCTTCCTTCCCCAGTGACCCACTGGAACCCCTCAGTGTGTCACTGTACTACACCAAGCTGGTTGTCCAGATCACCAGATACATGGAGCAGACGGCCAGTGAGGACACGGAGACGCTGGCCGTCTGCCTGTACCTGAGGGGCATCGTCCGGCTGGCTCAGGGGCAGTGTTTCCAGGCCCTGTTGGACTTCCAGAACCTGGAGAAGATCGACATGAACGCCTTCCCACTGGAGCTGGTAAAACAGACACTGGAGCAGATGAGTGCGGAGGAGCTGCGTGGCGTGCAGGAGACCGAGAAACTGCAGGGTCTGCTTCACGACATCATGGAGAAACACTGGGACCAGGCGCAGCCTGAGCAGAGCGTCAAGGACTTTGAGCTGCCCCGCGTCCCCCTCAACGAGCAGGACTTCGCTGTCCACATCCAGGCCGCTGGTCTCGTCAGCAACCCCAGCACCATTGACACGCTCTTTGACATCCTTTCTGATGGTAAGTCACTGGAGACATAGTGTTGTGGAACAAAGAAATAACAGACAAACTAGGTAAGTATTTTACCTCAGTCTTCACTGTGGAAGACACTAGCAGGGTGCCAGATATTCAAGAGTGTCAGGGGACAAAAGTGAGTGTAGTTGCTATTCATAAAGAGAAGGTGCTTGGAACATTGAAAGGTCTGAAGGTAGGTAAGTTACCTGGATGAGATGGACTATACCCTAGAGTTGGCTGAAGAGGTTAGTAATGATCTTTCAAGAATCACTAGGTTCTGGAATAGTTCCGGAGGACTGGAAAATTGCAAATGTCAGTCCACTCTTCAGAAGGGAAGGAAGCAGAAGAGGGGAAATTATAGGCCAGTTAGCTGATATATGTTGGGAAGATGTTGGAGTTCCTTATTAAGGATGAGGTTTCACGGGACTTGGAGGCACATGATAAAGTAAGCCAAAGGTGTAGGCTGGTGACTAATGGTGTGCTGCAGGGGTTGGCGTTGGGATTGATTCTTTTCACATTGTATGTCAAAGATTTGGATGAAAGAATTGATGGCTTTGTGGCCAAGTTTGCGGATGATGTGAAGATAGGTGGAGGGGCAGGTGGTGTTAAGGAAACAGAACTCAGACAGATTGAGAAAATGAGCAAAGAAGTGGCAGACAAGACCGTAAGATATAGGAACAGAATAGGGCCATTTAGCCCATCGAGTCTACTCTGCCATTTCATCAGGGCTTATCTCAGCCCTAACCTCTTGCCTTCTCCACGTATCCCTTCATGCCCTGACCAATCAAGAGTCTATCAAACTCTGCCTTAAATATACATAAATATTTGGCCTCCACAGCTGCTTGTGGCAAAGAATTCCATAGATTCACCACTCTCTGGCTAAAGAAATTCCTCCCCATCTCCATTCTAAAAGGACGCCCCTCCATTCTGAGGCTGTGTCTGCTTGTCTTAGACTTTCCCACCATGGGAAACATCCTCTCCACATCAACTCTATTTTTTGAACACAGAAAATTCAAAATTCGGAGGTGTAAAGGGACTTGGGAATCCTTCTTGCAGGTTTCCCAAGAAGTTAACTTGCAGTTTGAATGGTGATGAAGGCAAATGAAGTATTAAATTCATTTCAAGTAGACTAGAATGTAAGAATAGCGATGAGATGCTGAGGCTTTATAAGGCATTGGTCAGACCAGTATTGTGAGCAGTTTTGGGCCCCTTATTTAAGAAAAATGTACTGGTGTTGGAGAGGATCCAGAAGATGTTTCGAGATTTGGGGTGTTGTGGATAGTGTGGAGGGCTGTCAGAGGTTACAGCGGGCATCGACAGGATGTAAAAATGGACTGAGAAGTGGCAGAAGGAGTTCAACCCAGATAAGTGTGAGGTGGTTCATTTTGGTAGGTCAAATATGATGGCAGAATATAACATTAATGGTCAGACTCTTGGCAGTGCGGAGGATCGGAAGGATCTTGGGGTCCAAGTCCGTAGGACACTAAAAGCTGCTGTGCAGGTTGACTCTGTGGTTAAGAAGGCATATGGTGTATTGGCCTTCATCAACCGTGGAATTGAGTTTAAGAGCTGAAAGGTAACGTTACAGCTTTATAGGACCCTGGTCAGGTCCCACTTGGAGTACTGTGCTCAGTTCTGGTCACCTCACTACAGGAAGAATGTGGAAACCATAGAAAGGGTGCAGAGGAGATTTACAATGATGTTGCCTGGATTGGAGAGCATGTCTTACGAGAATAGGTTGAGTGAACTTGGCCTTTTCTCCTTGGAGCGACGGAGGATGAGAGGTGACCTGATAGAGGTGTATAAGATAATGAGAGGCATTGATCATGTGGATAGTCAGAGGCTTTCTCCCAGGGTTGGAATAGCTAACACGGGAGGGCACAGTTTTAAGGTGCTTGGAAGTAGGTACAGAGGAGATGTCAGGGGTAAGTTTTTTACGCAGAGAGTGGTGAGTGCATGGAATGGGCTGCTGGTGATGGTGGTGGAAGCAGATACGATAGGGTCTTTTAAGAGACTCCTGGATAGGTACATGGAGCTCAGAAAAATAGAGGGCTATGGGAACCCTAGGTAATTTCTAAAGTACATGTTTGGCACAGCATTGTGGGCTGAAGGGCCTATATTGTGCTGTAGGTTTTCTATGTCTATGTTTCTATGAGAGTAATTCCAGGAATGAAAGGGTTAACATATGAGGAGTGTTTGATGGCTCTGGGTCTGCTGGAATTTAGAAAATTAAGGTGGTGGGGGGGGGTGGATCTCACTGAAACCTATAAAATATTGAAAAGCCAAGATAGGGTGGATGTGGAGAGTGTCCAGGACCACAACCTCAGAACAGATCAGGGGATCTCGACCTGGCGTTCAAGGACCCCTTGGTTAATGGTGGGAGTTCGTGGCATAAAAAAGGTTCGGAACTCTGGTATAGAGGGACGTCCATTTAGAACAGAGATGAGAAGGAATTTCTTCAACCAGAGGGTATTGAATCTGTGGAATTCATTGCCACAGGCAACTGGGGAGGCCAAGTCAGTGAGACTATTTGAAGTAGAGGTTGATAGGTTCCTGATTAATAAGGGTGTTCAAGGGTTACATAGAAACATAGAAACATAGAAAATAGGTGCAGGAGTAGGCCATTCGGCCCTTCGAACTTGCACCGCCATTCAGTATGATCATGGCTGATCATCCAACTCAGAACCCCGCCCCAGCCTACCCTCCATACCCTCTGATCCCTTTAGCCACAAGGACCATATCTAACTCCCTCTTAAATAGAGCCAATGAACTGGCCTCAACTGTTTCCTGTGGCAGAGAATTCCACAGATTCACCACTCTCTGTGTGAAGAAGTTTTTCCTAATCTCGGTCCTAAAAGGCTTCCCCTCTATCCTCAAACTGTGGCCCCTCGTTCTGGACTTCCCTAACATCAGGAACAATCTTCCTGCATCTAGCCTGTCCAATCCCTTTAGGATCTTATACGTTTCAATCAGATCCCCCCTCAATCTTCTAAATTCCAACGAGTACAAGCCCAGTTCATCCAGTCTTTCATCATATGAAAGACCTGCCATCCCAGGAATCAATCTGGTGAACCTTCTTTGTACTCCCTCTATGGGAAAGATGTCTTTCCTCAGATTAGGGGACCAAAATTGCACACAATACTCCAGGTGTGGTCTCACCAAGGCCTTGTACAACTGCAGTAGTACCTCCCTGCTCCTGTACTCGAATCCTCTCGCTATAAATGCCAGCATACCGTTCGCCTTTTTCACCGCCTGCTGTACCTGCATGCCCACTTTCAATGACTGGTGTATAATGACACCCAGGTCTCGTTGCACCTCCCCTTTTCCTAATCGGCCACCATTCAGATAATAATCTGTTTTCCTATTTTTGCCACCAAAGTGGATAACTTCACATTTATCCACATTAAATTGCATCTGCCATGAGTTTGCCCACTCACCCAACCTATCCAAGTCACCCTGCATCCTCTTAGCGTCCTCCTCACTGCTAACACTGCCACCCAGCTTCGTGTCATCCGCAAACTTGGAGATGCTGCATTTAATTCCCTCATCCAAGTCATTAATATATATTGTAAACAACTGGGGTCCCAGCACTGAGCCTTGCGGTACCCCACTAGTCACCGCCTGCCATTCTGAAAAGGTCCCGTTTATTCCCACTCTTTGCTTCCTGTCTGCTAACCAATTCTCCACCCACACCAATACCTTACCCCCAATACCGTGTGCTTTAAGTTTGCACACTAATCTCCTGTGTGGGACCTTGTCAAAAGCCTTTTGAAAATCCAAATATACCACATCCACTGGTTCTCCCCTATCCACTCTACTAGTTACATCCTCAAAAAATTCTATGAGATTCGTAAGACATGATTTTCCTTTCACAAATCCATGCTGACTTTGTCCGATCATTTCACCGCTTTCCAAATGTGCTGTTATCACATCTTTGATAACTGACTCTATAGTTTCCCCACCACCGATGTTAGGCTAACCGGTCTATAATTCCCTGGTTTCTCTCTCCCTCCTTTTTTAAAAAGTGGGGTTACATTAGCCACCCTCCAATCCTCAGGAACTAGTCCAGAATCTATAGAGTTTTGAAAAATTATCACTAATGCATCCACTATTTCTTGGGCTACTTCCTTAAGCACTCTGGGATGCAGACCATCTGGCCCTGGGGATTTATCTGCCTTTAATCCCTTCAATTCACCTAACACCACTTCCCTACTAACACGTATTTCCCTCAGTTCCTCCATCTCACTGGACCCTCTGTCCCCTACTATTTCTGGAAGATTATTTATGTCCTCCTTAGTGAAGACAGAACCAAAGTAATTATTCAATTGGTCTGCCATGTCCTTGCTCCCCATAATCAATTCACCTGTTTCTGTCTGTAGGGGACCTACATTTGTCTTAACCAATCTTTTTCTTTTCACATTTCTATAAAAACTTTTACAGTCAGTTTTTATTTTCCCTGCCAGTTTTCTCTCATAAACTTTTTTCCCTTCCTAATTAAGCCCTTTGTCTTCCTCTGCTGAACTCTGAATTTCTCCCAGTCCTCAGGTGAGCCACTTTTTGGGGAGAAGGCAGAAGAATGGGGTTTAGAGGGATAATGAACTCGATCGACCCAGTGGCCCAATTCTGCTCCAATGCTTTATGGTCTTATAACATCTCAATATAGTCAGGGGCGTGTCTGTTTGTCCTTTTGCTCTGTATTCACTCCATTTGGTGGGGGAGGGCTAGGGGTGCAGGTGTAGCCTGATCACAGGCTGTCTCTAGAGGGGTCACTCGAGGGCGAGGTTGCCTCAATCACCAGGCCGGACATTTGAGAGTGAGGTGCCTCGATCACCGTGGGGGGAGGGCGTAACACTTGAGGGTGACAGTGCCTCGATCACCAGGAATAGGACACTTAAGGACGATGTACCTCGGTCACTGGGGACATGACACTCGAGGGTGATCTGCCTCAATCACGAGGGATGTAACACTCGAGGGTGAGGGTGCCTCGATCACAGGGGGTGGGTGGGGGATACTCGAGAGCAATATGCCTCAGTCACCAGAAGCAGGACATGCTAAAGATGGACTCAGCACTGATTGGCCATCTGTTCTTTCACTCTGTGCAGAGACACCCAAACGGGGAAAATCCACGAAGGAAAAGAGAAAAAATAAATAAAATAAAGTGTCAGCAAACTTCTGTAAAGCCAGAGCTGCCGACCTCTCTGTGCCTCTGTGTGTGGTCTGAACCTCCTTCTCCATGTGATCTCTCCCTCCTCTCTGAGTGACCTCTCCCTTCCTTCCTCACTCTCCATGTGACCTGTCCCTCCAATCCTTCTCTGTGTGACCTCTCCTTCCCTTCCTCCCTCTCCCTGTGACCTCACCCTGCACCCGCTCCATTTGACCTCCTCTCCTCACTCTCTGTGTGACCTCTCCCTTCTCTCCTCACTCTCCGTGTGACCTGTCCCTCCATCCGCCTCTACTACTCCATCTCCATGTGACCTCTCTTTCCTCTCCTTCCTCTGCTCCCACTCAATGTGACCTCTCCCTCCTCTCCTCCTTCTCCTTTCTCTCCCTCCCTCTCCTTATAACCTCTCCCTCCCCTCCTCCCTGTCCGTGTGACCTCTCCTCACTCTCCATGAAGATTGTTCCCCAGGAACACATCTGATGTCCTGAATCAGGGTGCAGCCCCTCCCTCTACTTGCCCCTTCCTTCTGCCCCCTTGAGGTCCTCCCCCATATTTCTCTCCCTCACCTCCATTGTCCCTCCGCTCTCCTCCACTATGCCCCCCTTCCTTGTCCGTTTGCCCCTCCATCCTTGCTCCTGGTGCCCCTTCCTCTCCCTCCATTGCCTCTACTCCAAGATTCCTTCCCAATCCCCTCCCCCTACTCTTTCCTGCTACCAGCCACCAATCATTGATGTTCGTAGGATCCTGCTATGCACACTACAGCACATCAGCAGTGCGTGTAGGGAGGAAGTGTCACTGGGCAGGGAGGGGATGTCCCGGCTGGTGTGGGCAGAAAAGTGTCTCTCACCTCACCTGAAGGCCAGTGCTGTTGATGGGGTTTGAGCCTCAGGACAGACGGAGGTCTCTCTCACAGTTCCAGCACAAGAGATTCTGCGTTTGCCGGAAATCCAGAGCAACACACACAGAGCGCTGGAGGAACTCAGAAGGTCAGGCAGCATCTATGGGGAGGAGTAAACTGCCAGCACTTCAAGCAGAGACGTTCTCCGTAATGGAAAGGAAGGGGGAAGATGCCCAAATAAGAAGGTGAGGGGGGAGGAGAACAAGCTGGATGGTGATAGGTTGATAGGTGAAGCCAGATGGATGGGGGGGGGGGGCGCGGTGAAGTAAAATGCTGGGAGGTGATGGGTGGAAAAGGTAAAACTGGAGAAGGAGGAATCAGCAGAGGAGGGTTGACCATGGGAGAAAGCCAAAAAGGAGCACACCAGGGGGAGATGATCACAGATAAGGGGCAAAGGTAAGAGCCCAGAGTGGGGAAATGAAAAGGGGGAAGGGGGAGAGGAAAAAATTACCAGAAGTTGGAGGAATCAATGTTCATGCCATCAGTTTGGAGACTAGCTAGGTCGTCCAGGACTACTGACGGAACCAGGGCTCAGGCACAGATGCTGTCAGCGTAATTCCTGAGCCCGTCCCTCACTGGAACCACACTGTGCCCCCAGTGCAGTCTGACGAGTGCTTTGTACAATGTCAACAGGGCTGTCACCTCCCAGCCTCAGTACCTTGGACTATGAGGGCGATCGTGCAGAAAACCCTTCGCTGCCCGACCGACCTGTGTCAGGGACCATAAACTGGGTCCCTGTGTCCGTCCACACACCCTGACCCTAATCATGGAAACACACACAAAATGCTGGAGGAACCCTGCACGTCAGGCAGCATCTATGAATAAACAGTCAACTTTTTGGGCCAAGGATTGGAAAGGAAGTGGGTGGGCTGGGTTGGGGGGAGGCCACACCTCATTCCATCTGGGTAGCCTCCAACCTGAGAGGATTTACATTGATCTCTGCAACTTCTGGTAATTTCTGCCACACGCCCCACTCCAAAGGGTCTCGGCCTGAAACGTTGACTGTTCATTCATTTCACCAATGCTGCCTGACCTGCTGAGTTTGTGTCTGTGTTGCCATTCACTGTAAATGTCCTGCTGGCACTTGATAATCAAAAAGCGTTGGATGCATCCAGAGTGGCAGCCTGTTCCAAGCAGGGAGAGAGCTGTCAGGGCTTGTGGTTGGTGTCCACCATTTTCCCCCAATACCAGGGAGGCCGATGGAGTCTCGTATTAGAGGACAGAGCTTCAGAACACAGGGATGTCTCTTTAGAACAAAGATGTGGAGGAATGTCTTTTGCCAGGGGGTGGTGAATTTGTGAAATTCATTGCCAAAGTTGGCAGTGGAGGCCAAGTCATTGGATATATTTAAAGTGAAGGTTGATAGGTTCCTGATTAATCAGGGTGTCAAAGGTTACGGGGCGAAGGCAGAAGAGTGAGGTTGAAATGGATAATAAATCAGCCAAGGCGGAAGGGCAGAGTAGACTCGATGGGCCAAGTGGCCTAACTCTGCTGCTGTATTTTATGGTCTAATACCACCAGCCGTGCCAGTTATGTGTTACAGATTCCCTCCACACCACCACTGGTGGTTGTGCCCTCAACTGCCCGAGTCACTGTTAGAGCTGCCTCTCTCACAGAGCACCACTCCACACACACCAGCCTTACCGTCCCAGAGTCATACAGTGGGGAAAGAGACAGTTCGGCCCAACTGGTCCATACTGACCAAGATTCCCACCCCAGCTTGCAGATACATTCAGGGCATTTAAGAAACTTAAATAGGCACGTGGATGATAGAAAGATGGAAACCTTGTGGGAGGAAAGAGCTAGATTGATCCTAGTGTTTGCTAAAGGCCTGGCACAACACTGTGGGCCAAAGGGCCTGTATTGTGCTGGAATGTTCTATATTCTAGTCCTACTTGGCCAGTATCCCTCTAAACCTTTCCTATCCATATACCTGTTAATGTACTATGTCTGCCTCAGCCATTTCCTTTAGTAGCCTGTTCCACAAGGTGGAAAAGTTTCCCCTCAAACCAAGCAGAGCTTGCTCTCAATTTCTGCTCTGTAAAGGATTGGGGAATGTCTCCTGTGTCTGGTGAATGATGCTGCTTACTGCTGTCAAACAGTCAGGCACTGAAAGCAGAAGGTGGAGGTGATACTCAGCAGGTCAAGCAGCATCCTTGGGGAAAGAAGCAGAGCTTACTTTCCATGTTGGTGACTCCTTCAGCAGTGGAAGAGTGAGAAGTTGGTCCTTTCCCCGTTGCTGCTCTCGGACCTGTTGGCAATTCCTCGCACTTCCTATTTTTATTTCAGCTGTCTTCTTCAATGGAGGATTGGCTGGAGAGAGAGGAGCTGTCTCCTGTGCTGAGTGATGAAGGATCATAGATCCGGGGCTGAAGATTAGCCTCCAAGCACAGTCTGTCCATGTGGTCAAAGAAGCTGGCTCTCACAGATAAAGGGGGAGGTGGTTAGATCCCTCACCCCGAAAATGCTGTGGATATTGGGGAACACAAGTTCTCCCATGGAGGTGGGGACAGGAAATTGTGGAAGAAACAATTTTAAGGTACATTCATGATTGAGCCGAATGACCTAGCCCTGTTCCTGTGTAACAGGTTTGAGGGGCAGTGTCCTCCTGTGTCCCTGTGACCCAGAGTGGAAAGTTCTGAAGACCCGGGGGAACTGAATGGCTTCTTTCTCCTCTGTTAGAGCTTACAACATGCACTTACAGCATAGAAAATGGCCACTTGGCCCACAATGTCCTGATCTAACTAAGCTAATGATACCTCATCTCTTCTGCCTACCCAGTGTCCATATCCCTCCACTCTCAGCACCTCCATGTGTCTGTCTAAGAGCCTCTTAAACACCTCGATAGTATCTGCCTCCACTACCCCCTCACATCTCCTTTGAAATTACCCCCTCTCACCTTAAATGCATTCCCCTGGTACGAAACATTCCAGCCCTGGGTTAAAGATGACAGCTGTCCACTCTGTTTGTCTGTCATACTGATAAACCTCTATCAGATCTCCCCTCAGCTGCCATTGCTCCAGAAACTACAATCCAATTTGTCCAACCTCTCATGAGAACACATGCTCTCTAATCCAGGCAGCATCTTGGTAAATCTCTTCTGCACCCTCTCCAAAGCCTCAACATCCTTCCTGTAGTGGGACAACCAGATCTGTTTGCAACACTCCAGATGAGGCCTAACTGAAGTCTTATGAAGCTGCAATACAACTGAACTCAATGCCTTGATTAATAAAAGCAAGCATAGCATATGCCATCTTAACCACCCTGTGGACCTGTGGAGCCACTTTCAGGGAGCTACGCACCTGGAATCCAAGATCCCTCTCCTCATCAACACTGTAACAGTGTACTGTCTCTTTGCATTTGACCTCCCAAGGTGACTCTTGAACTCAGTGCCTTGACTAATAGACAAGTGAGTGAATGAGCTCTTACTGCTTCTGTATTTTACTGCACATCCTGGTGCAATTCTACACTGGCATCACAGGGAGCATCCTCACCTCAACCAGCACCGTCTGGTTACTGATTCCACCTTCCCCAGAACATCCTGGTGCAATTCTACACTGGCATCCTCACATCAGTCATTACCATCTGGTTTGGTGCAGCATCCTCTCACAAGCTACGGAAACGACAGTGAACAGTCAGGTCAGCTGAAAAGGTCACCGGCTGCAGTCTACCGTCACTTCAGGACTTGTATGTGTCTGAGAAAGAGGTGACCAGGAAAAACCACTGTGGACACTACCCACCCTGCAGACCACCCTTTCCAAAAGCTCCCTTCTGCAAAGTGCTATCGGGTTATTAAAGCAAAAACTTCACACCATCTTAAAAGTTTCCTTCCTAACAAGTTAATCTGCTCAACCATTCCAGTTAATACCCCCCAATCTCCCCTTTCTATTCCCCCATCACTTCACTGTAAGCACTTTAAAGCACTGTTTATAGTCATAGTTATAGTCGTACTTTATTGATCCCGGGGGAAATTGGTTTTCGTTACAGTTGCACCATAAATAATAAATAGTAATAAAACCATAAATAATTAAAATAGTGATATGTAAATTATGCCAGGAAATAAGTCCAGGACCAGCCTATTGGCTCAGGGTGTCTGACCCTCCAAGGGAGGAGTTGTAAAGTTTGATGGCCACAGGCAGGAATGACTTCCTATGACGCTCTGTGTTGCATCTCGGTGGAATTTTTCATGCTGTTTCCGTTGTAAGTACTTGTTGGTATTGATGTATCTTTGCACATTGTATTCCATATCCATCCTTGAACCTTTGTGATTGTTGAATGTTGTTCTTTGTGCGAATGCATCACAGCACATTTCCAATGCAAGCAACACTCACAACACGCTGGAGGAACTCAGCAGGTCGGGCAGCATCCGTGGAAACGATCAGTCAACGTTTCGGGCCAGAACCCTTCGTCAGGATTGAAGAGGGAAGGGGCAGAGGCCCTATAAAGAAGGAGGGGGGAGGGTGGGAAGGAGAAGGCTGGTAGGTTCCAGGTGAAAAACCAGTAAGGGGAAAGATAAAGGGGTGGGGGAGGGGAAACAGGGAGGGGTTAGGCAGGAAAGGTGAAGAAGGAATAGGGGAAAACACAATGGGTAGTAGAAGGAGGCGGAACCATGAGGGAGGTGATAGGCAGCTGGAGGAGGGGACAGAGTGAAACTGGGATGGGGGAGGGAATTACCGGAAGTTGGAGAATTCAATGTTTATACCAAGGGGCTGGAGACTACCCAGACGGTATATGAGGTGTTGCTCCTCCAACCTGAGTTTAGCCTCATCATGGCAGTAGAGGAGGCCATGTATGGACATATCTGAATGGGAATGGGAAGCAGAGTTGAAGTGGGTGGCTACCGGGAGATCCTGTCTGTTGTGGCGGACGGAGTGGAGGTGCTCGACGACGCGGTCCCCCAATCTGCGTCGTGTTTCACCGATGTAGAGGAGTCCGCACTGGGAGCACCAGATGCAATAGATGACCCCAACAGACTCACAAGTGAAGTGTTGCCTCACCTGGAAGGACTGTTTGGGGCCCTGAATGGTGGCAAGAGAGGAGGTGTAAGGACAGGTGTAGCACTTGCGCTTACAGGGATCGCGGAGGGAATGATCCCTGCGGAAAGCGGAGAGGGGTGGAGAGGGAAAGATGTTCTTAGTGGTGGGGTCTTGTTGTAGGTGGCGGAAGCACCCCACCAGCCTCCGGATCCAGCACATTATCCTCCACAACTTCCACTACCTTCAACAGGACCCCACCACTAAGCACACCATATACCGTTTGGGTAGTCTCCAGCCCCTTGGTATGAACATCGAATTTTCCAACTTCCGGTAATTCCCTCCCCCTCCCTTCCCCTATCCTTATTTCACTCTGCCCCCTCCCCCAGCTGTCTATCACCTCCCTCATGGTTCCGCCTCCTTCTACTACCCATTGTGTTTTCCCTTATTCTCTCTTCACCTTTCCTGCCTATCACCTCCCTGCTTCCTTTCCCCCACCCCTTTATCTTTCCCCTTACTGGTTTTTCACCTGGAACCTACCAGTCTTCTCCTTCCCACCCTCCCCCCACCTTCTTTATAGGGCCTCTGCCCCTTCCCTCTTCAGTCCTGACGAAGGGTTCCGGCCCGAAATGTCAACCGATCGTTTCCACGGATGCTGCCCGACCTGCTGAGTTCCTCCAGCGTGTTGTGAGTGTTGCTTTAACCCTAGCATCTGTAGATTATTTTGTGTTTCCAATGCATGTAAATGTATATAGTGAGCAAAGTTGATCCCTGATCCTTGGGCCCCAGGGGCCGAGTGATGTCCAATTCGACCCATTCTTCTGAGACATCTCCTTGCTTGCTCTGCAGGGCAGCCGAAGACGGTGGAGCCAAAGGTGTTCAACGAGCTGTACTCACACTGGAATAAGATGAAGTCAGAGGTGGACAGCATCATGCTGGATCCTGATGTAGCCATGGAGCTGCTGGAGAGTGAGCAGGTGTCTCTGGTGTCCAACCCGGTGAAGACCAAATATGGGCAGGGTCGCCTGGTACTGAGTCAGAAACGGCTCGGCTTCCTGAAGGATGCAGAACCCCATTTCAAGGAGATTGTGCGTTTACGGGATATTGAGGTAGGACTCAGGGTGAAGCTGGAGCCTCAGACCCCAGACTGCGGAGCAGTTACAAGTTTCCGGTTCCTATTTATATATCCCATGTACTCTCTGTGGCCAGTTTATTAGGTAGAGTGTATATTGGTGACCTTCTGCTGCTGTACATTATTCACCAAGGTTCAGCGTGTTGTGCATTCAGAGATGCTGTTCTGCACACCGCTGTTGAAAGTCATGGATATTTGAGTTCCTGACAGTTTAAACCAGTCTGGCCATTCTCCTCTGACCTCTCTCATGAACAAGGCATTTTCACCCACCGAACTGCCACTCACTGGATAGTTTCTGTTTTTCACACCTTCCCCTATAATCTCTAGAGATTGTTGTTCATGAATCTTCCAACAGGATGGCGCCATGCTCAGGCACAGCAGCCACTCGGGGTCCGATCAAAGGTGCATTTTGTTGTGTTGCAAGTGTTTTTTCACTGCTGGTACTGCAGGAGTGATCATCAGCAATGCAGCTCATCTTATTGTGTCATTGTTGTGTTGTTCCCGGGACTTGTGGTGACAATCTGACAAATGGAGCGAGTGATTACCTTTCAGTGCTGCTCTCCGGTGTTCGCTCGGTGCTGCTCTCCGGTGCTCGCTCGATGCTGCTCTCCGGTGTTCGCTCGGTGCTGCTCTCCGGCGTTGGCTCGGTGCTGCTCTCCGGTGCTCGCTCGGTGCTGCTCTCCGGTGCTCGCTCGGTGCTGCTCTCCGGCGTTCGCTCGGTGCTTTTCTCCGGCGTTCGCTCGGTGCTGCTCTCCGGTGCTCGCTCGGTGCTGCTCTCCGGCGTTGGCTCGGTGCTGCTCTCCGGCGTTGGCTCGGTGCTGCTCTCCCGTGCTCGCTCGGTGCTGCTCTCCGGTGCTCGCTCGGTGCTGCTCTCCGGTGCTCGCTCGGTGCTGCTCTCCGGTGCTCGCTCGGTGCTGCTCTCCGGTGTTCGCTCGGTGCTGCTCTCCGGTGCTCGCTCGGTGCTGCTCTCCGGTGCTCGCTCGGTGCTGCTCTCCGGTGCTCGCTCGGTGCTGCTGTCCGGTGTTCGCTCGGCGCTGCTCTCCGGTGCTCGCTCGGTGCTGCTCTCCGGTGCTCGCTCGGTGCTGCTCTCCCGTGCTCGCTCGGTGCTGCTCTCCGGTGCTCGCTCGGTGCTGCTCTCCGGTGCTCGCTCGGTGCTGCTCTCCCGTGCTCGCTCGGTGCTGCTCTCCGGTGCTCGCTCGGTGCTGCTCTCCGGTGCTCGCTCGGTGCTGCTCTCCCGTGCTCGCTCGGTGCTGCTCTCCGGCGTTGGCTTGGTGCTGCTCTCCGGCGTTGGCTCGGTGCTGCTCTCTGGTGTTCACTCGGTGCTGCTCTCCCGTGTTCGCTCGGTGCTGCTCTCCCGTGTTCGCTCGGTGCTGCTCTCCGGTGTTCGCTCGGTGCTGCCTTCTGCTCAGTCTGGGGATGTGTTGGGGGCAGCCCACAAGTGTCACACATTCCATCACCAACAAAGCGTGTTCACAATGTTTGTCAGAACAACACAAACAACAGCAAAACAAGCCCTTCTCTCTCTCTTTCTCTCTCTGTCTTGCACACACGCGGGCACGTGAACACACGCACACACCAGATCCAAGAGTCCTTCGCCCCAGACTCTCAGACCCGACACAATGCACATCTCAGCTAGGTGGCACCTTGACTTGGAAAGGTATGGGAACAATTGACAGCAATGTTGCCGGGACTGTATAAGACTGTAGACATGGGAACAGAGTTAGGCCATTCGGCCCATCGAGTCTGCTCTGCCATTCCATCATGGCTGATTTATTATCCCTCTCAACCCCATTTTCCAGCCTTCTCCCTGTAACTATGGATGCCCTGGCTAATCAGGAACCCGTCAACCTCTGCTCTAAATACTGCATACCCAATGACCTGGCATCCACAGCCGTCTATGGCAGTTAATTCCACAGATACACCACCCTCTGGTTGAGGAAATTCCTCCTCATCTTTGTTCTAAATGGATTTCCCTCTATTCTGAAGTTGTTTCCGCTGGTCCAAGACTTCCACACTATAGAAAACAGCCTCTTTACATCCATTCTATCCAGGCCTTTCAATACTCAATAGGTTTCAATGAGATCCCCCCTCATTCTTCTAAACTCCAGTGAGCACAGGCCTAGAGCCCTCAAATGCTCCTCCTATGTTAACCTGTTCAATCCTGAGGTCATCCTTGTGAACCTCCTCTGAACCGTCTCCAATGCCAACACGTCCCTTCTAAGATGAGGGGCCTAGAGCTGCTCCAAATGCGGTCTGACCATTCCTTATTAGACTAACCCCATGGATTAGTCTAATAAGTTTCCTCCACACTGTTTCTAACACATTTATACCCTGAAAGAAGGTGGTTAAGTGCTATACACAGACAGACATAGCCATGCACATGCATACATATATATATATATATATATATATGTTTGTGTATATGGGCCAACATATGTACTTATACACATACGTGCATATACACAGATGTGTACACGTACACTCACAGATGTACACATACACAGATGTGCACACGTTTCCCCGTTCATACATATACAGGGTGAGGGTTGTTGTCTGGGTGACCCCTCCCCTGATGTGTGTGTGTCCTCAGGAGGTGGAGCCAGTTCTGCCCACGACCGGCCTCCCCCGCAAGATGACCAGCCTGAGGATTAAGGCCCGGGGCAAGAAGGAGCCGTTTGTGGTAAACCTGAAGTCAGAGCGCGACCTCTGGAAGGTCCTGATCCGTGAGCTGCACGCTGGCAAGCTGCTGGCTGAGCGGCACAAGGTGAGGCCGAGGGGCTTTTTGAGGAGGGGAATGCTGAGGGCAGGGGGGATGTTGTGTTGTGCTGTCTGACAGACTCTCTCCCTCTCTCCCTCAGGACCCTCAGTATGACCAACAAGCTCTCAGTAACATCCGGCTGATCCACGCTCTGTCCAAGTGCGACCTCCACACGCGAACCAGCCACGCCATCCACATGCTGGCCCAGCTTGACCGCACCATTTCCGAGGGTGAGTTTCTGAGACCCCAAACTCCCCCTCACCACTGACTGAGCACAGCAAACGGCTTCATTTACATGCTGCCTGTCACAGCCTGGCCTGACTCTGACCCATCCCCATATTTTTTACAAAACTATACAAGTTTATTTATATCACAAATACACAAGGTACAAACATTCAGTATTTGCCAGACAAGTGAGTACACTCAAATTAAAAATAAAAAATAAAATATGGTTACTACCATCTATAGCACAGGGGGTCCACCGCTCCCGGAAATCCCCCAAAGTGCCTGCCGCGACCATGTGCTTCCTCTCCAGGACAGCTGGGCATAAACATATCCTTGGAAAAGGGCCAGGCAGTCGGCCCGGCTACACCCTCCTCCTTCTGCCGCCTAGACCCGTGAATGTCCATCTTGGCCAGGCCCAGGACCAAGCCCACCAGGAGATCCTCCTCTCACCCGTCCCCTGCCGAACTGGGTGCCCGTAGATGAAGAGTGCGGGACTAAAGTGCAGCCAGAACCTCAGAAGCAGCTCCATGAGAAACTCAAAGAGCGGCTGCAACCTCTTACATTCCGTGTACACGTGGTACCCGACTCCTCCCGCCCGCAGAATGGAAAAGCTGGAAGGGGTGTCATTGAACCTGCTCAGGAATCTGTTGTACGGGACTGCCCAATGCAACACCTTCCAGCCCAGGTCCCCAACGTACAGGGGAAGCACCCCTGCATAAAGAGACTTGCACCGGGGACCTCCTCCGCTGTCAGTTGGCGTGTCCGGTTGGCAGACCAAGGCGAGGAAGTGGAAGGTGCGCAGGAGCAACCACACAAGAAGCACTGCGGAACAGCACGATGGGCATCCCAGTGAGACGGCTCACGCTGTGCGGGACCCTCTCCCTCGTGGTCTCCCGAAGCCTGGGTCCGACGCGCACATCAAGCGGTGGTGCAGCTGGAGCCCCTCCACCACCCCGCACCCTCCCGACACCCACCGTACTGTGAACAGGACCAGTCACCCAGCAACCAGGGCATCATGCCCCAACGGCGCAGGAGCACCTTGCCCTGACGAGGCCAGACCCCAAACCCTCCACAGTTCCCAACAGAAGCAGGGTAGATCCCTCAGAGCGGCAGGGCCGACGCTGTCCGCTGGGATCTGCGTGTCCTTCTGCAGGCAGCGCCCCTGGCAGAGTGTGACCTTCCCTCAGTACTGCCATTCGCACAGAGCGATGACCTGCAGTTGTCACAGCTGTGGTGAGTTCAGTGTGCGGACCGAGGGCTGACGTTCATGGACAGTGACCATTCATACTCTCTCCCCTCAGTGTCGCCCAACGTCCCGAAGGTGACCATGGACGCCCTGAAGCATACCCTGCACCTCTCGGACTCCGCATCTTCCCCCTGTTCTGTTACTGTCTTGCTGTACCTGCCCGGTAAGTCACCGACGTTTTCCCTGGAAACACTGTTCCTATGGGCTAGTAGGCTAGACAAGGGAGATGCAGTGGATGTTGTATATTTGGATTTTCGGAAGGCCTTTGACAAGGTGCCACACATGAGGCTACTTAACAAGATAAGAGCCCATGGAATTATGGGAAAGTTACATACGTGGATAGAGCATTGGCTGATTGGCAGGAAACAGAGAGTGGGAATAAAGGGATCCTATTCTGGTTGTCTGCCGGTTACCAGTGGTGTTCCACAGGGATCAGTGTTGGGGCCGCTTCTTTTTACATTGTACATCAACGATTTGGATTATGGAATAGATGGCTTTATGGCTAAGTTTGCTGACGATACGAAGATAGGTGGAAGGACTGGTAGTGCTGAGGAAACGGAGAGTCTGCAGAGAGACTTGGATAGATTGGAAGAATGGGCAGAGAAGTGGCAAATGAAGTACAATGTTGGAAAGTGTATGGTTATGCACTTTGGCAGAAAAAATAAATGGGCAGACTATTATTTAAATGGGGAAAGAATTCAAAGTTCTGAGATGCAACGGGACTTGGGAGTCCTCGTACAGGATTCCCTTAAAGTTAACCTCCAGGTTGAGTCGGTGGTGAAGAAGGTGAATGCAATGTTGGCATTCATTTCTAGAGGAATAGAGTATAGGAGCAGGGATGTGATGTTGAGGCTCTATAAGGTGCTGGTGAGACCTCACTTGGAGTACTGTGGGCAGTTTTGGTCTCCTTATTTAAGAAAGGATGTGCTGACGTTGGAGACGGTACAGAGAAGATTCACGAGAATGATTCCGGGAATGAGAGGGTTAACATAAGAGGAACGTTTGTCCGCTCTTGGACTGTATTCCTTGGAGTTTAGAAGAATGAGAGGAGACCTCATAGAAACATTTTGAATGTTAAAAGGCATGGACAGAGTGGATGTGGCAAAGTTGTTTCCCATGGTGGGGGAGTCTAGTACGAGAGGGCATGACTTAAGGATTGAAGGGTGCCCATTCAGAACAGAGATGCGAAGAAATTTTTTTAGTCAGAGGGTGGTGAATCAATGGAATTTGTTGCCACAGGCAACAGTGGAGGCCAAGTCACTGGGTGTATTTAAGGCAGAGATTGATAGGTATCTGAGTAGCCAGGGCATCAAAGGTTATGGTGAGAAGGCGGGGGAGTGGGACTAAATAGGAGAATGGATCAGCTCATGATAAAATGGCGGAGCAGACTCGATGGGCCGAATGGCCTACTTCTGCTACTTTGTCTTATGGTCTTATGGTTTACGTCTGTGCCTGACCCCTCCATTCCTGCATTTTCCCTGACCCCCTCGCCTCTCTCAGACTCTGAAATTCTCTCTACCTCGACCTCAGGTCACCACCTCTGTCCAAGAAAGAGAATTCCAAATGTTCCCCACCCTCACTCTCCCTCCCCCCACCCCAACCCACTTCCTTCTCCACTCCTTCCTTCACCCTCACCATCTCCTCAACCCTCTCCTCTTCCTCACCCATCAGCTCCATGTCCCTTCCCATCACCCTCCATTCACTCATCTCCCTTCCACTCTGCCATCCTTCTCTCCATCTCCCCTCAGCCCCTTTCCCTCCCCATCTCCTCATCCCTCTCTCCCCTCCTCCCACCCTACAAGCCAATGCAATTTGCCCTCTGATCCTTCCCTCACCTCTCACTACACCCCCACACCCTCTCCCCCATGATCTGTGTGCCCACTCAGAAGTTGTGGCACCTCAGACCTTTAGACATTGTTCCGTCCTCTGTCCCGATCAGGGGAGGGTTTGGCAAGGTTGTTGTCCAGTGACTGATGCTTTTAAACTTTGTGTGTGTCTCTCTGTCTGTGCCTGTGCCTGAGCCTGTGTGTGTGACTGGGTGTATATGTGTCTTTGTGGGTGGATGTGTATAGTGTTTGTGTGTGTGTGTGTGTATATATATATATATATATATATGTGGTGTGTCTGTGTGGGTAGGTGTGTTTGTATCTGTGTTCATGTGTGTGTGTGTGTGTGTGTGTGTATGTGGTGGCATTAGAAATGATCTTTCAAAATTCATTGGACTCTGGCATGGTGCCAGAGGACTGGAAAATTGCAAATGTCACTCCACTCTTTAAGAAAGGAGGAAGGCAGCAGAAAGGAAATTATAGACCAGTTAGCCTGACATCAGTAGTTGGGAAGATGTTAGAGTAAATTGTTAAGGATGAGGTGTTGGAGTACTTCATGACACAGGACAAGATAGTACAAAGTCAGTATGGTTTTCTTTAAGGGAAAATCCCGCCTGACGAATCTGTTGGAGTTCTTTGAGGAGATTACAAGTAGGATAGATAAAGGGAATGGAGTGGATGTTGTATTGGACTTTCAGAAGGCCTTTGACAAGTTGCCACAGATGAAGCTGCTTAGCAAGTTAAGAGCCCATGGTATTACAGAAAAGTTACTTACATGGTTGGAGCATTGGCTGATTGGTAGGAGGCAGCGAGTGGGAATAAAAGGATCCTTTTCTGGTTGGCTGCCAGTGACTAGTGGTGTTCTGCAGGGGTTGGTGTTGGGACCACTTCTTTTTATATAAATGATTTAGGAGATGGAATAGATAGCTTTGTTGCCAAGTTTGCAGATGATACGAAGATTGGTGGAGGGACAGGTAGTGTTGGGGAAACAGGTAGAATGCAGAAGGACTTGGACAGATTAGGAGAATGGGCAAGAAAGTGGCAAATGAGATACAATGTTGAAAATTGCATGGTTATGCATTTTGGTTATAGGAATAAAGGTGCGGACTATTTTCCAAACGGGGAGAAAATCTAGGAATCTGAGATGCAGAGGGACTTGGAAGTCCATGTGCAGAACACCCTGAAGGTTATCTTGCAGGTTGAGTCAGTGGTGAGGAAGGCAAATGCTATGTTAGCATCCAATTCAAGAGGTCTAGAATACAAGGCAAGGAGATGGTGCTGAGGCTTTATAAGGCACTGGTAAGGCCTCACCTTGAGTATTGTGAACAGTTTTGGGCTCCTCATCTTAGAAAAGATGTGCTGGCATTGGAGAGGAGTCAGAGGAGGTTCACAAGGGTGATTCCAGGAATGAAAGGGTTATCATACAAGGAATATTTGATGGCTCTGAGTTGCTACTCGCTAGAATTTAGAAGGATGCGGAGGGGGGATCTCATTGAAACTTTTCGAATGTTGAAGGGCCCAGACAGAGTAGATGTGGAAAAGATGTTTGCCATGATGGGAGAGTCTAGGACAAGAGGGAACAGCCTCAGGATAGGGGGGCACCCTTTGAAAACAGAGATGCGGAAATATTTCTCTAGCCAGAGGATGGTGAACTTGTGGAATTTCTTGCCACATGCAGCTGTGGAGGCTAGGTCGTTGGGCGTATTTAAGGCAGAAATTGATAGGTTCTCGATTGGTCATGGCATCAAAAGTTACAGGGAGAAGGCTGGGAACTGGGGTTGAAGAGGAGGAAAAAAAAGGATCAGCTATGATTGAATGGCGGAGCAGACTCGATGAGCCAGGTGGCCTGATTCTGCTCCTATGTCTTATGGTCTTATGTGTGTCTTATGTGTGTATGTGGGTGTGTGTGTGTGTGTGTGTGGGTGTGTGTGTGTGGGTGGGTGTGTGTGTGTGTGGGGGGGTGTGTGTGTGGGTGTGTGTGTGTATGTGGATGTGTGTGTGTGTGTGTGTGTGTGTGTGTGTGTGTGGGTGTGTATGTGGGGGTGGGTGTGTGTGGGTGTGTGGGTGTGTGTGTGTGTGTATGTGTGTGTGTGTATGTGGGTGTGTGTGTGTGGGTGTGGGTGTGTGTGGGTGTGTGTGTGTGTGGGTGTGTATGTGGGGGTGTGTGTGTGTGGGGGTGTGTGGGTGTGTATGTGGGTGTGTGTGTGTGTGTGTGTGTGCGCGTGTGTGTGTGTGTGTGCGTGTGTGTGTGTGTGTGTGTGTGTGTGTCTGTGTGTGAGAGAGAGAGAGAGAGACAGATAGACCAACTGAAAGACCCAGTGACTGACCCGTTGTCTGTCTGTGACAGGAAGCCTGGACCCGTGCGAGAGTGTAGACACCCCCCCAGCACTGTGGTGTGCTCTGACTGATGGAAGGCTCCTCATCTACAATGCTGCCTCCTGGCTCCAGGAACAGCCGCCCATCCAGGCCGGACGCTCCAGGCTGGTGAGTGGTGATGGTTGGGTGGTGCAGGCCGCAGAGGGGTGTAAAGTTACTGGGGACTTCCGGACAACTCCAACCACATCTGAGGCAGTTGGGAGCCTCACAGGGGAAACTCCTCACCAATGAGACGCAATACTGATCTGGGTTTAGAGGGTCACCATGTGTTCAGCTCTCACTGTTCCCCACCTCCATACCCACTGAGGCAGATCAGACCAGCTACAGTCTGCACAGCACACATCTCTTCTCCCTTAATTTCCACACTCCCATCTCCCCCCTCTCCTCACACATCTACACCCCTTTCCTCACCCTTCACCTCCTCCCCCCTTCTCCTTACGTCCCCAAACCTCTATCTCTCCCTCTTCTCCTTATGTCCCCAAACCTCTATCTCCCCCCTTCTCCTTACGTCCCCAAACCTCTATCTCCCCTTCTCCTTATGTCCCCAAACCTCTATCTCTCCCCTTCTCCTTACGTCCCCAAACCTCTATCTCCCCCCTTGTCCTTATGTCCCCAAACCTCTATCTACCCCTTCTCCTTACATCCCCAAACCTCTATCTCCCCTTCTCCTTACGTCCCCAAACCTCTATCTCTCCCTCTTCTCCTTATGTCCCCAAACCTCTATCTCTCCCCTTCTCCTTACGTCCCCAAACCTCTATCTCTCCCCTTCTCCTTGCAACCCCAAACCTCTATCTCCCCTTCTGCTTACATCCCCAAACCTCTATCTCCCCACTTCTCCTTACGACCCCAAAACCTCTCTCTCCCCCCTTCTCCTTATGTCCCCAAACCTCTATCTCCCCTTCTCCTTACGTCCCCAAACCTCTATCTCTCCCCTTCTCCTTGCAACCCCAAACCTCTATCTCTCCCCTTCTCCTTACAACCCCAAAACCTCTCTCTCCCCCCTTCTCCTTATGTCCCCAAACCTCTATCTCTCCCCTTCTCCTTACATCCCCAAACCTCTATCTCCCCACTTCTCCTTACAACCCCAAAACCTCTCTCTCCCCCCTTCTCCTTATGTCCCCAAACCTCTATCTCTCCCCTTCTCCTTATGTCCCCAAACTTCTATCTCCCCTTCCCCTTACGTCCCCAAACCTCTATCTCCCCCTCTCCTTACATCCCCAAACCTCTATCTCCCCTTCTCCTTACATCCCCAAACCTCTATCTCCCCACTTCTCCTTACAACCCCAAAACCTCTCTCTCCCCCTTCTCCTTATGTCCCCAAACCTCTATCTCTCTCCTTCTCCTTATGTCCCCAAACTTCTATCTCCCCTTCCCCTTACGTCCCAGACCTCTATCTCCCCCCTTCTCCTTACATCCCCAAACCTCTATCTCCCCCTTCTCCTTACATCCCCAAACCTCTATCTCCCCTTCTCCTTATGTCCCCAAACCGCTATCTCCTCCCTCTCCTTACATCCCCAAACCTCTATCTCCCCCCTCTCCTTACGTCCCCAAACCTCTATCTCTCCCCCTCTCCTTACATCCCCAAACCTCTATCTCCCCCTTCTCCTTACATCCCCCAAACCTCTATCTCCCCCCTTCTCCTTACGTCCCCAAACCTCTATCTCTCCCCTTCTCCTTATGTCCCCAAACCGCTATCTCCTCCCTTCTCCTTACTTCCCCAAATCTCTATCTCCTCCCTTCTCCTTACTTCCCCAAACCTCTATCTCCCCTTCTCCTTACGTCCCCAAACCGCTATCTCTCCCCTTCTCCTTACGTCCCCAAACCTCTATCTCCCCCCTTCTCCTTACATCACCAAATCTCTATCTCTCCTCTTCTCCTTATGACCCCCAAACCTGTCTCTCCCCCCTTCTCCTTACGTCCCCAAACCTCTATCTCCCCCCTCCTGCCCCTCCTACCCCCAACTTTGTCCCAATGTCTCTCCTACCCACCAGAACTTCAGCTGCCTCTGACTGTCTCCCTGAGTCCCATCAGCACTGTCCCTGAGGCAGTGTTGACAGAAGCCACTGCCATTTCCCTAACTCACCCACACCCCTGCGCCCTTCCCTCCCAGGGGAAGAGACAGACGTGACTGCTCTTGAATCTGACCATCCCCAGACACCCCTGGCTCCCTGTGAGAGACCATTGGTGAGTTTGCTGACCGCTGTGGCCAATACTGGCTCTGTCTGCTGCCATGATGGGAGAAGAGCTGGTGGGGACGGTCTTCAGCCTGGGCTACCCAGCTCTAGCCTTGGCTGCTACCTGCTGATACCTTCTGTCTCTCCCCACCACCAGAACTGTATGATCGGGGTTGGCCGGGAACAGGTGTGGATTGGCTCCGAAGATTCTTTCATCTACATCGTCAGCGCCCGACACCTCACCTGTCACCGACGCCTGGTCGCACATCGCAACCAGGTGACAGGGATGCGCCAAGAGATACTGCCCGGTGGCGAGGGGGGTGCCAGGTGAGTGTCTGCATCCAGTGGCCGGGCACAGCCTGTGTGACGCGTGTATAGTTAGGTGAGAAGAGTGTGTGATGGCACGCTTTGACAGGTATGTGAAGTTGTGCAGTGACATGTGTGGGCAGGTGTTTGACAGGTGTGACAGGCAGACAGCTGTGTGGTAACAGGTGTGTACGGGTGTGCGACGGGTATGGAAACAGGTGTGGTAACAGGTAAGTGATGAGTGTGTGGTAACAGGTGTGTTGATGGGTTTGCACTGACAGGTGTATTTGGGTGTGTGGTAACAGAGGTGTATGGGTGTGTAGTAATGGGTGTGTGGTAACAGGTGTGTGACAGGTGTGTGGTAACGGGTGTGTGATGGGTTTGCGATGACTGGTGTGCATTTACCAGTAGGTGACAGTTGAGTTACGGTTGTGTAGTGACAGGTGAGTAACTGTGGCTCTCGCTGTCCCAGCCAGGTGTACTCGTGCAGTCTGGATGGGACCATCATTGTGTGGGACCCGGTCTCCATGGAGATGAAGAGTCAGTTCCAGCTAGAGCAGTGTTGGCAGCTGACGTCCATCGCCCTGCACCGCAACCACGTCTGGTGCTGTGAGTGTGGGGGGGAGCGTGGGGTGGGGGCTGTACGTGGGTCCGAACCTCTGTCAACAGCCCATGCGCCCGTGGATACTGCCTGCAGTCCTTCCCCGGTGAAGCCAGATGTGTCAAAGGCTGCTCCATTTTCCGAGTCTCCCACCGCCCAGCGAGGTTATGGCTGATCCAGTCTTGACCTCAGGACACTTTCCAACGGCACAGATCGCAGCCCCTCCCTCCCACATTTAGATATCCGTCAACCTTCACTCAAAATTCAGTGTGTCCACCTTCTCCACTCTCAAGGGGATGGAATTCCAGACGTAACAACCATCCCCCAAGAGCAGAAACCCCTCCCCACTTCTAGGGTAGGCCACCCTGTGTGCAGAAACTCTGCCCCAGGGTCTGCGCCCCCCCCATCCGGGAGAATCATGCCTCTACATTCTCGCCGTTACCTTCCCACCCTGCCTCACAACCTGTCTCAGCCGGGCTGCCCCCAACCCATTCCTTTAAATTTTGAGTGTCGTCCCAACCTGTTCAAATCCTCATAATGCGTTGGCCACCCCAGCTGCCGTTCTGTACACTATCCCCACCATAAGCGCCTCATTAGCTATGGGGCTTGGCTACTCCAGTGGCTCTGAATCCTGCCCGAGGACTCAGGTCCCTTTGTACCTCTGATTTCTGAATTTTCTCTCCACTTTCTACACTTTAACTCCTTCTGCCAAAGTGCATGACCATACACTTCCCTACAGAAAGTTCCATCTGCCGCTTCTTTGCCCAATCTCCAAATCTGTTCCAATCCTTCTGCAATCTCCCTGCTTCCTCAACACTACCTGTCCCTCCACCCACCTTCGTATCGTCAGCAAACTCGGCACAAAGCCATCAGTTCTTTTATCCGAGTCACTGATAGTTAACGTGCAAACCCCCTACTACTCAGGTGTGGAGAACAGTCTGGTGATTGTGGCTCGGGACGGGAACCAGCTGCGGAAGGTGACTCGAACATTCACTCCCCAAGGAGGCTCTATTCTGCTGAGTTACTTCCTCATTCTTCCTCAGGTAGGTCCTGTCAGGGTCAGGCTAGGCTTGGGGGTGCGGTGCGAGGGGTTCAGGGTTCAGAGATCAAGGGTCAGTGGGTTTCTCCCATTACTTTTCACGTTGCTGATGCGCTCTTGACCATTTGGACAGGCTGTTTCTTTACTCTGCGGAGCGCAAGAGGGCTGCAGACAGGGTGAATGGATAGTTTAGTTCCCAGGGTGGAGGAATCTCGAATCAGAGGGCACAGGCCGAAGGTGACAGGGGACAGTTTCCGGGGTCAGGGAAACTGGAACCAGAGGGCACAGGTTGAAGGTGAGAGGGGAGAGGTTGACCTGAGGGACAAGTATAAAGTATGTTTTGGTGAAACCAGAGGGAAAACAGCTTGTATTTGGATCAAGCTGCCAAAGTACAGCAGACATCCCACCCCGCAAAAACTCACTTCGGGGAGGTAGCACCATCAATTTGCGGGAGACTCCCAGAACTTCCGGGAGAGGTGGGATGTCTGCAATAGAGTAGCTCCTTAGCAGCTAGCCAGCCAGTTTAAATAATGTTAGCTATGCTAATGAACAAATGACACCTGTTAAACTCACCTCAACACGTCTTTTACAGTCTTAACCCACCATGGGCAATAGAAAAGTCACTGTTGCAAACAGTGCAGCGAGCAACACTGTCATTATTTTTGACCCCTATTAGGCAGAGGTACACTTTAGGGTAGTCTGGGGTGACGTACATTTTATATTTTCTTTTTTTGGAACACTCTGCCATGGCGCGCTCTCGCTCTGTCTCTCTCTCTCGCTCACTCTCAAACAAATTGATTTCTGGGACATTGTATATAATTTACAGGCATCAGGGAGCCACTATTAATATGCGGGAGACTCCCGGAACTTCCGGGAGAGGTGGGATGTCTGGTGCAGTAACAACATTGGACAGGGAAGGTTGAACATGGAACATTACAGCTCAGTACAGACCCTTCAGCCCACGATGTTGTGCTGACCCTTTAACCTACTCTAATTTCAACCCCACATCTGCCTGAGAGTTTCTCAAATGCCCCTAATATATCTGCCTGTACCACCACCCCTGGTAGAGAGGGTTAGCAGCAAGTCAGGCGTTAGGGGCGAGCTCAGACAGCAGTTTTGGTCGGCATGGGCCAGCTGAGCCGCAGGCCTGGTGTCTCGGCAGCTCGTTCTTCCTGCCACAGAGGGGTGTGAAGGGCTTGATACGCGTGCAGGCTCTTCTCTGCCAGCTGCTGGTAGAGCCGGGCTAGGGGCCATGGGCCAGGTCGGGGGATGGCTGGTTAATGCTGCTTCTGCCTGCTGGCTCCGCAGGGGGAGGTGTGGATGCTGTGTGCACAGGGGTGCAGCCTGTACGTGTATCGCACCGACACCCTGAGTGATCTGGTCAGAGAGATCCCCCTCCCGGCTGGCATACACCTCAGCTGCATGATCCACGTCAAGAAGCAGGTAAGGAGGCTGCAGGCATCAAATCCTCTTCCCAAGTGTTATCTGAATTTAACCCTGACTCTGACCCTCACCCCACTCGACCCTGGGCCCTCACCCCACCTGACCCCTGACCTGACCTCACCCACCTGACCCTTAACTCTCGTCCCAATCCAACCTCCAACCCTCACCCTCAGCCCAACATCTGAGCATCACCCTGACTTTCACCCCACTCGACCTCTGCTCTCACTCCACCTGACCCCTGACCCTAACCCCGACCTGACCTCACCCACCTGACCCTTAACTCTCGTCCCAATCCAACCTCCAACCCTCTCCCTCACCCCAATGACCCGACCTCTGACCATCACCCTGATTTTGCCCCACTCAACCTCTGACCTTCATCCCCAACCCCACCTCCTACTCACTCCATCCCGAAATCTGACCCTCATCCCAACCTGGCCCTTGCCCCAACCGGAGCTGTGACTCCCAGCTCCCCTTGCTGTGATGTATCTGTTTGCTGGTCCCCAGGTGTGGGTTGGTGGGGGGACGGCGGACGGCAGCAGAGGCCGGATATACATCATCAGTACGGAGACCCACTCGCTACAGAAGGAGCTGGAGGTGACCTGCGGCCCAGTCAGGGCACTGTGTCCGGCCGAGGACCGCTACGTGCTTAGCGCCACTGAGGACAGCAAGACCATCATCTGGAAGGTGGACTGAAGATGCGGGTGCTGAGGCCTACAGAGCCATCACCCCCTGCGGACAGCCCCACTCACTGCCTCTGGGCCGAGGAGTCCATTGTGTCGGCCACCACCCTCGCCGGGTGGGATCACAGGGAAGGAACCACCTCCTATCACTCTCCTCTGTCCCACAGCAACTGTCCTGGTCAGACTCAAATCTCAGACGTACTAATCCTGGTCAGCCTCAACTCTCAAACTCTCTAATCCTGGTCAACCTCAAATCTCAAACCCTCTAATTCAGGTGAATCTCTTCTGCTGTCTCTCAAAATCCTCCCTGTAATAGGGTGACAGGAACTCAATTTATACTCCAAGTGCAGCTAAATCGATATCTATACAATATGACCTCCCGTCTTTTGTACCAATGAAGGCCCGCTTTCTTTACCCTCCTGCCTGCTTGTGTTACCACTTCCAGGGATCTGTGGACTTGGATTCCACCATCGCTGTGTACATCAGTGCCCCTGAGGTCCCACTGTTCACTGTCTGGTCTCCTCTTACAGTCGACCTTCCACTTAACCTCCGACTGCTCTTTCACCAGCCGACCTACCCACTGACAAATGTCCTCCCTATCCACAAGTCTACTTTTCACACGTTCCTAATCAGACCAGTGTCCAGTTCACGGATGTACTGTATATATAGCTCAGGTGGCTAAGACCTCTTCACAGTCCTGTAGGCTGTTTTTCACTTTATTTCCTGCGTGGTTTAATTCTGATTTGATTTGGAGCACACAGTGTAAAGACTATGATCTCCACCCTTGACACTGCAATATCAATAAGTTATTGTTAATATTAATAAATATTTAGTCGATAGAGTACTGTGCAAAAGCTTAGGCACTCTAACTAACTATATGTATGTGCCTCAGACTTTTGCCCGGTCCTTTACATCCCTGAACGCAGATCCCTGTGGAACACCACCGGTCACAGGTCTCCGGTCTCCAGCGCTGCCCTCAGTCACCCACGAGGAGGCTACCAGGTCACCGCAGATCCTATGTGCGGAGCGAGACCCTGAGGGGTTGCTCAGCAGATGCAGGGAGTGGTGGAGATGGGGTTCGCACAGTGTCTATAGGAAGGTCAACGGAGCTGAGAACCACATCACACGAATCACATTCTCAGCGTATTGGAAGGGGAATGCCGGATTGGGGACCAATCAGTTCCAGAGATGAACTAGGCATGTACTCCACACTGTGAATAACCTCTCTAACCACACCCCTCACACCAGCAACACACAGGAAGGTTCCTTCTCTCATTTAAACCCCCCCCCCCCAAGCCTGCCTCTAACCCCTCTGGTCCATCTCCTCCCCCCCAGTGAACCAGCAACACACAGAGGGGGTCACTACACTACTTCACTACCTTAGAAACCCCCTCTACTCCCCCCCCCACCAATGAAACAGCAACTGGGAGTGAATGTACTCCACATCTCCTTCCCTCCTGCCTCCCTCCCCAACCTCAATACTGACACAGGCCTGAATCATTACCTCCCTCCTGCTGACAGCCTCGCTCTCTCTCCCTAGGCCCAGAGACAGTCTGATCTAACCCTCTTCCCCAGAGTGTGTGACAGGGCACGCCGTACAATGCTTTCCTCTGCATTCAGGCCCTCATTTCATGTGTCCTGTTTCACAGTGAGAACGCGGGATAGTTGGAGCGGTACTGCACGGTACAGGCCCTTTGGCCCATGATGATGTGCTGGCCTTCAATGAGAGTGCTTGTTGTGAGAGCAGGCTGTCTGAAAACTCCTGTGGGTGGGGATCAGCGAACGGTGCCAGGCCCACTCAGCACATGCAGTGACAGGGTGGGGGAGATTGCCACCAGCCCACACTGTCTGAACTGCCCTCTCCCCATCTTGTACATCCCTGTATCCAAGAACTCTCTCTGGAGTGCTGCCACGTCCTCTGGATTTCCAGCATCCCCTGAATCCCGTGTCTCCTGCATTCATTTCAGGATTCCAGCACGTACGGTGATTTGGTTTCCCTTCAGCTCTGAACCCAGTGGGTGGGGTGGGGCTCGGCTCAGGACAGTCACGGCTCCGAGCTGACAGTGGGCCCGGGATTGTCCTCTGCAGCCCTCCCACATGGGTGCCAGGGTAGGGTCCTGGCTGGCATGACACTGTTACAGATCGGGCCACTCGGAGTTTGGACTCTGTATGTCCTCCCCGTGAACTGCAGGTTTCCTCTGGGGGCTCCGGTCTCCTCCCACAGGCCAAAGATGTAGGTTAATTGGTCATTATAAATTGTCTGCTGACTAGGTCAGTGTTAAATAGGTGGTTAACTACCAGTGGTGCTCAGAGGACCAAGAGCCTGTTCCACACTGTGTCTCAGTAAAAGAAAGGATCCTGGATTGTGGGACAGACACAGAGCTAAGGACAGGCCCTTCATCCCATCTACCCCATGCTGGGATTGACAGTCTATGTTCAACCTCCAGCCTCTCTCCAAGATCACAGGAGTGAGGCCCCCACTGGAGCATGGACATGAGAGATGGTGGGGGGGAAATGACAGCAGGAGGGCAGGAGGAACATGCTGTGGGGGGGGGGGGTGTGGGAGGACAGACTAGAGGGCAGCTGCCAGCACCGGGGCAGGTAGTCAGCAGGACGGCTTGGCCGGAGGGTGGGGACACAGACTCACAGTTAACTCCTGACTCTGGCGTCACTGAGTTATTACTGTCCCGGGGCACAGAGAGGGTGTGTGACTCCTGGCGCCTGTTCAAGGCAGCTGTCACTGCCCCTCACCAGCTGCTGGTCCACCCTCCCCCTCACCTTATCCCTCTCCCTCAGCACACAGTCTGATCCCGAGCGGGAGCATACACTTCCTGGGCCTGCTGTCAGCTGGGCAGGCCCAGAGCCTTGACTGATCGAGCCCCATACCAACAGCCCGGCAGAACAGGGGCAGCCCCATTCCACCAGGGTCAAGAGTCAAGGGTATAGGCAAATAAAGCACTGCAGATGCCAGAAACCTGCAATAAAGCAGAAGGTGTGAGATAGTGCAGGTGCTGGAAATCCAGGGTAACACACACACACACACACACACACACACACACAATGCTGGAGGAACTCAATTTATAGATGCTGCCTGACCTGCTGTCAAGGTTTCAGGTGGAGATCCTTCTTCGGGACTGGAAGGGAAGGGGGCAGATGGAAGAGGCTCCACCCAGCCTGACTGCTGGCAACGTTGTTGGGGTATGTCCGTCCCTGAGTTACCATGGAGAAGGAAGATGCAATGTCCACGGAGGTGTTCCAGGATTGTTTGGATACAAATATTATCCTTAATAGGGATGGGATTATGTTAAATTTGTTTGCTGGTACTGTAATTTGTAATAAACATATTTTTATAAAAAATGACGGCGACATGTCGTGTGACCTGAGGAAGACACTGACACCAGCTCCACGTCTCTGCTTTTGTTTATTGAGAAAACCAAGACCCCCACCAACACACTTTTCCTTTTAAAAAACTTCCATTGGACTTTAATAGTTAACATCCAGTCGTTGACCAGCGAGCTCTGACCGGCACATGCGCACACGTGCCCCTTGGCCACAGGGTAGAGGTTGAGGGGGCTTGGCTTGGTGCTGACCTCCCCAGGACATCCCATTCACTTGCCCTGAGCCTTCTGGGCCTTCTGCGCAGACTTGGTGATCTTCCCGGTGGTGCTGGCTTTTTTCTCCACGTTTTTGATGACGCCCACGGCCACGGTCTGACGCATGTCACGCACGGCGAATCGACCTGGAACCAGACGGTGGAGGGCCCATTAGAAGGAGGCAGTGGCCAGGGAGAGGGATCTACTCTCACCCACCCACCCACCATGGTGAGGGACCTGAGGCGTCGCTTGTCAAACAAGGGTCTTCTCAGGCCCCAGTCTGCCCTTGGAAGGGAACACAGGGGATCCCAGGACAGTCAACGTTGCGTGCCGAGACCCTTTGTCAGGACTGGAAAGGGAGCAGAAGAACAAGGAGTTTGGGGTTGGGGGGCGGTGAGTACAAGCTGGCTGGTATAAATGAGACCAAGTGGGGGTGGAGGGGAAGGTAGGATGGAATAAGAAGCTGGGAGGTGATAGGTGGAAAAGGTAAAGGGCTGAAGAAGAAGCAATTTGATTGGAGAACAGAGTGAATCATGGGAGAAAGGGAAAGAGGAGGGGCAGCAGAGGGAGGTGATGGGTAGGCGAGGAGAACTAAGTGGTGACGGGAACCAGAGTGAGGAATGGGAAGAGTTTGGAGACCATCCAAATGCAATAAAGGTTTTGCTCTTCCAACCTGACTTTGGCCTCATATGGCATCCCCCCCACCCCCATCCTTTGCAGTTCTGAGACAGCGTCTGTTTATTCCTCTCCATAGATGCTGCCTGACCTGCTGAGTTCCCAAGCATTTTGTGGGACTTGCTGCGCACACACCTGCTGTTTTGCAATGGACTTCACTCTGCCCATTTTCTTCCCCCACCCTACCCCACCCCCCAGCTGTGGTCTGGGGACATGAGGAGGTACTCACCCAAGGGTGGGTACTTGGAGAAGCTCTCCACACACATGGGCTTCCCTGGAGTCATCTCCACAATGGCGGCATCACCGGACTTCAGGGTCTTGGGATTATCCTCAAGCTTCTTGCCAGAACGCCTGTCGATCTTCTCCTTCAGTTCAGCGAACTTGCAGGCGATGTGGGCGGTGTGGCAATCGATGACCGGGGAGTAGCCAGCACTGATCTGCCCCGGGTGGTTCAGGATGATAACCTGTGGATGTGGGAGGACCACCCCCCAAACACAGTCGGTCATCCACCACACATCAACCCTCTCCCTGAGAGACAGTCCCACTGATTTCCCATCAGATTCATTTGTATTCATAGTGTATCTAGCTCCTGATCTCCACGTTGGACCACTGTCCCATCACACCTTGAGCTCCTCCCTCAGAGAGCATCCCACACCCTCCCTGGGCATTTCCACTGGATTCCCGATTGCATCCATCAATGGTCACAGCTTTTCCAGCTCCTGATTTCCACGTTGGAATAGTTTCTCAACCACCCACCCAGGTGAGATTCCCATGTCAGATGGCCATTGCCCGCTGGCTTTCTGCAGGTTGAGATTCCAGCATGGATATTGACTGAGGAAGCTTCACCCTCGTGTCCCACGCCCAGTGATCGAGGCACTTCACTAGGGAGAAGTTTGGATAGGTACATGGAATGGAGAGTATGGAAGGATATGGTCTGGGTGTGAGTCAATGGGACTCGGGAGAAGTTTGGATAGGTACATGGATGGGAGGGGTATGGAGGCCTATGGTCTGGGTGTGAGTCAATGGGACTCGGGAGAAGTTTGGATAGGTACATGGAATGGAGGGGTATGGAGGACTATGGTCTGGGTGTGGATCGATGGGACTAGGGAGAAGTTTGGATAGGTACATGGATGGGAGGGGTATGGAGGACTATGGTCTGGGTGTGGGTCGATGGGATTAAGGAGAAGTTTGGATAGGTACATGGATGGGAGGGTATGGAGGGATATCGTCCGGGTGTGGGTCGATGGGACTAGGGAGAAGTTTGGATAGGTACATGGATGGGAGGGTATGGAGGGATATGGTCCGGGTGTGGGTCGATGGGACTAGGGAGAAGTTTGGATAGGTATGTGGATAGGACGGTATGGAGGGACGTGGTCCAGGTATGGGCCAGAGGGACTGGGCAGATTAACAATGCAGGACGGACTAGATGACCCAAGAGCCTGTCCCTGTTCTGTCGTGCTCTATAACTACGACCATTCCTGGTTCTCCTGCTGCCTGCATTAGCCTGACCCCTCTCTGGATCCCAGCCCAAGACCAAAACCCCTATTTCAGTCAACACATCGGTCAGTATCTGTGGGGAAAGAAATGGAGTCTACATCTCTTCAAACATTTTCAGGTCTGGTGAGAGACCCTTGATTGGGTTCAGTTTTGTTGATGTACGGTGTCAGAGTTAGTCTGCTGGAATACTCTGCCATTATCAAACTGTTGCTGTCCCTACATCTCATGCTCACATCCTCCTCATCCCACCACACCTCATCACCCCAGGAGGAATGAGACATCCACCTCCCCCCAGGGTTAACGACAATGACATCTTCACCCTCAAATTCCTCGGTGGGGAACTCTCCCAGTATGTGCATGAGACCCTGACCCCTGACCGCAGTTCCCAGGTGATGCTCCAAAACTAGTCACAAGACTCACTCCTCACACACCTCTGTCCCCGTCACCAAGCCCTCCATCTCTTCCCTTACTCCTCGCCACCCCACCCCCTCCCCTCACTCCCCTCCTCCCACACTCCACTCGCTCCCCCTCATTAAACCTTCCCCCGTTTCCTGTCCTCAGCATTTCTCTGCCTGCCCGCATACCTGGGCGGTGAAGGTACAGGCCTCCATGGGGGGGTCGTTCTTGCTGTCCCCACACACGTTGCCACGGCGGACGTCCTTGACAGAGACGTTCTTCACGTTGAAGCCGACATTGTCTCCAGGCAGGGCCTCAGACAAGGCCTCGTGGTGCATCTCCACAGACTTCACCTCCGTGGTGATGTTGACCGGGGCAAAGGTGACCACCATCCCAGGCTTCAGCACACCCGTCTCCACCCGGCCCACTGGCACCGTGCCAATCCCTGCCGGTGAGCACACACACGCCAACTGAGGGTCGCATGGCAAGGGTCAGGGTCACACAGTGGGGCAGGGGTCACAGAAGGATCTCAGACGCAAAGGTAAGGGGTCAGGTCAGAGGGGCAAGCGTAGCAGCGGCAAAGGTCATGGTTCAAGTTGCAAAAACAAGGGGTCAAGGAGTAAAGGTCATGGGATCAGGACACAGGGGGAGACTGCAGGGCAAGGGTTGTAGTCAAACCCAGACAGAGAGACTGACGGTGTGGGGTCAAACCCGGACAAGGGAGACTGTGACCGTGCGGAGTGAAACCCGGACAAGGGAGACTGTGACCGTGTGTGGTGAAAACTGGACAAGGGAGACTGTGACCGTGCGGGGTCGGTCCCGGACAAGGGAGACTGTGACCATGTGAGGTCAGTCCCGGGCAAGGGAGACTGTAACAGTGCGGGGTCAGTCCCGGGCAAGGGAGACTGTGACCGTGTGGGGTGAAACCCGGACTAGGGAGACTGTGACCGTGTGTGGTGAAACCAGGACAAGGGAGACTGTGACCGTGCGGGGTCAGTCCCGGGCAAGGGAGACTGTGACCGTGCGGGGTCAGTCCCGGGCAAAGGAGACTGTGACCGTGCGGGGTCAGTCCCAGGCAAGGGAGACTGTGACCGTGCGAGGTGACACCCGGACAAGGGAGGCTGTGACCGTGCGTGGTGACACCCGGACAAGGGAGGCTGTGACCGTGCGGGGTCAGTCCCGGGCAAGGGAGGCTGGGACCGTACGGGGTCAGTCCCGGGCAAGGGAGGCTGGGACCGTGCGGGGTCAGTCCCGGGCAAGAGAGGCTGGGACCGTGCGGGGCCAGTCCCGGGCAAGAGAGGCTGGGACCGTGCGGGGTCAGTCCCGGGCAAGAGAGCCTGGGACCGTGCGGGGTCAGTCACGAGCAAGGGAGACTGTGACCGTGTGGGGTGACACCCAGACAAGGGAGGCTGTGACCGTGCGGGGTCAGTCCCGGGCAAGGGAGACTGTGACCGTGTGTGGTGACACCCGGACAAGGGAAGCTGTGACCGTGCGGGGTGACACCCGGGCAAGGGAGGCTGTGACCGTGCGGGGTGACACCCGGGCAAGGTAGGCTGTGACCGTGGGGTGACACCCGGGCAACGGAGGCTGTGACCGTGCGTGGTGACACCCGGGCAAGGGAGGCTGTGACCGTGGGGTGACACCCGGACAAGGGAGGCTGTGAACGTGCGGGGTGACACCCGGACAAGGGAGGCTGTGACCGTGGGGTGACACCCGGACAAGGGAGGCTGTGACCGTGCGGGGTCAGTCCCGGGCAAGCGAGGATGTGACCGTGCGGGGTCAGTCCCAGGCAAGGGAGGCTGTGACCGTGCGGGGTGACAACCGGACAAGGGAGACTGTGACCGTGCGGGGTGACACCCGGACAAGGGAGACTGTGACAGTGCGGGGTGACACCCGGACAAGGGAAGCTGTGACCGTGCGGGGTCATTCCCGGGCAAGGGAGGCTGTGACCGTGCGGGGTGACACCCGGACAAGGGAGGCTGTGACCGTGCGGGGTCAGTCCCGGGCAAGGGAGGCTGTGACCGTGCGGGTTCAGTCCCGGGCAAGGGAGGCTGTGACCATGCGGGGTGACACCCGGACAAGGGAGGCTGTGACCATGCGGGGTCAGTCCCGGGCAAGGAAGGCTGTGACCGTGCGGGGTCGGTCCCGGACAAGGGAGACTGCGACCGTGCGGGGTGACACCAGGACAAGGGAGGCTGTGACCGTCTGGGGTGACACCCGGACAAGGGAAGCTGTGACTGTGCGGGGTCATTCCCGGGCAAGGGAGGCTGTGACCGTGCGGGGTGACACCCGGACAAGGGAGGCTGTGACCGTGGGGTGACACCCGGACAAGGGAGGCTGTGACCGTGCGGGGTCAGTCCCGGGCAAGGGAGGCTGTGACCGTGCGGGGTCAGTCCCGGGCAAGGGAGGCTGTGACCGTGCGGGGTGACAACCGGACAAGGGAGACTGTGACCATGCGGGGTGACACCCAGACAAGGGAAGCTGTGACAGTGCAGGGTGACACCCGGACAACGGAAGCTGTGACCGTGCGGGGTGACACACGGACAAGGGAAGCTGTGACCGTGCGAGGTCATTCCCGGGCAAGGGAGGCTGTGACCGTGCGGGGTGACACCCGGACAAGGGAGGCTGTGAACGTGCGGGGTGACACCCGGACAAGGGAGGCTGTGACCGTGCGGGGTGACACCCGGACAAGGGAGGCTGTGACCGTGCGGGGTCAGTCCCGGGCAAGGGAGGCTGTGACCGTGCGGGGTGACACCCGGACAAGGGAGACAGTGACCGTGTGGGGTCAGTCCCGGGCAAGGGAGACTGTGACGGTGTGGGGTCGGTCCCGGGCAAGGGAGACTGTGACCGTGTGGGGTGAAACCCGGACTAGGGAGACTGTGACCGTGTGTGGTGAAACCAGGACAAGGGAGACTGTGACCGTGCGGGGTCAGTCCCGGGCAAGGGAGACGGTGACCGTGCGGGGTCAGTCCCGGGCAAGGGAGACTGTGACCGTGCGGGGTCAGTCCCGGGCAAGGGAGGCTGTGACCGGGCGGGGTGACACCCGGACAAGGGAGGCTGTGACCGTGCGGGGTCAGTCCCGGTCAAAGGAGACTGTGACCGTGCGGGGTCAGTCCCGGACAAGGGAGGCTGTGACCGTGCGGGGTCAGTCCCGGACAAGGGAGGCTGTGACCGTGCGGGGTCAGTCCCGGACAAGGGAGGCTGTGACCGTGCGGGGTGACACCCGGACAAGGGAAGCTGTGACCGTGCGGGGTCAGTCCCGGGCAAGGGAGACTGGGACCGTGCGGGGTCAGTCCCGGGCAAGGGAGGCTGTGACCGTGCGGGGTGACACCTGGACAAGGGAGGCTGTGACCATGCGGGGTGACACCCTGACAAGGGAGGCTGTGACCGTGCAGGGTCAGTCCCGGGCAAGGGAGGCTGTGACCATGCGGGGTCAGTCCCGAGCAAGGGAGGCTGTGACCGTGCGGGGTCAGTCCTGGGCAAGGGAGGCTGTGACCGTGCGTGGTGACACCCGGGCAAGGGAGGCTGTGACCGTGGGGTGACACCCGGACAAGGGAGGCTGTGACCGTGGGGTGACACCCGGACAAGGGAGGCTGTGACCGTGCGGGGTCAGTCCCGGGCAAGCGAGGATGTGACCGTACGGTGTCAGTCCCGGGCAAGGGAGGCTGTGACCGTGCGGGGTGACAACCGGACAAGGGAGACTGTGACCGTGCGGGGTGACACCCGGACAAGGGAGACTGTGACAGTGCGGGGTGACACCCAGACAAGGGAAGCTGTGACCGTGCGGGGTCATTCCCGGGCAAGGGAGGCTGTGACCGTGCGGGGTGACACCCGGACAAGGGAGACTGTGACAGTGCGGGGTGACACCCGGACAAGGGAAGCTGTGACCGTGCGGGGTCATTCCCGGGCAAGGGAGGCTGTGACCGTGCGGGGTGACACCCGGACAAGGGAGGCTGTGACCGTGCGGGGTCAGTCCCGGGCAAGGGAGGCTGTGACCGTGCGGGTTCAGTCCCGGGCAAGGGAGACTGTGACCATGCGGGGTGACACCCGGACAAGGGAGGCTGCGACCGTGCGGGGTCAGTCCCGGGCAAGGAAGGCTGTGACCGTGCGGGGTCGGTCCCGGGCAAGGGAGGCTGTGACCGTGCGGGGTGACACCCGGACAAGGGAGACTGTGACCGTGCGGGGTGACACCAGGACAAGGGAGGCTGTGACCGTCTGGGGTGACACCCGGACAAGGGAAGCTGTGACTGTGCGGGGTCATTCCCGGGCAAGGGAGGCTGTGACCGTGCGGGGTGACACCCGGACAAGGGAGGCTGTGACCGTGGGGTGACACCCGGACAAAGGAGGCTGTGACCGTGTGGGGTCAGTCCCGGGCAAGGGAGGCTGTGACCGTGCGGGATCAGTCCCGGGCAAGGGAGGCTGTGACCGTGCGGGGTGACAACCGGACAAGGGAGACTGTGACCATGCGGGGTGACACCCAGACAAGGGAAGCTGTGACAGTGCAGGGTGACACCCGGACAACGGAAGCTGTGACCGTGCGGGGTGACACACGGACAAGGGAAGCTGTGACCGTGCGAGGTCATTCCCGGGCAAGGGAGGCTGTGACCGTGCGGGGTGACACCCGGACAAGGGAGGCTGTGAACGTGCGGGGTGACACCCGGACAAGGGAGGCTGTGACCGTGCGGGGTGACACCCGGACAAGGGAGGCTGTGACCGTGCGGGGTCAGTCCCGGGCAAGGGAGGCTGTGACCGTGCGGGGTGACACCCGGACAAGGGAGACAGTGACCGTGTGGGGTCAGTCCTGGGCAAGGGAGACTGTGACGGTGTGGGGTCGGTCCCGGGCAAGGGAGACTGTGACCGTGTGGGGTGAAACCAGGACAAGGGAGACTGTGACCGTGCGGGGTCAGTCCCGGGCAAGGGAGACGGTGACCGTGCGGGGTCAGTCCCGGGCAAGGGAGACGGTGACCGTGCGGGGTCAGTCCCGGGCAAGGGAGACTGTGACCGTGCGGGGTCAGTCCCGGGCAAGGGAGGCTGTGACCGTGCGGGGTGACACCCGGACAAGGGAGGCTGTGACCGTGCGGGGTCAGTCCCGGTCAAAGGAGACTGTGACCGTGCGGGGTCAGTCCCGGACAAGGGAGGCTGTGACCGTGCGGGGTCAGTCCCGGACAAGGGAGGCTGTGACCGTGCGGGGTCAGTCCCGGACAAGGGAGGCTGTGACCGTGCGGGGTCAGTCCCGGACAAGGGAGGCTGTGACCGTGCGGGGTGACACCCGGACAAGGGAAGCTGTGACCGTGCGGGGTCAGTCCCGGGCAAGGGAGACTGGGACCGTGCGGGGTCAGTCCCGGGCAAGGGAGGCTGTGACCGTGCGGGGTGACACCTGGACAAGGGAGGCTGTGACCATGCGGGGTGACACCCTGACAAGGGAGGCTGTGACCGTGCGGGGTCAGTCCCGGGCAAGGGAGGCTGTGACCATGCGGGGTGACACCCGGACTAGGGAGACTGTGACCGTGTGTGGTGAAACCAGGACAAGGGAGACTGTGACCGTGCGGGGTCAGTCCCGGGCAAGGGAGACGGTGACCGTGCGGGGTTAGTCCCGGGCAAGGGAGACGGTGACCGTGCGGGGTCAGTCCCGGGCAAGGGAGACTGTGACCGTGCGGGGTCAGTCCCGGGCAAGGGAGGCTGTGACCGTGCGGGGTGACACCCGGACAAGGGAGGCTGTGACCGTGCGGGGTCAGTCCCGGTCAAAGGAGACTGTGACCGTGCGGGGTCAGTCCCGGACAAGGGAGGCTGTGACCGTGCGGGGTCAGTCCCGGACAAGGGAGGCTGTGACCGTGCGGGGTCAGTCCCGGACAAGGGAGGCTGTGACCGTGCGGGGTGACACCCGGACAAGGGAAGCTGTGACCGTGCGGGGTCAGTCCCGGGCAAGGGAGACTGGGACCGTGCGGGGTCAGTCCCGGGCAAGGGAGGCTGTGACCGTGCGGGGTGACACCTGGACAAGGGAGGCTGTGACCATGCGGGGTGACACCCTGACAAGGGAGGCTGTGACCGTGCGGGGTCAGTCCCGGGCAAGGGAGGCTGTGACCATGCGGGGTGACACCCGCACAAGGGAGGCTGTGACCGTGCGGGGTCAGTCCCGAGCAAGGGAGGCTGTGACCGTGCGGGGTCAGTCCTGGGCAAGGGAGGCTGTGACCGTACGGGGTGACACCCGGACAAGGGAGGCTGTGACCATGCGGGGTCAGTCCCGGGCAAGGGAGGCTGTGACCGTGCGGGGTGACACCCGGACAAGGGAGACTGTGACCGTGCGGGGTGACACCCGGACAAGGGAGTCTGTGACCGTGGGGTGACACCCGGACAAGGGAGGCTGTGACTGTGCAGGGTCAGTCCCGGGCAAGGGAGACTGTGACCGTGCGGGGTGACACCCGGACAAGGGAGGCTGTTACTGTGCGGGGTCATTCCCGGGCAAGGGAGGCTGTGACCGTGCGGGGTCAGTCCCGGGCAAGGGAGGCTGTGACCGTGCGGGGTCAGTCCCGGACAAGGGAGGCTGTGACCGTGCGGGGTGACACCCGGACAAGGGAGGCTGTGACCGTGGGGTAACACCCGGACAAGGGAGGTTGTGACCGTGCGGGGTGACACCTGGACAAGGGAGGCTGTGACCGTGCGGGGTCAGTCCCGGGCAAGGGAGGCTGTGACCGTGCGGGGTGACACCCGGACAAGGGAGGCTGTGACCGTGCGGGGTCAGTCCCGGACAAAGGAGACTGTGACCGTGCGGGGTCAGTCCCGGACAAGGGAGGCTGTGACCGTGCGGGGACAGTCCCGGACAAGGGAGGCTGTGACCGTGCGGGGTGACACCTGGACAAGGGAGGCTGTGACGGTGCAGGGTCAGTCCCGGGCAAGGGAGGCTGTGACCGTGCGGGGTGACACCCGGACAAGGGAGGCTGTGACCGTGCGGGGTCAGTCCCGGACAAAGGAGACTGTGACCGTGCGGGGACAGTCCCGGACAAGGGAGTCTGTGACCGTGCGGGGTGACACCCGGACAAGGGAAGCTGTGACCGTGCGGGGTCAGTCCCGGGCAAGGGAGACTGGGACCGTGCGGGGTCAGTCCCGGGCAAGGGAGACTGGGACCGTGCGGGGTCAGTCCCGGGCAAGGGAGACTGGGACCGTGCGGGGTCAGTCCCGGGCAAGGGAGGCTGTGACCGTGCGGGGTCAGTCCCGGGCAAGGGAGGCTGTGACCGTGCGGGGTCAGTCCCGGGCAAGGGTGGCTGTGACCGTGCGGGTTCAGTCCCGGGCAAGGGAGGCTGTGACCGTGCGGGTTCAGTCCCGGGCAAGGGAGGCTGTGACCATGCGGGGTGACACCCGGACAAGGGAGGCTGTGACCATGCAGGGTCAGTCCCGGGCAAGGAAGGCTGTGACCGTGCGGGGTCGGTCCCGGGCAAGGGATGCTGTGACCGTGCGGGGTGACACCCGCACAAGGGAGACTGTGACCGTGCGGGGTGACACCAGGACAAGGGAGGCTGTGACCGTCTGGGGTGACACCCGGACAAGGGAAGCTGTGACTGTGCGGGGTCATTCCCGGGCAAGGGAGGCTGTGACCGTGCGGGGTGACACCCGGACAAGGGAGGCTGTGACCGTGGGGTGACACCCGGACAAGGGAGGCTGTGACCGTGCGGGGTCAGTCCCGGGCAAGGGAGGCTGTGACCGTGCGGGGTCAGTCCCGGGCAAGGGAGGCTGTGACCGTGCGGGGTGACAACCGGACAAGGGAGACTGTGACCGTGCGGGGTGACACCCAGACAACGGAAGATGTGACAGTGCAGGGTGACACCCGGACAACGGAAGCTGTGACCGTGCGGGGTGACACATGGACAAGGGAAGCTGTGACCGTGCGAGGTCATTCCCGGGCAAGGGAGGCTGTGACCGTGCGGGGTGACACCCGGACAAGGGAGGCTGTGACCGTGCGGGGTGACACCCGGACAAGGGAGGCTGTGACCGTGCGGGGTGACACCCGGACAAGGGAGACAGTGACGGTGTGGGGTCAGTCCCTGGCAAGGGAGACTGTGACAGTGTGGGGTCGGTCCCGGGCAAGGGAGACTGTGACCGTGTGGGGTGAAACCAGGACAAGGGAGACTGTGACCGTGCGGGGTCAGTCCCGGGCAAGGGAGACGGTGACCGTGCGGGGTCAGTCCCGGGCAAGGGAGACTGTGACCGTGCGGGGTCAGTCCCGGGCAAGGGAGGCTGTGACCGTGCGGGGTCAGTCCCGGGCAAGGGAGGCTGTGACCGGGCGGGGTCAGTCCCGGTCAAAGGAGACTGTGACCGTGCGGGGTCAGTCCCGGACAAGGGAGGCTGTGACCGTGCGGGGTCAGTCCCGGACAAGGGAGGCTGTGACCGTGCGGGGTGACACCTGGACAAGGGAGGCTGTGACCGTGCGGGGTGACACCCTGACAAGGGAGGCTGTGACCGTGCGGGGTCAGTCCCGGGCAAGGGAGGCTGTGACCTTGCGGGGTGACACCCGGACAAGGGAGGCTGTGACTGTGCAGGGTCAGTCCCGGGCAAGGGAGACTGTGACCGTGCGGGGTGACACCCGGACAAGGGAGGCTGTGACTGTGCGGGGTCATTCCCGGGCAAGGGAGGCTGTGACTGTGCGGGTTCAGTCCCGGGCAAGGGAGGCTGTGACCGTGCGGGTTCAGTCCCGGGCAAGGGAGGCTGTGACCATGCGGGGTGACACCCGGACAAGGGAGGCTGTGACCATGCGGGGTCAGTCCCGGGCAAGGAAGGCTGTGACCGTGCGGGGTCGGTCCCGGGCAAGGGAGGCTGTGACCGTGCGGGGTGACACCCGCACAAGGGAGACTGTGACCGTGCGGGGTGACACCAGGACAAGGGAGCCTGTGACCGTCTGGGGTGACACCCGGACAAGGGAAGCTGTGACTGTGCGGGGTCATTCCCGGGCAAGGGAGGCTGTGACCGTGCGGGGTGACACCCGGACAAGGGAGGCTGTGACCGTGGGGTGACACCCGGACAAGGGAGGCTGTGACCGTGCGGGGTCAGTCCCGGGCAAGGGAGGCTGTGACCGTGCGGGGTCAGTCCCGGGCAAGGGAGGCTGTGACCGTGCGGGGTGACAACCGGACAAGGGAGACTGTGACCGTGCGGGGTGACACCCAGACAAGGGAAGCTGTGACAGTGCAGGGTGACACCCGGACAACGGAAGCTGTGACCGTGCGGGGTGACACATGGACAAGGGAAGCTGTGACCGTGCGGGGTCATTCCCGGCAAGGGAGGCTGTGACCGTGCGGGGTGACACCCGGACAAGGGAGGCTGTGACCGTGCGGGGTGACACCCGGACAAGGGAGGCTGTGACCGTGCGGGGTCAGTCACGGGCAAGGGAGGCTGTGACCGTGCGGGGTGACACCCGGACAAGGGAGACAGTGACCGTGTGGGGTCAGTCCCGGGCAAGGGAGACTGTGACAGTGTGGGGTCGGTCCCGGGCAAGGGAGACTGTGACCGTGTGGGGTGAAACCAGGACAAGGGAGACTGTGACCGTGCGGGGTCAGTCCCGGGCAAGGGAGACGGTGACCGTGCGGGGTTAGTCCCGGGCAAGGGAGACGGTGACCGTGCGGGGTCAGTCCCGGGCAAGGGAGACTGTGACCGTGCGGGGTCAGTCCCGGGCAAGGGAGGCTGTGACCGTGCGGGGTGACACCCGGATAAGGGAGGCTGTGACCGGGCGGGGTCAGTCCCGGTCAAAGGAGACTGTGACCGTGCGGGGTCAGTCCCGGACAAGGGAGGCTGTGACCGTGCGGGGTCAGTCCCGGACAAGGGAGGCTGTGACCATGCGGGGTGACACCCGGACAAGGGAAGCTGTGACCGTGCGGGGTCATGCCCGGGCAAGGGAGGCTGTGACCGTGCGGGGTGACACCTGGACAAGGGAGGCTGTGACCGTGCGGGGTGACACCCTGACAAGGGAGGCTGTCACCGTGCGGGGTCAGTCCCGGGCAAGGGAGGCTGTGACCTTGCGGGGTGACACCCGGACAAGGGAGGCTGTGACTGTGCAGGGTCAGTCCCGGGCAAGGGAGACTGTGACCGTGCGGGGTGACACCCGGACAAGGGAGGCTGTGACTGTGCGGGGTCATTCCCGGGCAAGGGAGGCTGTGACCGTGCGGGGTCAGTCCCGGGCAAGGGAGGCTGTGACCGTGCGGGGTCAGTCCCGGACAAGGGAGGCTGTGACCGTGCGGGGTGACACCCGGACAAGGGAGGCTGTGACCGTGGGGTAACACCCGGACAAGGGAGGTTGTGACCGTGCGGGGTGACACCTGGACAAGGGAGGCTGTGACCGTGCGGGGTCAGTCCCGGGCAAGGCAGGCTGTGACCGTGCGGGGTCAGTCCCGGGCAAGGGAGGCTGTGACCGTGCGGGGTGACACCCGGACAAGGGAGGCTGTGACCGTGCGGGGTCAGTCCCGGACAAAGGAGACTGTGACCGTGCGGGGTCAGTCCCGGACAAGGGAGGCTGTGACCGTGCGGGGACAGTCCCGGACAAGGGAGGCTGTGACCGTGCGGGGTGACACCCGGACAAGGGAAGCTGTGACCGTGCGGGGTCAGTCCCGGGCAAGGGAGACTGGGACCGTGCGGGGTCAGTCCCGGGCAAGGGAGACTGGGACCGTGCGGGGTCAGTCCCGGGCAAGGGAGACTGGGACCGTGCGGGGTCAGTCCCGGGCAAGGGAGACTGGGACCGTGCGGGGTCAGTCCCGGGCAAGGGAGACTGTGACCGTGCGGGGTGACACCTGGACAAGGGAGGCTGTGACCATGCGGGGTGACACCCTGACAAGGGAGGCTGTGACCGTGCGGGGTCAGTCCCGGGCAAGGGAGGCTGTGACCATGCGGGGTGACACCCGCACAAGGGAGACTGTGACCGTGCGGGGTCAGTCCCGAGCAAGGGAGGCTGTGACCGTGCGGGGTCAGTCCTGGGCAAGGGAGGCTGTGACCGTGCGGGGTGACACCCGGACAAGGGAGGCTGTGACCATGCCGGGTCAGTCCCGGGCAAGGGAGGCTGTGACGGTGCGGGGTGACACCCGGACAAGGGAGGCTGTGACCGTGCGGGGTGACACCCGGACAAGGGAGGCTGTGACCGTGCGGGGTCAGTCCCGGGCAAGGGAGGCTGTGACCGTGCGGGGTCAGTCCCAGGCAAGGGAGGCTGTGACCGTGCGGGGTGACACCCGGACAAGGGAGGCTGTGACTGTGCGGGGTGACACCCGAACAAGGGAGGCTGTGACCGTGCGGGGTGACACCTGGACAAGGGAGGCTGTGACCATGCGGGGTGACACCCTAACAAGGGAGGCTGTGACCGTGCGGGGTCAGTCCCAGGCAAGGGAGGCTGTGACCGTGCGGGGTGACACCCGGACAAGGGAGGTTGAGACCGTGCGGGGTCAGTCCCGGGCAAGGGAGGCTGTGACCGTGCGGGGTCAGACCCGGGCAAGGGAGGCTGTGACCGTGCGGGGTGACACCCGGACAAGGGAGGCTGTGACCGTGCGGGGTCAGTCCCGGGCAAGGGAGGCTGTGACCGTGCGGGGTCATTCCCGGGCAAGGGAGGCTGTGACCGTGCGGGGTCAGTCCCGGACAAGGGAGGCTGTGACCGTGCGGGGTCAGTCCCGGGCAAGGGAGGCTGTGACCGTGCGGGGTCAGTCCCGGGCAAGGGAGGCTGTGACCGTGCGGGGACAGTCCCGGGCAAGGGAGGCTGTGACCGTGCGAGGTGATACCCGGGCAAGGAAGACTGTGACCGTGCGGGGTCGGTCCCGGGCAAGGGAGGCTGTAACCGTGGGGTGACACCCGGACAAGGGAGGCTGTGACGGTGCGGGGTGACACCCGGACAAGGGAGGCTGTGACCTTGCGGGGTGACACCCGGACAAGGGAGGCTGTGACCGTGCGGGGTGACACCCGGACAAGGGAGGCTGTGACCGTGCGGGGTCAGTCCCGGGCAAGGGAGGCTGTGACCGTGCGGGGTGACACCCGGACAAGGGAGGCTGTGACCGTGCGGGGTTAGTCCCGGACAAAGGAGACTGTGACCGTGCGGGGTCAGTCCAGGACAAGGGAGGCTGTGACCGTGCGGGGACAGTCCCGGACAAGGGAGGCTGTGACCGTACGGGGTCAGTCCCGGGCAAGGGAGACTGGGACCGTGCGGGGTCAGTCCGGGCAAGGGAGGCTGTGAACGTACGGGGTCAGTCCCGGGCAAGGGAGACTGGGACCGTGCGGGGTCAGTCCGGGCAAGGGAGACTGTGACAGTGTGGGGTCGGTCCCGGGCAAGGGAGACTGTGACCGTGTGGGGTGAAACCAGGACAAGGGAGACTGTGACCGTGCGGGGTCAGTCCCGGGCAAGGGAGACGGTGACCGTGCGGGGTTAGTCCCGGGCAAGGGAGACGGTGACCGTGCGGGGTCAGTCCCGGGCAAGGGAGACTGTGACCGTGCGGGGTCAGTCCCGGGCAAGGGAGTCTGTGACCGTGCGGGGTCTGTCCCGGGCAAGGGAGGCTGTGACCGGGCGGGGTCAGTCCCGGTCAAAGGAGACTGTGACCGTGCGGGGTCAGTCCCGGACAAGGGAGGCTGTGACCGTGCGGGGTCAGTCCCGGACAAGGGAGGCTGTGACCGTGCGGGGTGACACCTGGACAAGGGAGGCTGTGACCGTGCGGGGTGACACCCTGACAAGGGAGGCTGTGACCGTGCGGGGTCAGTCCCGGGCAAGGGAGGCTGTGACCTTGCGGGGTGACACCCGGACAAGGGAGGCTGTGACTGTGCAGGGTCAGTCCCGGGCAAGGGAGACTGTGACCGTGCGGGGTGACACCCGGACAAGGGAGGCTGTGACTGTGCGGGGTCATTCCCGGGCAAGGGAGGCTGTGACTGTGCGGGTTCAGTCCCGGGCAAGGGAAGCTGTGACCGTGCGGGTTCAGTCCCGGGCAAGGGAGGCTGTGACCATGCGGGGTGACACCCGGACAAGGGAGGCTGTGACCATGCGGGGTCAAGTCCCGGGCAAGGAAGGCTGTGACCGTGCGGGGTCGGTCCCGGGCAAGGGAGGCTGTGACCGTGCGGGGTGACACCCGCACAAGGGAGACTGTGACCGTGCGGGGTGACACCAGGACAAGGGAGCCTGTGACCGTCTGGGGTGACACCCGGACAAGGGAAGCTGTGACTGTGCGGGGTCATTCCCGGGCAAGGGAGGCTGTGACCGTGCGGGGTGACACCCGGACAAGGGAGGCTGTGACCGTGGGGTGACACCCGGACAAGGGAGGCTGTGACCGTGCGGGGTCAGTCCCGGGCAAGGGAGGCTGTGACCGTGCGGGGTCAGTCCCGGGCAAGGGAGGCTGTGACCGTGCGGGGTGACAACCGGACAAGGGAGACTGTGACCGTGCGGGGTGACACCCAGACAAGGGAAGCTGTGACAGTGCAGGGTGACACCCGGACAACGGAAGCTGTGACCGTGCGGGGTGACACATGGACAAGGGAAGCTGTGACCGTGCGAGGTCATTCCCGGCAAGGGAGGCTGTGACCGTGCGGGGTGACACCCGGACAAGGGAGGCTGTGACCGTGCGGGGTGACACCCGGACAAGGGAGGCTGTGACCGTGCGGGGTGACACCCGGACAAGGGAGGCTGTGACCGTGCGGGGTCAGTCACGGGCAAGGGAGGCTGTGACCGTGCGGGGGGACACCCGGACAAGGGAGACAGTGACCGTGTGGGGTCAGTCCCGGGCAAGGGAGACTGTGACAGTGTGGGGTCGGTCCCGGGCAAGGGAGACTGTGACCGTGTGGGGTGAAACCAGGACAAGGGAGACTGTGACCGTGCGGGGTCAGTCCAGGACAAGGGAGGCTGTGACCGTGCGGGGACAGTCCCGGACAAGGGAGGCTGTGACCGTACGGGGTCAGTCCCGGGCAAGGGAGACTGGGACCGTGCGGGGTCAGTCCGGGCAAGGGAGGCTGTGAACGTACGGGGTCAGTCCCGGGCAAGGGAGACTGGGACCGTGCGGGGTCAGTCCGGGCAAGGGAGACTGTGACAGTGTGGGGTCGGTCCCGGGCAAGGGAGACTGTGACCGTGTGGGGTGAAACCAGGACAAGGGAGACTGTGACCGTGCGGGGTCAGTCCCGGGCAAGGGAGACGGTGACCGTGCGGGGTTAGTCCCGGGCAAGGGAGACGGTGACCGTGCGGGGTCAGTCCCGGGCAAGGGAGACTGTGACCGTGCGGGGTCAGTCCCGGGCAAGGGAGTCTGTGACCGTGCGGGGTCAGTCCCGGGCAAGGGATGCTGTGACCGGGCGGGGTCAGTCCCGGTCAAAGGAGACTGTGACCGTGCGGGGTCAGTCCCGGACAAGGGAGGCTGTGACCGTGCGGGGTCAGTCCCGGACAAGGGAGGCTGTGACCGTGCGGGGTGACACCTGGACAAGGGAGGCTGTGACCGTGCGGGGTGACACCCTGACAAGGGAGGCTGTGACCGTGCGGGGTCAGTCCCGGGCAAGGGAGGCTGTGACCTTGCGGGGTGACACCCGGACAAGGGAGGCTGTGACTGTGCAGGGTCAGTCCCGGGCAAGGGAGACTGTGACCGTGCGGGGTGACACCCGGACAAGGGAGGCTGTGACTGTGCGGGGTCATTCCCGGGCAAGGGAGGCTGTGACTGTGCGGGTTCAGTCCCGGGCAAGGGAGGCTGTGACCATGCGGGGTGACACCCGGACAAGGGAGGCTGTGACCATGCGGGGTCAGTCCCGGGCAAGGAAGGCTGTGACCGTGCGGGGTCGGTCCCGGGCAAGGGAGGCTGTGACCGTGCGGGGTGACACCCGCACAAGGGAGACTGTGACCGTGCGGGGTGACACCAGGACAAGGGAGCCTGTGACCGTCTGGGGTGACACCCGGACAAGGGAAGCTGTGACTGTGCGGGGTCATTCCCGGGCAAGGGAGGCTGTGACCGTGCGGGGTGACACCCGGACAAGGGAGGCTGTGACCGTGGGGTGACACCCGGACAAGGGAGGCTGTGACCGTGCGGGGTCAGTCCCGGGCAAGGGAGGCTGTGACCGTGCGGGGTCAGTCCCGGGCAAGGGAGGCTGTGACCGTGCGGGGTGACAACCGGACAAGGGAGACTGTGACCGTGCGGGGTGACACCCAGACAAGGGAAGCTGTGACAGTGCAGGGTGACACCCGGACAACGGAAGCTGTGACCGTGCGGGGTGACACATGGACAAGGGAAGCTGTGACCGTGCGAGGTCATTCCCGGCAAGGGAGGCTGTGACCGTGCGGGGTGACACCCGGACAAGGGAGGCTGTGACCGTGCGGGGTGACACCCGGACAAGGGAGGCTGTGACCGTGCGGGGTGACACCCGGACAAGGGAGGCTGTGACCGTGCGGGGTCAGTCACGGGCAAGGGAGGCTGTGAACGTGCGGGGTGACACCCGGACAAGGGAGACAGTGACCGTGTGGGGTCAGTCCCGGGCAAGGGAGACTGTGACAGTGTGGGGTCGGTCCCGGGCAAGGGAGACTGTGACCGTGTGGGGTGAAACCAGGACAAGGGAGACTGTGACCGTGCGGGGTCAGTCCCGGGCAAGGGAGACGGTGACCGTGCGGGGTTAGTCCCGGGCAAGGGAGACGGTGACCGTGCGGGGTCAGTCCCGGGCAAGGGAGACTGTGACCGTGCGGGGTCAGTCCCGGGCAAGGGAGGCTGTGACCGTGCGGGGTGACACCCGGATAAGGGAGGTTGTGACCGGGCGGGGTCAGTCCCGGTCAAAGGAGACTGTGACCGTGCGGGGTCAGTCCCGGACAAGGGAGGCTGTGACCGTGCGGGGTCAGTCCCGGACAAGGGAGGCTGTGACCATGCGGGGTGACACCCGGACAAGGGAAGCTGTGACCGTGCGGGGTCATGCCCGGGCAAGGGAGGCTGTGACCGTGCGGAGTGACACCTGGACAAGGGAGGCTGTGACCGTGCGGGGTGACACCCTGACAAGGGAGGCTGTCACCGTGCGGGGTCAGTCCCGGGCAAGGGAGGCTGTGACCTTGCGGGGTGACACCCGGACAAGGGAGGCTGTGACTGTGCAGGGTCAGTCCCGGGCAAGGGAGACTGTGACCGTGCGGGGTGACACCCGGACAAGGGAGGCTGTGACTGTGCGGGGTCATTCCCGGGCAAGGGAGGCTGTGACCGTGCGGGGTCAGTCCCGGGCAAGGGAGGCTGTGACCGTGCGGGGTCAGTCCCGGACAAGGGAGGCTGTGACCGTGCGGGGTGACACCCGGACAAGGGAGGCTGTGACCGTGGGGTAACACCCGGACAAGGGAGGTTGTGACCGTGTGGGGTGACACCTGGACAAGGGAGGCTGTGACCGTGCGGGGTCAGTCCCGGGCAAGGCAGGCTGTGACCGTGCGGGGTCAGTCCCGGGCAAGGGAGGCTGTGACCGTGCGGGGTGACACCCGGACAAGGGAGGCTGTGACCGTGCGGGGTCAGTCCCGGACAAAGGAGACTGTGACCGTGCGGGGTCAGTCCCGGACAAGGGAGGCTGTGACCGTGCGGGGACAGTCCCGGACAAGGGAGGCTGTGACCGTGCGGGGTGACACCCGGACAAGGGAAGCTGTGACCGTGCGGGGTCAGTCCCGGGCAAGGGAGACTGGGACCGTGCGGGGTCAGTCCCGGGCAAGGGAGCCTGGGACCGTGCGGGGTCAGTCCCGGGCAAGGGAGACTGGGACCGTGCGGGGTCAGTCCCGGGCAAGGGAGACTGTGACCGTGCGGGGTGACACCTGGACAAGGGAGGCTGTGACCATGCGGGGTGACACCCTGACAAGGGAGGCTGTGACCGTGCGGGGTCAGTCCCGGGCAAGGGAGGCTGTGACCATGCGGGGTGACACCCGCACAAGGGAGACTGTGACCGTGCCGGGTCAGTCCCGAGCAAGGGAGGCTGTGACCGTGCGGGGTCAGTCCTGGGCAAGGGAGGCTGTGACCGTGCGGGGTGACACCCGGACAAGGGAGGCTGTGACCATGCCGGGTCAGTCCCGGGCAAGGGAGGCTGTGACGGTGCGGGGTGACACCCGGACAAGGGAGGCTATGACCGTGCGGGGTGACACCCGGACAAGGGAGGCTGTGACCGTGCGGGGTCAGTCCCGGGCAAGGGAGGCTGTGACCGTGCGGGGTCAGTCCCAGGCAAGGGAGGCTGTGACCGTGCGGGGTGACACCCGGACAAGGGAGGCTGTGACTGTGCGGGGTGACACCCGAACAAGGGAGGCTGTGACCGTGCGGGGTGACACCTGGACAAGGGAGGCTGTGACCATGCGGGGTGACACCCTAACAAGGGAGGCTGTGACCGTGCGGGGTCAGTCCCAGGCAAGGGAGGCTGTGACCGTGCGGGGTGACACCCGGACAAGGGAGGTTGTGACCGTGCGGGGTCAGTCCCGGGCAAGGGAGGCTGTGACCGTGCGGGGTCAGTCCCGGGCAAGGGAGGCTGTGACCGTGCGGGGTGACACCCGGACAAGGGAGGCTGTGACCGTGCGGGGTCAGTCCCGGGCAAGGGAGGCTGTGACCGTGCGGGGTCAGTCCCGGGCAAGGGAGGCTGTGACCGTGCGGGGTCAGTCCCGGACAAGGGAGGCTGTGACCGTGCGGGGTCAGTCCCGGGCAAGGGAGGCTGTGACCGTGCGGGGTCAGTCCCGGGCAAGGGAGGCTGTGACCGTGCGGGGACAGTCCCGGGCAAGGGAGGCTGTGACCATGCGAGGTGATACCCGGGCAAGGAAGACTGTGACCGTGCGGGGTCGGTCCCGGGCAAGGGAGGCTGTGACCGTGGGGTGACACCCGGACAAGGGAGGCTGTGACGGTGCGGGGTGACACCCGGACAAGGGAGGCTGTGACCTTGCGGGGTGACACCCGGACAAGGGAGGCTGTGACCGTGCGGGGTGACACCTGGACAAGGGAGGCTGTGACCGTGCGGGGTCAGTCCCGGGCAAGGGAGGCTGTGACCGTGCGGGGTGACACCCGGACAAGGGAGGCTGTGACCGTGCGGGGTTAGTCCCGGACAAAGGAGACTGTGACCGTGCGGGGTCAGTCCCGGACAAGGGAGGCTGTGACCGTGCGGGGACAGTCCCGGACAAGGGAGGCTGTGACCGTACGGGGTCAGTCCCGGGCAAGGGAGACTGGGACCGTGCGGGGTCAGTCCGGGCAAGGGAGGCTGTGACCGTGCGGGGTCAGTCCCGGGCAAGGGAGGCTGTGACCGTGCGGGGTCAGTCCCGGGCAAGGGAGGCTGTGACCGTGCGGGGTGACACCTGGACAAGGGAGGCTGTGACCATGCGGAGTGACACCCTGACAAGGGAGGCTGTGACCGTGCGGGGTCAGTCCCGGTCAAGGGAGGCTGTGACCATGCGGGGTGACACCCGCACAAGGGAGACTGTGACCGTGCGGGGTCAGTCCCGAGCAAGGGAGGCTGTGACCGTGCGGGGTCAGTCCTGGGCAAGGGAGGCTGTGACCGTGCGGGGTGACACCCGGACAAGGGAGGCTGTGACCATGCGGGGTCAGTCCCGGGCAAGGGAGGCTGTGACGGTGCGGGGTGACACCCGGACAAGGGAGGCTGTGACCGTGCGGGGTGACACCCGGACAAGGGAGGCTGTTACCGTGCGGGGTCAGTCCCGGGCAAGGGAGGCTGTGACCGTGCGGGGTCATTCCCAGGCAAGGGAGGCTGTGACCGTGCGGGGTGACACCCGGGCAAGGGAGACTGGGACCGTGCAGGGTGACACCCGGACAAGGGAGGCTGTGACCGTGCGGTGTCAGTCCCGGGCAAGGGAGGCTGTGACCGTGCGGGGTCAGTCCCGGGCAAGGGAGGCTGTGACAGTGCGGGGTTAGTCCCGGACAAAGGAGACTGTGACCGTGCGGGGTCAGTCCCGGACAAGGGA